>NC_084830.1:48156658-48479408 GCF_033115175.1 Lepus europaeus
AAGACTTTTAAGAAGATTCCTGTGGAAGACAGACATAATATCCAAACACATACAAATTATTTGGCTATGCTGGTATGTTTATGGGATTTTTGGTCTTGATGCCTAGTAAGTCGCTGCAACTGATAATGATCTATGTAAGATGCTAGGAGTTCTAACGAGTATACCGATTTCAAAATGAAGAAAAGTTTAAGTCAAAGCACAGTTTTTAAAGTGTCTTAAGATCAGTGCCAGTAGTTGACAAGTCATTGAACCTACAGAATATAACTACTCAATTGCAAATACATAATACAGAGACCGTTATACAAGTATTAAACCCGAATAGTCTCAAGTAAGTGTTTAGAAGTTAATTTTACTGACTATATCAATGTTTTATCTTAGCTGCTAATCACTGCATGAATTTTTTACATGTATAGGATGAAGTAAATTATGTAAACTCCTTCAGAAAAGGGGGACAGTTGTCACCAGTGTGCAGTGGAGGCATTATGACACCACCGAAGAGCACTGAAAAACCACCAGGAAAACACTAAAGATGTGGACCCGAACAAGCTGGAACTGACCAAGTTTTGGGTAGAATTTCATGCAACTTAACTACCATTGTCCTAGCCAATTCAGAAGCTACACTGCCATCCTTAGATTTTTAAAGCCACTTAAAATTGGCACTAAAGACATTTAATTCCTATGTTAGCTGGTAAGGAAATAGCAGAATTTGTTTACAAAGATGACTTCATTCCCAAGGTTACTGGATAGAAGGCAGCCACGATTTGTGCCACAGCAACATTTTTTGATCCAGTGTTAACTATATTTATCATTATAAACCAGGAATTTTACCACTGGAGTTTGGGCTAGGTAAATGCTATCTTAAAGGGTACAGTAAGTGATAATAGTGCTTTGTATCTAGCTTTTAGATTCTCAAAATTCCTGCCCTCTTAACTAGTGCAATTTGGTTCTTGAAAATAAAATTTAAATGTGTTTACAAATGTTCAGTTTTGTAATAAGGTGACTAATTTATAGCTGCTATAGCAAGCAAGCTATTATAAAACTTGAATTGTTACAAATGGTGAAATCTAAACTTTTTTTTTAACTAGTTTATTTGCCTTGCCATAACATTTTTTAACTACTAAGCCTTAGATGAACAGTGTTCTAAACAGTGGGAGTACCAAAGAAATTAAACAAGATAAATGCTGTGGCTCCTACTTGGGGCTTTATTTGACATATAGGGTGCTTTATAATAATCTTTTTGTAAATCACAATTTGGGTGAAGAACTTAAGTACGCTTTCAAGCTATTTATATGAGAAAGTCACTTTATTACTCTAAGATATCCCTAAAGACTTTTTTAAAAAAGTTTAGTGTGATTAAGGCTTTATTTATATGAGAAACTGTTAAGGTTCTTTTTAAATTCCTATGTTATGAAATAAGGACAGTGTCAAAGTGATAAAGCTTAACACTTGACTTAAACTTGTATTGTCTTAAGGCAGAAGATTAAATGTATGCTGATGCCAAGAAATCTATTTATTTTTTAAAAAGGCATAAGAACTTGCTATACTATGAAATTTGACAAAAATTTCAGCCTCAAGAAGTAGGTTAATTAGAAAAAAAGACTGCTAGTTTATTTTGTTGCTGGACATGTGAATCTCTTCTCCCTTTGAAGAAATTATAAACTTAAGCTATTGTTGTGGTATGAAGTCTAATGTATAGTTTTGTTTCTAAACTAGTATTTGTTTCAGTATTTTTGTCTGAAAAGAAAACACCGCTAAATGTATATATATGTATTATATAAACAATCTTTTAATACTGTTTATTTCTAGCCCGTTGTTTAAAAAATAAAAGTTAAAAAACTTAACTAACTGTTTAAAAGTAAAGTTTTGCCATTGCTTGGAGAAACTTTTTTTTCCTTCTCTGCGCTGCCAGCTGTAGCACTTCTTCTGGGTTGCTTGCATTCAGTTCTGTCTGGCCGATGGCTTTGATCTTCCAAAACAGAAAAGTTAGGTTATTAGAGGAATGATGAAAAACCAGGTCTTGCTAGTACCTATAATATAAAGCTAACAAAAGCTTAACAATTAACTAAGAGTTGCAGAAAAAATTAACAAAGTTGACTAGAGTCACTCTTAAGGAAAAGACTGGCTGCTGAACCACAGCTTATGGAATTAAAAACATATTATGTAAGTCCACGTACATTTACTTAGCTGAAAATATCAGTAAGCTAGCTCTGTATGGTTACTTGACACACTACATGTTTTACAGTTGAAGCTCCTACTTAACAGGTTGAAAAAAATCACAACTTGTGTTTAAGGCTTTTTTAACGTGCAAAAACAATCACTCAACACTGTTTTGACTCAGTGTCATGATCAGAAATACATATTTCAATCTACTAAATATCTACGGTTTTCTAATGGACTGTTTAGTAAGAAGATGGTTTTAAGATCGTAGATTCTACATTTAGATTAAAAACAATCAGAACGTCTTTAAATGAGACTGTCCTGATAGCTTGGAGAGGGATGAGTCGTTTCTGATTAGTCAGTGTGGAAGGTATGAAGCAATACATATGGCAAAGGCTGGTAATGAGATCTATAGAAAGTTGTTTAAAAAAAGGGATCCCAAAGAGAATTAGCTATAAAAGTCTCAAGTGTAAGACCAGAGAAATAGTCAAAACCATGGGTGGATGAGATTACCTTGAGAGAGTGTAAGACAATCAGAACACTTCCAAGAACTTGGAAAAACCCCAAATTTAGGCACAGGAGACACAAGAATGAAAATCAGAATCGGATAAAAGGATCAAAAATGTCAGGGAAGCTAAGGGAATTTCAAGGAAGGAAGGAAATATTAGTAACTGAAATAGGACTGAAAGTATCCACTGTCTTTGTCATTGTGTGACCCTTGAGTCAACAGTTAAAGTGACTGCAGAAGTAACACTATACCAAGTTGAAGAATTAAAAAAAAAAAAAGGCCAGCGCCATGGCTTAACAGGCTAATTCTCTGCCTTACAGAGCTGGCACACCGGGTTCTAGTCC
The DNA here is from genome assembly GCF_033115175.1 of Lepus europaeus. NCBI lineage: Eukaryota > Metazoa > Chordata > Mammalia > Lagomorpha > Leporidae > Lepus > Lepus europaeus. Next base: position 48,159,668 of record NC_084830.1, read on the forward strand.
CGGTTAGGGTGCCGGATTCTATCCCGGTTGCCGCTCTTCCAGGCCAGCTCTCTGCTGTGGCCCAGGAAGGCAGTGGAGGAAGGCCCAAGTCCTTGTGCCCTGCACCTGCATGGGAGACCAGGAGAAGCACCTGGCTTCGGATCAGCATGATGAGCCGGCCACAGCAGCCATTGGAGGGTGAACCAATGGCAAAAAGGAAGACCTTTCTCTCTCTCTATCCACTCTGCCTGTCAAAAAAAAAAGAAACAAAACAACAACAACTAAGAGGGATGAAAGTTGACTGGAGGCAGAAGGCACAATCAATAAATAAGATTTTTGGGGGGCCGGCACCTAGTCCCGGTCGCTCCTCTTCCAATCCAGCTCTCTGCTGTGGCCCAGGAAGGCAGTGGAGGATGGCCCAAGTGCTTGGGACCCTGCACCCTCATGAGAGACCAGGAGAAAGCATCTGGCTCCTGGCTTTGGATCGGCGTAGTTCTAGCGGTAGCGGCCATTTGGGGGGTGAACCAATGGAAGGAAGACCTTTCTCTCTCTCTCTCTCTGCCTGTAATTCTACCTGTCAAATAAAATCTTAAAGAAGATTTTTATTTAGGGTGAAATTGTTTACAGACTATTGGACAGGTTGACAATACAGGAAAAGAATTAAATGTCCTTGGGATAGAATCAAAAGCATAAAAATTTGCCTTCATTAGAGACTAACTTCTTTTACTGACCTGAAGAAAGCTGAACAATGAGCAGAGCTGTAAGATATTTTTAAGGTAGGACACAGGAATTAAAAGTTGGCACAGGGGTCAGCACTGTAGCATAGCAGGTAAGGCCACCGCCTGCAGTGCCAGCATCCCATATGGGTGCTGGTTTGAGTCCTGGCTGATCCACTTCAGATCCAGCTTCTGCTATGGCCTAGGAAAGCAGCAGAGAGTGGCCCAAGTCCTTGGGCCCCTGTACCCACACGGGAGTCCCAGAAGAAGCTCCTGGCTTCGGATCAGCCCAGCCTGGCTCTGGCTGTTGTGGCCATTTAGGGAGTAAACCGGCAGATGGAAGACCTCTCTCTGCCTCTCTGTAACTCTGCCTTTCAAATAAAAAAAAAAAAAGAAGAAGCTGGCATACATGGGCCACAATTACCAAGGAAATTTCCATGAAGACAGAGACTAGCCAGTCTTCTGGTCTATCACAAGCATACAAGAGGCAAGGAAGTTTCTGAGAATAGAAAAGGCAAAGGAGGACAGGGAACTTAACAAGGGCAAGTCTAAAGTAGTTCCTGAAAGAAATGTGGATCAATGACTAGTGGGGGACAAAACCTAAGAGCTGAGGATCCAGTTAAGATTGAGACTATGGTTTGGCAGTAGCACCTGTTTGTACAGTTGTAGGACTTCTTGAACAAGACTCAGTGCCCCAAGAAAAGAAAAAGCATAAATAACTGAACTGAATCAGGACTAGTACTTCTCCAGGAGAGCTAAAGGACAAAAAAGCAAAGATGCTGAAATGGCGATCACAGAGAAGTTCTGACAGCCAACCATAGTTAGTGAGGGTTCATCATCAGACTAAGTGAGACATTTAAAAATCAGGTTCCAGAGTGCTGGCACTGTGGTGCTACCAACTGGGATGGCTGTAACCAGATGTAAGATCTCTCTCTCTCTCTCTCTGGCTCTGCCTTTTTAAGTAAATAACATGTATCTTCCTGGGGAAAAAAAAATTGGATTCCAGGACCTCACCTTCAGACCAAGTGAATTAGTATCTGTGAGAGTTGCAGACTGCTATTTGTTGTACTTGGGGTGAGAAGAGAAGGGAGGGAATACAGAAGGGGCTGACACACTGCAGGAAACACTGGCACAAACCTGAACATTTCATTGGTCGTAAGACACTGGAAGCCAAGAAGTCAGAGAAAGTTAGGTTACTGGCAGAGAAGGGGTTGCAGTGTATGATCTTATGTAGAAAAAGGTCGGCCAATACCGAGACAAGACTGACTGGGTGGCTGGCAGAGAACACCGGTGAAGACCTCTAAAGCTAGGCGTCAGGAGTAAGTTCATCAATCTTGATGTATGGAGAGAACAGTCGGGTTAGATAAGCCACTAAGGAGACAGGTATACACTTCAAAGAGGAGGCTTAAAAATGATACAAGTAGGAGGTATTTGACAATAGCCAAGCAGACCTGGAGAAATCTCAGTATTGCTTTCCAGCCTTAGGTAAACTAGCAGAATGAGTAGCTGCCATGAGTGGAACTGGCTTTGTGTGTTCTTTTTAAATTTTTTTATAAAAGTGCTATTATCCTATTTCCTCTAAATAATGGGGCATACAATCTGATTCAAGTATATCACTTTAATTTTTAATACGCAGCATATAAGGGTACTTCAAAAAGCACATGGAAAATGAAATTAAATTTATTTGGATGCAGAAGAATTTTGAAATCCATGCATGGGGGGGTCTTCAAAAAGTTCATGAAAAATGTGCGTGGATTTCAAATTTGTATTTTTAAGATTTACGTATTTATTTGAAAGGCAGTTAGAGAGAGATCCTCCATCCACTGGTTCCCCAAATGTCTATAATGGCCAAGACTGGGCCAGGCTTAAGCCAAGAGCTTCACCTGGTCTCCCAGGTGGGTAGCAGGGGTCCAAGCACTACAGACATCTTCCACTGCTTTCCCAGGCCATTAGTGGGGAGCTAGATCAGAAGTGGAGCAGCTGGGCCACAAACCAGTGCTCACATGGGATGCTGGCATCACAGGAAGCAGCTTAACTTTCCAAACCACAACAGCAACCCCTGCTTTTATATTTATTCCACTTATCCATGAACTTTTTAAAGTACCCTTATTATAGACTTAACAGGATTTGGTCACCCACATGCAGATGTTTTAACTCTAAGGTCTTATGTTAATGGTGAATACATTGATAGCTGATGTTTTAAACTGAGAGCTTGACCCAATTATGGTGTCTGAAGGCAGGACCTTTGGGAAGTGGCTGGTTTGAACAAGGTTACTGGGGTGGAACTGCATGAACAAATCATGATGACATTCTAAGAAGGAACTACACAGAGGGCAGAAGAAGAGCGTGCTCCTTGCTATGTGCCTCTGCTTCCAGGCTCACCAGGTGATCATTCCTCTGCTCACGCTCTGCCACTCACTACCAGCCTGCACCAGAGGCCACACTAATACAACCACCTGATCTTTAACTATGAACCTCCAAACCGCAAGTCAAAATAAATCCCCCCTCTTCCCAAGTTGTTTCTTCTCTTAGACATTTTAATGTAACAAGCCAACTAGTACAACTCTCGTGTACTTTTAAAAAACCAATGATAGTGATGCATCCAATGTTAGGCAAGTAAAAATGGCAATAAAATTTCAAATGCAGGGCCAGTGCTGTAGCACAGTGGGTTAAAAGCCCTGGCCAGCAGTGCCAGCATCCCATATGGGCGCTGGTTCAAGTCCTGGCTGCTCCACTTCCGATCTAGCTCTCTGCTATGGCCTGGGAAAGCAACAGAAAATGGCCCAACTCCTTGGACCCCTGCACCTGTGTGAGAGACCCATAAGAAGCTCCTGGCTCCTGGCTTTGGAACAGCTCAGCTTTGGCCGTTGTGGTCATTTGGGGAGTGAATCAGTGAACAGAAGACCTCTCTCTCTGGCTCTACTTCTCTCTGTAGCTGTCTTTCAAATAAATAAAAGAAAATATTTCAAAAAAATTTGAAATGCACTGGCATACAAATATAAGTCCAATTTTAGTAAATAGTTCATCTATTCGAGAACAGGGCACCTTTGATGTGCCAGGCACCACTCTAGGTATCAACGACAACAAAACCAAGTCCTTGCCTTCATGCAACAATAAATCAGTAAATATATAATATGTCATATGTTAAATGTTATGAGTAAAAAAATTTTAAAGGGAAATGAGAATAAGAGTGGTAGAGAGGAAAAAAAGGTGGGAGCATTATTACTTTATAAGATGGCCAGGAAAGGATGATCATGAAGAAGGTGACAACTGAAGAGAGACCTGGAAGGGAAGATCTCAAAGGGGCTCAGCTGGTCAATGTTCTTGGCATGTTCAAAGAACAGTAGGAGTATTGGTGTAGCAGAAGTTAACAAAGGAGTTAAGTCACATGGGTACACTGTAACAACTTTGACTGTGTGTGAGATGAGAAACCATCTGAAGGTCTGGAGCAGGGATATGATCTAATCTAACATTTTAAGATAAAATAAACTGAGAACAGGATCTTTTAATAAGTAAACAATGATAGCCAGATTTTGACAGTAACTAGGCACACAAAATCTTTTTTGTTGGTCCAAATCTTAATAACTGTTTAATATTCTGGAAACTAAGTATTTCACTGAAGAATGTTATAAACTAACTTACCGCAATTTGTCTTTTATCTGTCTCTCCTCTTTTATGATGAAGATCTAAATATATCAATTAAGAAAAATCCGATAGTATAAACACAATAATGGAAGCTCAGTTGTTTTTCAGTTTTGATACGGAAAAGACACAATATGAATTACTTTAATTTACAGAGGGGAAGGCTTCTAAAGACAAATGTCAATGAAAGGATACAAGTCAAGTATTCCAAAATGGTAACATCCCATATGTAGTCATAGTAGGAGTCCATAGCATCATGACTGAAAAACAGAATTCAGTTACTTTCTTATAAGCAGAAAAATTTCAATCTCATTTTAAAAATCATGCATACCTGTTTTGTTCCTGTAGTGACTTAAAGGCTGTTTTGTAGTCAATTTCTCTGAGGAACTGACATAAAATTGCCACCTACATAAATGAAGAATTGAAAAGTTTCATGTAACAGTGACTACTGGTTTGGGAGGGTAATTAAAAAATATATTCTACAAGAAGGTTTGCACACTCAGTGGGTCAGTTCCTATTTATGGATTCCATCTAATTTGAACTTCAAAAACCTTTATACAAGTGTCTAACAAGTATTGCTTCATTATGGACCTAACCACACCTTTGAATGAGAAGCTGGTAAAAAGCCCTAGTACAAAAACTTCACCAAGAATCAAACACTGGTAAGCAAAAGTGTCGTAACATTCAATAACAGGCCACACAATTAAAACTTCCACAGCCAGCAACTACAAAAGCTCATTTTTGCAAAATTTAAGCTGACAGTCTGCTTAACATAAAAATACCTATTTCAATCAGTTGAGGTCATAATGTTCATCGCTTTAAAAAATGTTTTCAACAATCCACATACCATGAGAGTTACCCATTAAAAGCACAGTGTGGTAGTTTTTAGGATATTCACAAGCTTGTATAACCATCACCACTATCAAATTCTAAAACATTTTCATTACCCCTCCAAAAAACCTATACCCAGTGCTATCATTCCTGTTTCCCTGTCCCCTCAAGTCTCTGATAACCCTTTATCTAGTTTCTGTCCCCACAGAACTGCCTATTCTCGACTTTTCATATGAATGGAATCATACAATATGTGACCTTTTATGTCTAGATTTATTCACTGACAAGGTTTACCCATATAGCAGTACGTACTAACACTTCATTTCTTTTTATAGCTGAACATTTCATTTCACGGACATATCATATTTTTGATCATGCGTTCATCATTTGATGGATATGTGTGTTATCTGGGTTTTTTTTCTTCTTTTTACTTTATACTATAATGAATAATGATGCTACGAACATCATCAGTCACATGTTTTCAGTTCTATTGGGCATAAACCCAGGAGTGAATTACTGGGTCATATGATAAAGCCCATGTTGAACCCCTTGAGGAACGGCCACTTTCCCAGAGGCTGCACCACCTCACATTCCTACCAGCGACACACGAACGTTCCAGTGTCACATCCTCACAGACACTTGCTACGTCTTCTGAGCAAAGCCTTTCTTATAGGTAAGAAGTGTACCTCCCTATGGTTTTAAAATACATCTCTCTAATGACTAATACATAAGTTTATTCTTATATAGAAGAAAACATAAGAATGCTTTTCATTTAGGAAGTTCAATGTTAACTAATTCATAGTTTCCTTCAGCTAAAATTCTAAACTACTAAAAATTTTAAATAGTACACTATACTCTTAAAATTTAAGTAATTTTGGTAAGGAAAATAAGTTATTTCCCAGCCCAATGCTTTACAGTATGATAAACTTTACCATATGAAAAAACTCAAAAACTTTGTGAAAAAACAGAAATACAAAAGTGTTAATGAATGAAGTTTTTAAAAAACATTTTTCATGAACTCATCATACACTTAGATTTCAAATCTTTTGCACCAAAATAAATCTGTTTTTCCACAATGCTCTGAAATACCTTCATACACAACATAAATCAACATAAGATTGTAAACTAACCTGTGTGTGGCAATTCAGCAAAGAACAGCATTTTATCATGCGCTTTATCACCTACAACAAAATCATGATTATTTTCAAAAGTTAGTTAAGATCAACTGTAACAAATGTGCCATTTTTCATAAGGGATGGCACCAGAAGGGGAAAGCTATGGCAAGGCAAGGGTTGTAGTGGACAAAGGGTATGGGAAAACTATGTTCCATTCAATTTTGCTATGAATCTAAAAATGCTACAAAAATATAAATTTTCATGGTGGTCTAAGAGGAAATAGCAATTTATATAAAAAGAAAATGAGGGGCTGGTGTTGTGGCATTAATAGGTAAAACCACCACCGGTGATGCCAGCTTCCATTGAGGGCTCCAGTTTGTATCCCAGCAGCCCTACTTCATAGCCAACTCCCTGATAATATACTGGAAGAAGCAGCAGAAGATGGCCCAAGTGTCTGGGCCCCTGCCACCCACGTAGGAGACCTGGAAGAAGCTCCTGGCAACAGCATGGTCCATTCCTGGCCATTGCAACCATCTGAGGCGTGAACCATTGGATGGAAGATCTGTCTATCCCTCTCACTGTAACTGTCAATCAAATTTTTAAAAAAGTAATACAAGATGGATAGTGGGAAAAAGCGGTAAGAAGTAGGTCAAAGGGCATAAATTTGCAATAAGGTAAAATAAAGTGTAGAGCTTGAATATACAGCATGAGAACTATAGTTAATAGCACTGTATACTGAGGCAGGCATGTAGCACAGTGAGCTAAGTTGCCACCTGCAACAGCAGCATCCTATATTGAAAACACTGGTTCAACTTCCAACAGCTGCATTTCTGATTCAGCTCCCTGTTAATATGCCTGGGAAGGCAGTAAGGTATGGTCCATGCACTCGGGTCCCTGTCACATCAGTGGGAGACCTGGATGGAACACCTGGTCCAGTCCTGGCTACTGCATTCAGTCGGGGAGTGAACCAGTAGATGAAGATCTCTCTCTCTCTCTCTATCAGTCTGCCTTTCAAATAAATAAACTTTTGAAAAAATAACATTGTATGAGGCCAGCATCGTAGCACAGTGGGTAAAGCTGCTGCCTCCAACACTGGGATCCCATACGGGTGCCAGTTCGGGTCCCAGCTGCTCCACTTCTGATCTGGTTCCCTGCTAATAGCTGCAGAGGATGGCCCAAGTGCTTGGACCCCTGCCACCCACCTAGAAGACCTGGAGGAAGCTCCCAGCTCCTGGCTTTGGACTGGTCAAGCTCTGGCCACTGCAACCATCTGGAGTGTGAGCCAGGAGATGAAAGATTTCTACCATTTTCTTTTTAAAGATCTGATTTATTTATTTGAGAGGCAGAGTTACAAACAGAAAGGTAGAGACAGAGAGAAAGGTCTTCCATCTGCTGATTCACTCCCCAAATGGCCACAACGGCCAGAGCTGGGCCGACCTGAAGCCAAAAGCCAGGAGCTACCACAAGGGTGCAGAGGCCCAAGCACTTGGGCCATTTTCCACTGCTTTCTGAGGCCATTAGCAGAGAGCTGGATCAGATGAGCAGCCAAGACACGAACTGGCACCTATATGAGATGCTGGTGCCACAAGCACAGGCTTAGCCCACAAATACAATAACATTAGCCCCAACTCTGATTTTCAAATAAAGAAATCAATCTTAAAATAAAAAATAATAACTGTACTAAAAACCTGCCAACAGTACACTTTAGGTGCCCTCATCACACACACAAAGAAAGGTTAACTAAGGGCCGGCGCTGCGGCTCAATAGGCTAATCCTCCAACTGCGGCACCAGCACACTGGGTTCTAGTCCCGGTTGCTCCTCTTCCAGTCCAGCTCTCTGCTGTGGCCCGGGAGTGCAGTGGAGGATGGCTCAAGTGCTTGGGCCCTGCACCCGCATGGGAGACCAGGAGGAAGCACCTGGCTCCTGGCTTCGGATCAGCGTGGTGCGCCGGCTGCAGTGTGCCAGCTGCAGTGCGCCGGCCACAGTGGCCATTGGAGGGTGAACCAACGGAAAAGGAAGACCTTTCTCTCTCTCTGTCCACTCTGCCTGTCAAAAACAAAAACAAAAAAGGTTAAATGGCCAGCGCCGTGGCTTAACAGGCTAATCCTCTGCCTTGCGGCGCCGGCACACTGGGTTCTAGTCCCGGTTGGGGTGCCGGCTTCTATCCTGGTTGCCCCTCTTCCAGGCCAGCTCTCTGCTATGGCCCGGGAAGGCAGTGGAGGATGGCCCAAGTCCTTGGGCCCTGCACCCGCATGGGAGACCAGGAAAAAGCACCTGGCTCCTGGCTTCGGATCAGCACGATGCGCCGGCCGCAGCGGCCATTGGAGGGTGAACCAATGGCAAAAAGGAAGACCTTTCTCTCTGTCTCTCTCTCTCACTATCCGCTCTGTCAAAAAAAAAATAAATAAATATTTAAAAAAAAACAAAAAAGGTTAACTAAGGAAGGTGATGGATATGATTTGTCTGGCCGTAGTAATCATTTTATTATGTATATATCAAAATATCATGCTGTACACTTAAATATATACAGAAATTTAAAAATTGGGAATTTGAGAAAAAATCAATATGATTTGAAAGCTGAGTGGGTGTCAGTAGGAGGAGTCGATAAAGTAAGGCAAAGAATGAAGGATAATGCTCAAATAGTTAAACAACATTGATGTGGTGGAGTTGAGTTTTGGAAGGATAGGTGAGTTTATTATGAAGGGAGACTGGTAAAGTAAGACATTAAACACAATTTTGGACAGACTGCACTTGAGATGCATCTTGGGAATCAAAACAGCAAAAGGTATTAGAAGTGGAGCAATCTCTTCTACAGTCATCAACTTGGGAGTTACCATATAGGATCTTACCATCAAATATATGGAAATGGCTAAGTTCAACCGAAAAGTGGCCCAGGAAGAGGGATATGTAAAGGCAGGTAAGAAGGAAAGCCTACAGAAACAACTTACCTGGTCTGTATACACATCAGGGGGCACAGCCTTATTAAAGAAATCAGAACACACAGCTCCTGCCTGGAGGTAGTAGTGAAGTGCTGCTGAATACTGATTTGTTGCTGAAGGAGAAAACAAATACAAAAAATTCCCTGTTATTAGCAATGGTAGTTGGAAAAACAGATAGGGCCTCTTTTGTGAACAGTCAGGGACAACTTCATAAGTGGACAAAATTCAAGGCACAACCTAGGGATAAAACTTTGTTCTTATCAGGAACACACAGGGAAAACTGCCTTTAGTTTTTTAACCACACTTAGGATGTGACATAGGGCCAGCGCTGTGGGGTAGTGGGCTAAACCTCCGCCTATGGCGCCAGTACATCATATGGGCACCAGCTCTAGTCCTAGCTGCTCCACTTCCGATCCAGCTTTCTGCTATGACCTGGGAAAGCAGTAGAAGACGGCCCAAGTCAGGGCCCTGCTCCCATGTGGGAAACCTGGAATACGCTCCTGGCTAAGGATTGGTGCGGCTCCAGCCATTGCAGCCAATTGGAGAGTGAACCAGCAGAGAAAGAGAGGTCTTATATCCACTGGTTCACTCCCCAACTGGCCACAATGGCCGAAGCTGCACTGATCTGAAGCCAGGAGCCAGAAGATTCTTTCAGGTCTCCCATGCAAGTGCAGGGGCCCAAGCACTTGGGCCTTCTACTGCTTTTACAGGCCATAGCAGAGAGCTGGATCGAAAGTGGAGCAGCCGGGACTTGAACTGGCACCCATGTGTAACGCCAGCCTTGCAGGTGGTGGCTTTAGCTGTTATGCCACAGCGCCGGCCCCTTAAAAATCTTTTTTTTTCAAAGATTGATTTAAAAAGCAGTTACAGAGAGAGAAGGAGAGACTGGAAGAGAGAGAGCTTCTAACTGCTGGTTTACTCCCCAGATGGCTGCAATGGTTGGAACTGGGCCCATTCAAAGCTAGGAGCCAGGAGCTTCTTCCAGTTCCCTCTTGTGGGTAGCAGGGACCCAAGTGCTTGGGCCATCTTCTGCTGCTTTCCCAGGAGCATCAGCAGGGAGCTGGATTGGAATGGAGCAGCCGGGGCTCATTTGGCACCCTTAAGGGATGCCAGTGCCACAGATGGCAGCTTAACCCACTATGCCACAGCGCTGGCACCTAGATATTAAAATCTTGATGAGACAGGTATTGTGGTTGCCGCTTGGAATCCCACATTCTATACTGGAGTGCCTGTGTTTGTCAACCTTATTGCCAATGTACACCCTGGGAAGGAACAGACAATTTAGCTCAAGTACTAGGGTAAATGCCACCTACTCTGTAGACCTGAATGGAGTTCTGGGCTCTTACCTTCAGCCTCACCAAGCCACTGCTATAGCAAGTTTTTGGGCAGTCAACCAATGAACGGAAAATTTTTAATCTTTTTAAAGATTTTTGTATGTATGTATTCATTCTTTCATTCATTTATTCAACAGGCAGAGCTATAGAAAAAGAGGGAAAGACAAAGAAAGGTTGTCTATCCCTGGATCACTCCCTAAATGGCTACAACAGCCAGTGCTGGGCAAGGTTGAAGCCAGAGCCAGAAGCCAGTAAATCCATCCTTGTCTCCCACATGGGTAGCAAGGGCCCAAGTTCTTGGGCCACCTTCACTGTCTTCCCAGGTGCATTAGCAGGGAGCTAGATCAGAAGTGGAGTAGCCAAGACTCAAACTGGCATTCCAATATGGGTTGCAGGCATCAAAACTAGTGGCTTAATCAATGGTGCCACATTGCTGGGCACCTCTCTATCTTTCAGATAAATAAAACTTAAAAAAAGAGAGAGAGAGAGATTTTGATGATAAACTTGTTTTGGGGTTGGGATGAAAATAAACATTAAAATCAGCAATTATCCAAATGATCCACTAGAGAGAGAAAGTAAGTAAGGGAATAGATAAAACAGCACTGGTGTTGAATTAATTATTGTTAAAGCTAGGTAGCAGACACATGGGGGTTGATGTTCTTATTCATTCTACCATTATATTTTGAAATTTTGCCTTCAATCAACTTTTAAAAAAATATTTATTTGAAAAGCAGAGACACACAGAGAAAAGAGAGAGAGAATGAGATTGTCCATCTGCTGGTTCACTCCTCAAATGGTTGCAACGGCCAGGCTGGGCCAGACCGAAGCCAGGAGCCAGGGAGCTTCTTCCAGGTCTCCCACATGGGTCAGGGGCCCAAGCACTTGGAGCATCCTCTACTGCTCTCGCAGGCACATTAGAAGGGAGCTGCGGGGCTGGTGCTGCGCTATAGCGGGTAAAGCTGCCACCTGCAGTGCCAGCATCCCGTATGGGCACCAGTTCGAGTCCCATCTGTTCCACTTTCAATCCAGCTCACTGCTATGGCCTGGGAAAGCAGTGGAAGATGGCCCAAGTCCTTGGGCCCCTGCACCTGTGTGAGAAACCCAGACGTAGTTCTTGGCTCCTGGCTTTGGATTAGCTCAGCTCCGGCCTTTGCAGCTGTTTGCAGAGTGAACCAGCAGATGGAAGACTTTCTCTTTCACTTTCTCTCTCTCTCCCTCCACCTCTCTACCTCTGCCTTTCAAATAAATAAATCTTTAAAAAAATACTTATTAAAAAAAAAAAAGAGAGAGAGAGAGAGAGAGAGATAAAGAAGGGAGCTGGATCAGAAGTGGATCAGCCAGGACTTGACCCAGCACTCACATGGGATGCCGGCACTACAGGCAGAGACTTAACCCTCTATGCAAGAGCACTGACCCCTTTAATCAACTTTTTAAAATTGATCCTGGAGGGGCTGGCGCTGTGGTACAGTGGGTTAAAGCCCTGGCCTGAAGCGCTGGCATCCCATATGGGCACTGGTTCTAGTCCTGGCTGCTCCCCATCCGATCCAGCTCCCTGCTATGGCCTGGGATAGTAGTAGAAGATGGCCCAAGACCTTGGGCCACTGCACCCATGTGGGAGACCCTAAAGAAGCTCCTGGCTCCTGGCTTCGGATCAGCACAGCTCAGGCCACTGCAACCATCTCGGGAGTAAATCAGCAGATGAAGACCCCTCTCTCTGTCTCTACTTCTCTAACTCTTTCAAATAAATAAAATAAATTAAAAAAAAAAAAATTGATCCTAGAGTTAGTGTTGTGATGTAGTGGGTTAATCCACTGCCTGCAATACCAGCATCAAAAGATTAGTGTCAGTTCAAGACTCAGCTGCTACAGCTCCAATCCAGCTTCCTGTTAACGTGCCTGGTAAAGCAGCAGAATATGGCCCAAGTACTTGGACCCCTGCTACATACATGGAAGACCTAGATGGAGTTCCAGGCTCCTAGCTTTGGCCTGGCCTAGCCCTGACGGTTGTAGCCATTCAGGGCATGAACAAGTAGATGGAAAATTTCAATCTCTCCCTCCAGCCCCAGATCTCTGCCTTTCAAATAAGATAAATCTTCAAAACAAAACAAAAAAAAACTGATCCTGAAAACACCAGTCAGAAAATTTATATGATCTGCACAATAATAGACATTTTGGAGACTACCTAACAAATTAGAAAATCCTATCATATGAAATCAGGGAGGGGGAAATTATGGATCTATCTCCCATAATTAAATACTTACAAATATTTTATAATCTTTAAAAAGCAATTTTGCAGATAAAATTCACCTTAAATAACCAACTTAATTGATTTTAAAATTCCATTAAGAAACAGAAAAAAAGTAAATTAAAAGCACCTGAACCAAGGGTTCTACACCAAAAGAAAAGTTAAAACAATTGGTTTTATATTCTTAATTTTATAAAGAAGAGTAAATCTCAAAATCAAACTTCAAATAAAGTTCAATAAAATATTCTAATAAAATGAGCAACATAATTACTTTTACTTGCTACAAAAACAAAACCCAAAGTAACCAAACATCTCACTTACCAAAATAAATGTCTGCCTGAATAATTAACCAGGAGTGGTTGTTTGGATTTATACTGAGTGTATACCGAACTAGTTCTTTCACTGTGATTGCCACAGCTTCAAAGTCCACAGACTGCAGGCTAAAAGGAAGACACTTAATGTGAGTCCCTGTATTAAATGTCACCTTCAAATTCCATACATACATTTATTAGAAACAAAACGGCAGTGGAAATCTAGGTAGTCACAAATACACACTAAATATTACTAAGGGTGAATATATAAAAACTAACAAAACTACTTTGTTTGAGAAACATGATTAGCTAACTTTTCATAAATCGCTAAAAAGAAACTGATTTGTTTCCTTTTTTTTTTTTTTCAAAAATAACCAAGAAAGTGACTAAAGTATCTTTATATCTTTTCAAATGTTTAAAGCATTTAAAAGTAGTAGGATAAAAACCCATTTCTGCTTTTAGCACAAACTACTGGGAACAAAATCTCCCCAAATGGCTGTTAAGTTCTCTTACCTAGATGAAGCCACAAGAAATAAGAGCTTGAATACTAGAAATACTGCTATGTGGCTTCTTGCAAAAGTAACTGATTCTCCTGCATTAGATGTTTATTTCCCTAGTCCGAAAAAGGTCAGGGGACAGATGTGGCAAGTACAGCTCCCCAGTGCATTTGGTAAGAGTCAATAAAAAGGTAGGCAACGGGACCAGATACTCTGAGCCTGGTTAAATGTGGACACCTTAAGGTATAGAATTAGAATGTGGAAGTGGGAAGATTAAAGATAAGCAAGACTCCAAGAGAAACAATGATCAATCTTATCTCCCAGAAGCAATAAAGTACAGTAGTAGATAACACAGGTTCTGGATTCAGATACATATGAGGTTCAAGCCCTCACTCTACAACTTACAAAAAGGGTGGGGAGTGTCTGGCCCATGGGTGTCCCTTTTGGTTTGGCCCTGCCAAGGCAACCAAAGGCCAGACTCAAAAGTTCAATAAATCTGGGGCCAGCACTGTGGCGTAATGAGCTAAGCCTCCAGCTGCTGAGCCCTGGTATCCCATATGGGTGCCAGTTCAAGTCCCAGTTGCTTCTGTTCCAATCTAGCTCTCTGTTACGGCCTAGGAAAGTAGTGCAAGATGGGAGTATCCCATAACTGTACTATAAAACTTAAGAACGTTCATAGCAGGGTGGGATTTGGCCCAGCAGTTAAATATGTACATCCCATATCAAAGTACCTGGGTTTGATTCTCAGCTCTGGTTCCTGCCTATGAAACACTAGAGGTAGCAGGTGATGTAGCTGGGTCCCTGTCATGCAGATCTAAGACTAAGATCCCAGCTCTCATTCTGGCTGCTCCACTTCTGATCCAGCTCTCTGTTATGGCCTGGGAAAGCAGAGGAAGATGGCCCAAATCCTTGGGCCCCTGCACTCAGGTGGAAAGACCCAAAGGAAGCTCCTGACTCCTAGCTTCAGATCGGCACAGCCCCGGCCACTGCAGCCAATTGGGGGTTGAATCAGTGGATGGAAGACCTCTCTGCCTCTCCTTCTCTCTCTGTGTAACTGTGCCTTTCAAATAAATAAATAAATCTTAAAAAAAAAAGATCCCAGCTCTCAGCTTCAGCCTGGCTTAGCTCCAGACATTGCAGGCATTTGAGGAGTGAACAAGAAGACAGGAACTCTGTGTCTGTGTTCCTCTGCTTCTTGAATAATTTTTTTAAGTTCATAGAGAATATACATTATTTAAAAAATGCATATTATAAAAAAATTGGCAGGCCAGCTTGTGACACAGTGGGTTAACCCACGGCTTTAGACACTAACACCCCATATTGGAGTGGTGGTTCAAGTTCAGCTGCTCTGCTCCCAATCAATCTCCCTGCTAATACGCCTGGGAAAGCAGGGCAAGTTGGTCCAACTACTTGGACCCTTGCAACACAGGAGACTCGCATGGGCTCCTGGCTTTGACCTTGCCCAGCCCAAAACTACAGTGGCCATTTGGGGAGTAAACTAGCAGATGGAAGATCTCTATCTGTATTTCTCCTACTCTTTCTCCAAGCCTTTCAAATAAATAAATCTTAGGGGGGAAGAAAAATGCAAGGATTTAAACAGTTATCTTTTAATTTCATTTTTTGTGAGCTTACTGAAGAAACTTCATACTAGAAGAGATTATACAATTTTTTTTTCATATGGATATTTGCACCAGCGGTACTAGAAACCTGATACAAAATCCTTTCATTAGGCTCAGTATTTCACTTCTACCCACTGATAATGAAGACCACTTAAGTCTTCTGTTCTATTTAGGGTTAATTTATCTTGGGTCTTAAGAGTTAAACCTTACTGTAATTTTTAGGAAGATAATTACTATAATAGAAAAACAAAGACAGTTGTAGAACCATAACAAAACTGGCCTTTTAACGAAATTATCTAAGGATATCTACACCAGTCAAGATAGTTTCTAAATACATAACTAATTTAATAAAATGTAATCTATACCACTACTTACTTTGGAATAGAAGATGGCCAAATAGAAATGTGCTCAGCTGTAATATCATTTACAATGTCCTCCTTTAAAAAGAGAAAAAAAAGCCTAATTTAAAAAGAAATTCCTTTCAAAAATTTTATGAAAATATAATTATGAAATACTGACCCGAACATTATGAAGTTTCACAAAGAGTGATAGAATAATAGTCAAAACCAATGGTTCCTATAAGAAAGAAAACAGTCTGTAAATCATATTTAAACATTTAATATTTCTGTTAACCTCAAAGAAACCAAGTATTTTCTTTTAAAAGATTCTTACAACTTTTAAATTTAGTATATACTTTGATTTAGCATACATACAACTCAATTTTTAATCTCATGAAAAAATATTACAGCACACACAGTTTACATGAAAATTACCAAGGGTCGGCACTGTGGCACAGTGGGTTAAAGCCCCAGCCTGCAATGTCGGCATCCTGTATGGGCACCAGTTCAATTCCCAGCTGCACTACTTCTGATCCAGCTCCCTGCTAATGCACCTGAGAAAGCAGTGGAAGATGGCCCAAGTCTTTGGGCCCCTCACCCACGTGGGAAACCCAAATGAAGCTCTTGGCTCCTGATTTCAGTCTGCCCAACCCTGGCCATTGCAGCCAACTGGGGAGTGAACCAAAGAATGAAAGACACTCCCCCTACTACCGCTCTACCTTTCTCTGAAACACTTTTCTTTTTTTCTTTTTCTTTTTTTTTTTTCTTTTTTTTTTTTTTTTTGACAGGCAGGGTTAGACAGTGAGAGAGACAGAGAAAGGTCTTCCTTCCATTGGTTCACCACCCAAATGGCTGCTATGGCCGGGGCGCTGCGCCAATCCGAAGCCAGGAGCTTCTCCTGGTCTCCCATGCGGGTGCAGGGCCAAGCACTTGGGCCATCCTCCACTGCACTCCCAGGCCACAGCAGAGAGCTGGCCTGGAAGAGGGGCAAACGGGACAGAATCCAGCACCCCGACAGGGACTAGAACCTGGAATGCTGGTGCCGCAGGTGGAGGATTAACCTAGTGAGCCGCAGCACCGGCCTGAAACACTTTCAAATAAATAAAAATAAATCTTTAAAAAACAAAAAGAAAATTACCATATTTCATTATGTATCTGACTTATGAGTCTATCTCCAGAGCCATGTCCTCATCTGACTTTTGAAACTGAGTTAACAGATCTCTTTCAACTAGGATTTCAGGCTACCTCTGCAGGTTACCTTCAGACTTCTTATTCCTTAAAATATTTAGAGGATGAGGCCTAGGTTATAGTCATTAAACAAAAAAGACATTAATGCTATCAAACAAAAACTAATGCCAAGCCTTACACATCTAGCCCTATTACAAGGATTTCTTTTACAATTTAAAAAATAATGGGGCCAATGCCATCAAAAAATAATGAGGTTGGCACAGTGGTATAGCAGGTACAGCCACTGCCTGTGGTGTGGCATCCCATAAGGGCACTGGTTCCAGTCCCGGCTGCTCCATTTCCAATCCAGTTCCCTGCTAATATGCCTGGGAAAGCAGTAGGAGATGGCGCAAGTCCTTGGGCCCCTGCACCTACATGGGAGACCCAGAAGAAGCCCCCTAGAATTGGATAAGTCCAGCTCCGGCAGTTATAGTCATCTGGGGAGTGAACCTATGGATGGACGATCTCTCTCTCTGTCTCTCCTTCTCTCTGTATTTCTGCCTTTCAAATAAATAAACAAATCTATATTTTTGAAGATTTATTTATTTGAAAATCAGAGTTACAAAGAGAGAGGAGTGGCACAGAGATAGAAAAAGAGAGAGAGAGAGAACATGCGCGAGCGCGCGCTTCCATCCACTGATTCATTCCCCAATTGGCCGCAGAGCTGAACCGATCCAAAGCTAGGAGCCAAGAGCTTCCTCTGGTTCTTCCCATGTGGGTGCAGGGGCCCAAGGACTTGGGTCATCTTCCACTGCTTTCCCAGGCCATAACAGATAGCTGGATCAGAAGTGGAGCAGCCAGGACTCGAACAGGCGCCCAATGGGAGACTAGCACTGAAGGTGGCAGCTTTACCTGCTATGCCATAGCACCAGGCCCAATAAATATTTTTTAAAAAACTTAAAAAATAATTGTTCTGTGCTAAAAGATGGTCAAGTAAATACAAAATAAAGTCTCCATTCAGATTATTCCACTCTCAGTAAAGATCACTCAAGAAAAGCACACTAACAGGTCACTTCAATAATCTAATCATAACTTGGAGCACTCAGTATTTTTCAGTCACACCCCATGAATACATCAATAGTAATTATATTATTTTTAAGCTTACCCGTAATTTTTTGATAAAAGAAAGAAGTTCACTCCTATAAAAAACCAAAAATTTTTATAAACATTTAGCATTTGAAATTAAAAATAAAGTCAAGTAATATATTGTAGATGAAGGTTTATTCCTAAGTCTCCAATTCTCCATTGATGAGTATAATATTTTCATACTAACCTAGTAACATTTTTTCCCTGTTTGAATCACATGCTCCTATCTATCTTTGGGCAGTGACAGCCCCAAGACTTAGCCTAGCATTAAATAAGACATCTACAACACACATCAAATTGCCTGAATGCAAGTCCTGCTTCCAAATCCAGCAGCCAGCTCCCTGCTAATATGAACCTCTGCACTTGGGTGCAGAGGCCACCTTCTGCTACTTTCCCAGATGCATTTTCAGGGAGCTAGACTTGAAGTGAAGCAGCTGGGACTTGAACCAGCAGCACCCATATGGATGCCAGAGTTGCAGGCAGTAGCTTAATCTGTTAAACTACAATGCTAGCCCCCATTAAATGCATCTGAGGAGTGAACTAGCAGAGAGCTCTCTCTCTGCCTCTTAAATAATTTTTAAGTGGTTTACCTTTATGATATACAATATAGATGTTCTTGAAACAGTACAAATAGAAAAAACAAGAAAAACTTAAAAATATGTAACAAATAGAAACATACCAATACATACCGATACATTATACCTAATGTAGATTCCCTTTGCTTTATTAAACTAACTCTGCCATCATTTCCTCGTTTGTGCTGACTGGACACACTACAGATTTGAACAACAACTTCCCAAAGATCTTTAGCAGTCCGTCTACTTTCTTTAGGGCCTGGAAGTTCTTTGCATGTAGCTGCTAAAAGCTGTCCAAGCTATAGTAACAAAAAGAAAATAAATAATAAATAATAGAACATTAGCTGTAATATCATACAAAAAACTTCTATTATTAAGGCACAATGGATTCAAAAAATAGCTGTCCAAAGAGAGCACAGTTACCTTTACACTGCACATTAAATATAACCTATGAGGAACTTAAAGCTCATGATCTACTGACAACAGATCTGGATCTGTTTGAGGAAGAAGATCCTCTGGTTCTACTATATAAACATCATCACTTCTGCATAACTATGGACTAATGAAAACAAAAATGAGACACTGCAAAGGGTTATGTGATTTATTAAGTGAAAACAAGCTGCTAAAATATACATAAAAATAAAATATATATAAATAGAAGTATGATTCCACTTTAAAAACAAAAATGGTGAAGGAGGCATTATGACACAACACTTAACTCTCCTATCAGAGTGCCAGGTTCAAGTTCCAACTATTCTGCCATTCCAACCTGTTAATGCACCTGGGAGGGAGCAGATGACAGCCAAGGAACTTAGGTTCCTGCTACCCACATGGGAGACCCTCAGATGGAGTTTCCGGAGTTCAGCCTGGCTCAGCCCTAGCTGTTGCAGGCATTTGGGGAGTCAACCAGCAAATGGAAGATCTCTCCCCCTCTCTCTGTCACTCTGCATTTCAAGTAAATAAATAAATCTTTAAAAAATAAAAAAAAGGGGTTGGCACTCTGGTGCACTAGGTTAATCCTCCGCTTGTGGTGTCAGCATCCTATATGGACACCGGTTCTAGTCTGGGCTGCTCCTCTTCTGATTGAGCTCTCTGCCATGGAATGAGAGAGCAGTAAAAGATGGCCCAAGTACAAAGGTCCCTGCACCTGTGTGGGAGACTTGGAAGATGCTCCTGGCTTCAGATGGGCACAGCTCCAGCCACTGTGGCCATTTGGGGAGTGAACCAGCGAATGGAAGACCTTTCTCTCTGTCTCTCTCTCTGTCTGCAACTCTCTCTCTCAAATAAATAAATAAAATCTTTAACAAGTAAAAATTAAAAAAAAAAAAAAGAAGATGTGTAGCGGAAGGCATATACCATAATGTTAAATGCAGTAAAAGCCAAAAATTAAAGTAGTATTTACATGTGATCATTATACATTGCATATATATATTATTGTACTATATTCCATAAGTATGCAAATATTAAAAATAAGGAAAGTTTTAAAAATAAGTAAAATTGGTAGAACACGGAAACAAGATTTAAGGGTACTTTTTCCTAAAAAAAAAATGCTAACAAATGGGGGTGGAGCTACTGCTAATATGAGTACAAAGGAAGAACAGATTACATACAGTAACTGATCTGAATAAAGGCATCTCTGAGACTGATGATGTGGGAAGGATCCAGAACTAAGAGCAGAAGGGCTGAAAGCAAGTGGCAGAGACAAGATAGACCCCAAACTGAAAACAAAGAAAAAGGCTTACACCAAATTCAGCACTTTTTTTCATCTATAATTTGAAAGAGAGAGTATTTCTAACCCACTTATTATTAAATTTTATATATAATGGATACTTCAGAGGGTGCAGTGGCAAGAACTTCCATGTCCTATAGGAAACCCCAGTTCCTACTGAAATGGGCTTAGACATTTCTCTGATGGGGTTCCCACTGGAAAAGTGCATTCTTTAGAAGGAAACAAGGATTAGGATGAAAATGAACATTTTTTGTTATGAAAATTTTAAAACAGAAAAATTAAATAGTTCGAAAAATATCTACGATACACTGCCATGTTAGCCTTATATTTCTATCAAACACAGTGCTTCATCAAGCCACACATGGTGTTACGGCCACATTATATCCCTGAATACCCCAATGTACATCTCAAAGGACAAGGATATCATTCTACATAACCCCAACTCCATAAGTAAATTAACAAGAGTACTGATGCTTTTTATAGTTAGTGAAAATGATGTTAAACCCCTATCTTTACTATGTGAGTAGATACCAGTTAATACCAGTCCAAGAGGACAGCTGATCCTGCATGTCCAATCAATATATTGTTCTCTGATAACTGGAATTACTACTGGAGTACATACAGCTGTTTACTACAACACAAGGCCAGGTATATTGTACCTCCTTATTTCAAATTCATTTTCTTCTGTTTATTCAACTTCTCGCTTAATTCCATTCCTCATGAATGTTTGTTTGCTTATTTTGAAAGGTACAGAACAGAGATATCTCCTACCCACTGGTTCACTCCTCAAATGCTTACAACAGTCAAGGGCAGGCCAGGTCAAAGCCAAGAGTCTAGAACTCAACTGTAATTTCTCATGTAGGTGACAGAAACCTGATTACCAGAGCCATCATGACTGTCTCTCAGGATGCACATATGCAGGAAGCCAGAACTGGAAGCAGAGCCAGGATTTAAACCTAGGTCCTCCAATATGGCATGTAGAAATTTCAAGAGGTATGTTGACTGCTATGGCAAATGCCTGCCCCTTGGCCAGCGCCGTGGCTCACTAGGCTAATCCTCCGCCTGCGGCGCCAGTACCCCAGGTTCTAGTCCCGGTTGGGGCACTGGTTCTGTCCCGGTTGCTCCTCTTCCAGGCCAGCTCTCTGCTGTGGCCCAGGAAGACAGTGGAGGATGGCCCAAGTCCTTGGGCCCTGCACCTGCATGGGAGACCAGGAGGAAGCACCTGGCTCCTGGCTTCGGATCGGCGCAGCACGCTGGCCGTAGTGGTCATTTGTGCGGTGAACCAACAGAAGGAAGATCTTTCTCTCTGCCTCTCTCTCTGTCTGTAACTCAGCCTGTCAAATTTAAAAAAAACAAAAACAAAAACAAAACAAAAAAAAACACCTCTCTCTCTCTCTCTGTAACTCTTTCAAATAAATAAACAAATCTTAAAAAAAAAAAAAAAGATGTTAAAAAAGTGGCCGGCGCTGTGGCTCAGCAGGTTAACACCCTGGCCTGAAGTGCCGGCATACCATGTGGGTGCTGGTTTGAGATCCGGTTGCTCCACTTCCAATCCAGCTCTCTGCTGTGGCCTGTGAAAGCAACAGAAGATGGCCCAAGCCCTTGAGCCCCTGCTCCTGCGTGGGAAGGAGCTCCTGGCTCTAGATTGGCACAGCTCCGGCCGTTGCAGCCAATTGGGGAGTGAACCATTGGATGGAAGACCCCTCTCTCTCTCTCTGCATAACCCTTTCAAATAAATAAATAAATCTTTAAAGGAAAAAAGATTCAAAGTATACACAATATTAACACATGAATGATGTAATCTTAGGAAAACCTTTTGATATTTCAGGCATCCAGTAGCACCCTAGGTTGCAGAAGACAGGGACAATTAAGACAAAATAAACAACATACTACCAATTTACTGAATGAATTCTTTCGTATGGGTGTAACTACTAATAACAAGCATATTATTATTATTTCTTAAAGATTTATTTATAGAGTTAGAGATGACAGACACAGAGAGAGAGACAGAGAGAGATCTTCCATCAGCTGGTTCATTTTCCAGATGGCTACACTGGCTAGGGCTAGGCCAGGCTTAAGTCAGAAACCAGGAGCTTCTTCCAGGTCTCCCATGTAGGTGACAGGGGCCCAGACACTTATACCATCTTCTACTACTTTTCCCAAGCACATTAGCAAGGAGCTAACTGGACTGGAAGTGGAGCAGCTAGGACCCAAACTGACATCCACACGGGATGGCTTTACCACCACAACACAATGGAAGCATAGCAAGCACATTATTAATTCATTAATAAACATGTTATATATTCAGGCTCTCAAACTCAGAGAAGTAAATAAATTATTTTTTTGTCAATAGGTTATAAAGGCTAACATATTCCAAATGGAAAATGGGTAGAAGTGCACCCCAGACAGGTTCTACCAGTTCTCTTTGCTGATAGCAACTAAAGCAATAAAGGCTGACAAACCTCTCACTACCTCTGGGTTATACAAAAGTGTTGTTTGCTAACTTAATAATTTGTATTACCATTCTCATGAAGTATAAGGTATCAAAGAAATATTTAGAGAAAGCAATGTTATGTGCTTGGAATATTAAAACTATGTTTTAAACTACATACTGAAAAAAAAGCATCTGTCAAATCTCACATCGTGTCACAGACAAGTTCCTTAAGTAGTTCAAATATAAAGAAGGGCAGAGATTTGGTACAGTGGTTAAGTCACAGTTTAGGATGCCTGCATCCCGTGTATCAAAGCACCTGATTTCAAGACTCATGCTGTTCTCCATTCCAGCTTTCTGCTAATGACCCCTACCCCTGGAAGGAAGGCAGGTGATGGACCAAGTAATTTGGTCCCTGCTGCCCACACGGGAAGCTCCAGGTGAATTCTTGGCTCTGGGTTCCTGCCTGGCAGCCCTGATTAACAGCATTTGAAGAGTGAATCAGAGGGCAGGGTGAAACTCTTCTTCTCTACCTTTCAAACAAATTAAATGAAAACTAAAAAACAGACCCTCAAACCCCAGGTAATATGTAATGATCTAGTAATAATAATTCTGATAATCCTCTATTCTAAAAATCTAGCAATCCTCTTAGATTACTACACATTACCTTTACATATGGATTACTCTGAAGCAAAAATGCAGGAACTTGCAATGTGAGATACTCATTTTCCCTCCAGTTTAACATGAAGGCAACACATTCCTCAGCTATAACTTGACGAAGAGGAATATCTAAAAAGAAATGAAAAAAATAGCTGGAATTACCATCAACTATTACCATAACAGCAAATTTGTAAGATTTCAAATGAATTTTTTTAGCCACCACAGATTAAAAAAAAAGGAAAATTAATACTATTCGAGAAAATTTAACATTTCCCAGCAAAAGAATACCATAGTACTCGGGACTATCTGCAGAATTATTGAATCCTTAAGTGCCCAGTACTCCACTGTGGAGATGTAAGTAAGAGCTGATAACTGTTTTCTAGAAGTGTACATCAAAATAATCACAGAAACAGAACCAAGTACAAAATGGTACAGTATTAGGGCCAGTGTTGTGATGCAGTTGGGCTAAGCCACTGCCTGCAACACCAGCACCATTTGAGCAATGAACCAACAAATGGAAACTCTCAAACTCTGTCTTCAAAATAAATCTTTTTTTTAAATGCTATAGCATAAACTTTTAGCACATTTATACCAAAGAAATAGCTGAATTACGTAATAAATTATAATAAATGAGTTAGCAACTTACCCTTTTTAAAAAATATTTATTTGAAAGTCAGAGTTAGAGAAAGAAGGAGAGATCTAGAGAGAGAGAGGTCTTCCATCTGTTGGTTCACTCCCCAGCTGGCTGAAACGGCCGGAGCTGCACCGATCTGAAGCCAGGAGCCAGGAGCTTCTTCCTGGTCTCCCACGTGGGTGCAGGGGCCCGAGGACTTAAGCTATCTTCTACTGCTTTCCCAGGCCATAGCAGAGAGCGGGACAGAAAGTGCAGCACCTGGGACTCGAACCAGCGCCCATATGGGATGCCAGCACTGCAGGCGGCAGCTTTACCTGCTATACCACAGCACTGGTCCCAGCAACTTACCCTTAATTTTTTTTCTGGTTAAAATACAACACATGGGGCTGGCACTGTGGCTCAACGGGTTAATGCCCTGGCCTGAAGCGCCGGTATCCTATATGGGCACCAATTCAAGACCTGACTGCTCCACTTCCGATCTGCTATGGCCAGGGAAACCAGTGGAAGATGGCCCAAGCCCTTGGGCCCCTGCACCGGTGTGGGAGACCCGGAAGAGGCTCGAGGCTCCTGGCTCCAGATCGGCTCAGCTCTGGCTGTTTTGGCCAACTGGGGAGTGAACCAACAGATGGAAGACATCTTTTTCTCTCTCTGCCTCTCCTCTCTCTGTGTAACTCTGGTTTTCAAATAAATAAATCTTTTACAAAAAAATATAACACTCATAGTGACAAGTCATTCATTTAAACATATTTACCATTATCAGAATAATTTTTAAAAATAATTTTAAAATCACACTTGACACCTTCATTGAAATATATTGTGGATTTTTACAGCTCAAGTACATAATTTCAGAGACCAGCATTGTGGCACTACAGGGTAAGCTGCTGCCTGCAACACCGGCATCCCACATGGGCCCTTGTTCATACCCTGGCTGCTCCACTTCCAATCCAGCTTCCTGCTAATACACCTGGGGAAACAGCAACCATGGCCCAAGTGCCTGGGTCCCTGCTACCCATGTGAGAGACCTAGATGGAGTTCCAGCTCCCAGCTTCAGCCCGCCCCAGCCCAAGCCGTGCGGCCACATGCATAGTAAAACAACAGGAAGAAGATATCTCCTTCTCTCTAACTTTGCCTTCCAATAAATAAAACAAATCTTTATAAAAAGATGTAATTTCAGATTTGTATTACATTAAGAAAAAAACAACGAATCCTAAAAATGTTAAAACTTATAATGGGGGTTTTTATTATCCACCTTTTCTAGAGAACTATGTTTCTCAGTCTAAGACGTCAGCTCCTGTGGGTATTTATTTATAACTCATTTTATTCCAAACAAGGATTTGAGATGACAAAAAGATACAAAAAATACAATGAAAATCCCTATTTGCATCATCTCTTCTAAATAAGGACTGAAGACAGAAGTGAAATTAGTTGCCAAATGCATGTGTGTCAGAGTTCCACACATTTTGCCAAAGGGAGGTTTTGGCTCCAAGGCTTTCTTTGTTCACCAGATCTTCCTCATTAGTAAATACCAGAATGATTTTTAATGGAGAGTCAGAATCTAAGGCTTGCAGTTCTGATAGGCTGACAGGCAGTGATTTAGAGAACCCTTAACACCGGCAGCACAGCTACTCGTTAAAAACACAGAGGTGGGCATGTGGCTTAGCTGTTGAGTTGGCTGTGTTCCACATGGAAGTGCCTTGGTTCTGTACTCAGTTCTGGCTTTCTGGTTCCTGACTCCAGCTTCCTGCTAATGTGTACCCTGGAAGGTATCAGTGATGGCCCAAGAGGGAAACATCCCACATAGGAAGTCTGGATTGAGTTCATGGTCCTTGGCTTCAGTCCAACCCAGCCCCAGTAGGTAACTGGAAAGTGAACTAGCAGATCAGGTACTCTGCCTCTTTGGCTCTTGAATTAAAAATAATTTTTAGAGGGGCTGGCACTGTAGTGCAGTGGGTTAACACCCTGGCCTGAAGCGCTGGCATCTGTATGAGCGCCAGTTCGAGACCCGGCTGCTCCACTTCCAATCCAGTTCTCTGCTACTGGGAAAGCAGTAGAAGATGGCCCAAGCCTTTGGGCCCCTGCACCCTCGTGGGAGACCCGGAGGAAGCTCCTGGCTCTTGGCTTCAGATCAGTGCAGCTCCAGCCATTGCAGCCAACTGGGGAGTGAACCAGAGAATGGAAGACCTCTCTCTTTCTGTCTCTCCTCTCTTTCAAATAAATAAATAAATCTTTTAAAAAAATAATTTTTAGAAAGAGATGAGCAGGCATTGTGGCTTAGTAGGTAAAGCTGCTGCCTGCAGTGCCAGCATCCCATGTGGGCACCAGTTCTAGTCTGGCTGCTCCACTTCCAATCCAGCTCTCTGCTATGGCCTGGGAAGCAGTCCTTGGTCTCCTGTAACCACATTGGAGACCTGAAAAAAGCTCCTGGCTTCAGATTGGCCCAGCTCCGGCCATTACAGCCATTTGGGGAGTGAACCAGCGGATGGAAGGCTTCTCTGTCTCTGCCACTCTGTAACTCTGCCTTTCAAATAATAAATAAATGTTAAAAAAAAAAAAAGAGAGAGAGAGAGCTGAGTCACACTTTGAGTACGCCTAAAATTCAATTTTGTTGAAACTAAAGAATGTAACAAGGACATGTGTCTGAAGAGAAAGCCACCTTACTTAGCTACAAAAGTATTAAAAGTTGGAGATACTGGGAGTGAGTGTTTTGGCCAATAGATAAGATGCCACTTTGGATGCTCACATCTCAGAGTGTCTGGGTTGGGGTCTGGTTCAACTCTCCATTCCAGCTTTCTGCTATGTATAATCTGAAATGCAACAGGTGATGGCTCAGGTAACTGAATCCCTGCCACCCACATGGGAGAAACCTGGACTGAGTGCCCAGCTCCTGGCTTCAGCCTGACCTAGTCCTGGCTCTTGTGGGCACTTGAGGCAATGAACCAGTGAATGGAAGCTCTGACTCACAAAGCAAAATAAATCTAAAAAAATGTTTTAAAGTGTAGCAGTTAGGATGTCACTTGGGACACCGACATCCCATACCAGACTGCCCAGCCTCAAGGCCTGGATCCACCCAATTCCAACTTCTTGCTAATGCATACCCTAAGAGGTGGCATGTATGGCTCAAATAATTGAGTCCCTGTCATCCACACGGGAGATCTGAAGTGCGTTCCTAGTGTCTACCTTTGGACTGGCCCAGCCCCAAATGCTGCAGGCATTAGCGGAGTAAACCAGAAAATGGAAGATCTCTCCATGTTTAACTCTCTTTTAAATAAAAAAACAGATCCATAAAGGAAGCTGAGGATCTTTCTCAGAACACACAGCTGATCTTAGAATAATTTACAGACTTTTTATGACTGAAAGATTTTCTCTGTTGTCAGGTACAATCCCTTCAATGTTTCTGATATTACAGCCAGGACAACCCAGGCATATGCTTCCCTTTCTATATTCTACAGACGGCATGCATCTACTTCATTCAAAACTGGTCTTTCGAGCCGGCGCCATGGCTCCACAGGTTAATCCTCCGCCTAGCGGCACTGGCACACCAGGTTCTAGTCCCGGTCGGGGCGCCAGATTCTGTCCCGGTTGCTCCTCTTTCAGGCCAGCTCTCTGCTGTGGCCCAGGAGAGCAGAGAAGGATGGCCCAAGTGCTTGGGCCCTGCACCTGCATGGGAGACCAGGAGAAGCACCTGGCTCCTGCCATCGGATCAGCACGGTGCACCGGCCACAGCGCGCCGGCTGCGGCGGCCATTGGAGGGTGAACCAACGGCAAAGGAAGACCTTTCTCTCTCTCTCTCTCACTGTCCACTCTGCCTGTCAAAAATCAAAAAACAAAACAAAACAAAAAAAAAACTGCTCTTTTATCATCACAGGACAATTTTTTTTTTCCAGTAAAACAGGAGTAGGGGGAATTTTTCAAAATGGCAGAATAAGGAGGGAGCTTACTGCTCTAGTCTAAGGGAGAACAGTTAATAAAGTGGAGAGTACAATCTCAGAGAAAGGTTGGTGAGAAAATGACAGAAGAAACTCCATGCAGACTGGGGGGAAACTGTGGACCTACATGGAGGGTGTGGACACGCACAGGTTGGGATGCAAGCAGCCAAGAGCCTCAATACCAGCTTCGGAGTGAGGTGAGACCAGATTGCAGCAGCCCAAGGCACTGGCGATAAAGAAAGACCCCTAAGTTACACCTACACCTTACACAAAAATCCACTGAAAATGGATTGAAGACTGAAATCTACAACCCAATACTATCAGATTACTAGAGAACATTGTGGAAACCCTGCAAGACATTGGCATAGGCAAAGAGTTCTTGGAAAAGATCCCAAAGGCACAAGCAATAAAAGCCAAAACTGACAATGGGATTCCATCAAATTAAGAAGCTTCTGCACTGCAAAAGAAACACTCAGCAAAGTGAAGAGGCAGCCAACAGAATGGAGGAAATGATTTGCAAACTGTACAACTGATAAAAGATTAATACCCAAAATCTATAAAGACCTCAAGAAGAGGTCGGCACTGTGGTGCAGCGGGCTAATGCCCTGCCCTGAAGCACTGGCATCCCATATGGGTGCCAGTTTGAGACCTGGCTGCTCCATTTTCTATCCAGCTCTCTGCTATGGCCTGGGAAAGCAGTAGAAAATGGCCCAAGTCCTTGGGCCCCTGCACCCGTGGGGGAGACCCAGAAGAAGCTCCTGGCTCCTGGCTTTGGATTGGCACAGTTCTGGCCTTTGTGGCAAACTGGGGAGTGAACCAGCAGATGGAAGACCTCTCTCTCTGCCTCTCCTCTCTCTGTGTAACTCTTTCAAATAAATAAATAAAGACCTCAAGAAACAACAACAAAACAAACAACCCGTTAAGAAATGGGCAAAGAAAAAAAAAGAAAGAAAGAAATGGGCAAGGACTTAAACAGACATTTTACAAATGAGGAAATCCAAATGACCAACAGATAACATGAAAAAATGCTTGGGATCACTAGCCATCAGAAAAATGCAAATCAAAACCACAACGAGGTTTCACCTTACTCCCACTGAATGCCCTTCACACAGAAATCAACAAACAAATATGTGAGGGAAAAGTTACCCTAATCCACTGTGAATGGGAATGTAAAACTGGTAAAGCCACTATGGAAGACAGTATGGAGATACCTCAAAAATCTGAATATAGACCACCATCAAAGAATTTTCTGTAGCCCCATGTTTACTGCAGCTCAATTCACAACAGCTAAGATATGGAATCAACCCAAATGCCCATCAACTGAAAACTAGATAAGGAAATTATAGATACGTACACCATGGAATACAACACAGCAGTAAAAAAAAAAAAAAAAAAGAAATCCTATCATCTGCAACAAAATGGATGAAACTAGAAAACATCATACTTAGTGAAATAAGTAATTCCGAAAATGACAAAAACCATATCTTCTCCTAGATCTGTGACAACAGAACACATAAAGGTAAACTATAGAAATGAAAACAACACTTTCAAAAGCAATGACTTTGAACAGCTCTTGACTCGACTATTAAGGAATAGTTTTTTTTTTTTTTCATACCATTCGCTAAACTTAGTATAGAGTTCATTGTATGTTTATAAAGTTAAACAAAAATAGATTTTAGTAAAAAATAAGAATGAGAATAGGAGAGGGAAGAGAAAGAAGGGTAGGAGGGTGCGTACAGTGGGAAAAACCACTGTATTTCTAAAGTTGTATTCATGAAATGCATGAAGTTTGTATTCCTTAAATAAAAGGTTTCTGGAGGAAAAAAACAAATCTCTTTAATACACACAAAAACTCACACACACAAAAAAAAAGGATTAGGGAGAAGGTGGGAGATGACACTTTCCCACCCTGTCTCGACCCATGCAGGCATGCAGATACCATGCCCAGCACCAACCTGACTCTTTATAATCCCTCTGAAGTACACAGCTATGAGATCATTGCCAGAACTCCACACTGAACTCAGATAACTCATTCCAGCCCTAAGGCTTCATCAAATTTCAAGACATGAATAGTGCCTATGGGTAAAAACGTTTAGCTTTTTTGTTCCTCCTATTTAAAAGGATACATCTGTCCTTTTCATTGTAAACACTGTTTATAGCACAAGCTGCAGGACAAGTTGCTAGATATATAATAAACTAGGAGTTTACAAAAATTATATGCAGAGTTGAGTCTTTTGCCAAAGAGGAAATAACAGAAAATATTATATGAACTTCAAACTGTTAGGACAAAAACACACCACAAACAGATAATAATTTTAGGGCACATCCAGTCATTTCAAAGCATAAGAGCACAGGCTTCAAAGTTGGACTGCTAGGGGCTAGTGTTGTAGCACAGTGGTTAAGGCACTGCTGGCAACACCAACAGCTCCTCTCAGAGTGCCAGTTGAGTTCTGGCTATACTGCATCCAACTGAGCTCTCTGCTAAAGTGCCTAGGAAGGCAGCGGAAAATGACCCAAGTACTTGGGCCCTGCCACCCACATGGGAGACCCAGAGTTCAGGGCTCCTGTCTTCAGCCTGGCTCAGCCTTGGCTATATGGGGAGTGAACTATCAAATGGATGAAAGGTTTCTTTCTCTTTGTCTCTCCCTCTGTGTCACTCTGGCTTTCAAACACATTAAAAAAAAGGGGGGGGGGGTGTTGTTGGTTTAGTAAATTACTGTCACAGTTCTGGTTCTTATTGTGTGACTCTTGGCGAATTCCTTAACCTCTTTGCACCTCAGTCACTTCATTTACAAAATGAAGATAATAAAATAGTAACTACTTCACTGAGCTTCTTTGACAATTGAATTAAGCATCTAAAGCTCTTACAACAAAGACACAGAAATCAATAAATGGTAGGGTTTTAAAATTGTTTTTGCCTTTTAAAATCTTCATTTTATTTGAAGGCAGAGAAACAGACAGAAGGAGAAAAATTTTCCACCTGCTGGTTCATGCCCCAAATGAATGCAAAAGCCAGAGCTGGACCAGGCTGCAGCCAGCAGCCCAGAACTCCATCTGAGTCTTCAACATGGGGGCAGGACCCAAGCACTTGAGTCATCATCTGCTGCCTACTATGATGTGCATTAACAGGAAGCTGGATACAAAGCAGAAGAGCCAGAATTTGAACCCAGGCACTTCAGTAATGGACTGCAGGAGTCTCAAATGGTGATTTAAATCAATTGCCTTTAACTTTAGAGAAACTGTGTGTGAAAAACCAACCTTCCATTTTCAAAAAATAGGGCCGGTGCTGTGGCTCACTAGGCTAATCCTCCGCCTTGCGGCGCCGGCACACCGGGTTCTAGTCCTGGTCGGGGCGCCGGATTCTGTCCCGGTTGCCCCTCTTCCAGGCCAGCTCTCTGCTGTGGCCAGGGAGTGCAGAGGAGGATGGCCCAAGAGCTTGGGCCCTGCACCTGCATGGGACACCAGGAGAAGCACCTGGCTCCTGTCATCGGATCAGCGTGGTGCGCCGGCCACAGCGCGCCGGCTGCAGCGGCCATTGGAGGGTGAACCAACGGCAAAGGAAGACCTTTCTCTCTGTCTCTCTCTCTCACTGTCCACTCTGCCTGTCAAAAATAAAATAAAGTAAAAAAAAAAAAGTATACATGTACATGTATACATGTACAAAACATGTGACCATGAACGTTGACTGTGAGCTTACTTCATCAATTCTTTTGAGGACATTATAACATTAAAGGACACTGATGCATTCAAGTTCAAATGTACTCTATCAATAGTACTAAAAAGTTGAATTTATTACTATATGGTAGAAACCAGAATGTAGTAACAATCCGTTAATAAGACCCTAGAAAGCTAACAGTTGATTCTGTTTGAATAATTTTTAGCACTTTCCTTTATAACTCAATTTTATTTTTACCACATTAAATGTATACAGTATGACTTAACTGCTATAAATAATCTTTAAACAAAAAAACACTAAGTGTTTTCCCTGAGATTTACATGTAACACAAATGATAATTTATGTGAATCTCAGTTTCTTTTTTTATATTCAAGAAGCAGAAACACAGAGCTCTGTTGGTTTACTCCCCAAAAGCCCACAATGGTGCAGCCCAGGCCATTTCTACCTGGAGCATCAGAATATAACCTCAGGGGTGGGCATTTGGTCTACTGGCATCCTGGGATGCTCAGATCCCACATCCCACATGGGAGTTCCCAAGTTCTGGTCCTTGCTGTGCTTCCAAATCCAGCTCTCTACTAATGTGTACCTTGCACAGCATCAGAAAGCTCAAGTACTTGGGTCTTTGTTATCCACATGAGAAAGCAGGTAGAGATCTGGGATCCTGGCTCTGCCCTGGCCTAACCCTGGGTGTTGTGGCCATCTGGGGAGTGAATGAGCAGATAGATCTTTCTCAGACTCTCTCTCATTCTCCTCCACTTTGTCTTTCAAATAAATTTTTTTAAAAATAATAAGAACACAGGCCGGCGCCGCGGCTCACTAGGCTAATCCTCCGCCTTGCGGCGCCAGCACACCGGGTTCTAGTCCTGGTCGGGGCACCGATCCTGTCCCGGTTGCCCCCCTTCCAGGCCAGCTCTCTGCTGTGGCCAGGGAGTGCAGTGGAGGATGGCCCAAGTGCTTGGGCCCTGCACCCCTTGAGAGACCAGGATAAGTACCTGGCTCCTGCCATCGGATCAGCGTGGTGCGCCGGCCACAGCGCGCCTACCGCGGCGGCCATTGGAGGGTGAACCAACGGCAAAAAGGAAGACCTTTCTCTCTGTCTCTCTCACTATCCACTCTGCCTGTCAAAAAAAAAATAAGAAGAAGAAGAAGAACACAGAGACAGACTGGAGTAGACACAAGAGAAAGAGAAAGCCAAAGGTGGCCAAGAGCCACAAGAAGCTAAGAGTAGGCCAAGATGGACTAAGCCCTTGAGCTAGAGAGAGACAGTGGCCATGAAAACACCCTGATTTCAGACTTGCAGCTTCCAGAACTGAGATTACAATTTTATTGTTTGAAATCACCCCATCCGTGGTACTTTGTTAAGGAAGGCCTAGGAAATTGAGAGTTTCCATCATTTTCCCCAATGTTCTCAAGTGAACTCTTCAACTCTGGAACCTGATTTCAGCTTCAGAAGAGAAATAACCTTTTTATAGATAGTAAAAACTCAAGTTCATGCTTTTTAGTTTTCTCAATTATTTGGCGACTCAATTTCTGAATTTTTTCTGAATTTCACTTTGTGATGCAGTCTTACCAGGAAGCCTCATTTCCAAATATCCTCGCACTCTACTAATAAGGTCGGAAGGAGGTCTCTCTCCTGATTGCCCTATTCCAGCTTCATGTGTATGAATATCCAAAAGCAACATCTCATTCAGCATGACCTGACGAAGTTTTGGTGAGAACTCTGTTACCAATTCCAAACACGCAGCAAATAGCTGCTTCGCGTGAGAGAAGTCCTACAAAAAAACAGAATACAACAGCCTGGGTCACCTTGCCTCTGGAGTCAAAACACAAATCTCAATGAGTACAGAGCAAAGGATGTAAGGATCCATTTAAATGGTTAGTATCGCCTATCTCAGCCTACAGCATTCTTTTATCATTTCTATTTTATTGATTTATTCCAATAAATATTTAATTATTTTGTAATAAAAAAACGAATAAATAAAACACATGTTGTATTACTGAACAAGTTTCATATATATTATAAAATAATAAAACAAGGGCCGGTGCTGTGGCATAGTGGGTAAAGCCGCTGCCTGCAGTGCCGGCATCCCATATGGGAGCTGGCTCGAGACCCAGCTGTTCTACTTCCGATCCAGCTCTCTGCTATGGCCTGGGAAAGCAGCAGAGGACGGCCCAAGTCCTTGGGCCCCTGCACCTGCATGGGAGAACTGGAAGATGCTCCTGGCTCCTAGCTTCGGATTGGCACAGCTCCATCCATTATGGCCATCTGGGGAGTGACCCAGTGGATGGAAGATCTCTCTGTCTCTGCCTCTCTGTAACTATGCCTCTCAAATAAATAAATAAATCTTTAAAAAAAAAAAAAAAAAAAACAAAGACTTCTCTATTAAGGTTTATAACTCTATGACTAGTATCCTTCACTTAAGTATGCAGAATTAGACTTCGGAGCCTTCAATATCTTTGCACACTACCTTATTGGCCTATATAACAGGTCAATAAATCAGCTATGATCCAAGTCTTTTTCTAGCCACCTGGCTCTGATTTTTCTAAAGACTAGTTTTCTCTTTACTTCATTCATTCATTTCAACAATGTGCCTTCTATCTATCACTGAAAAAAAAAAAAAAACTCTAAGCATAAGCACTGGGGTACAGGGGGTTAAGCTGTTGCTTAGGACACATGCATCCCATATGGACTGCCTAGTTTGAGTCCTGGTTAATCCACTTCCAACCCTGCTATCTGCTAATGCATATGGGAAAGGAGCAGCAACAGTAAAAGAAGATGGCCCAAGTACTTGGGCCTTTGCCACCCACATGGGAAACCAGGATGGAGTTCCTGGTTCCTGGCTTCAACCTGGCGAAGCTTTGGCTGTTGCAGGCATTTGGGGAGTGAACCATAAGAAGGAAGATCTCGCTGCCTCTCTGTAATTCTGCCTTTCAGATAAATATTTCTTTTAAAAAATTCAACCTTTTTGTTTTTAAAGATTTTATTTATTTATTTGAGAGGTAGAGGTACAGACAGAGAGAAAGGCTTTCCATCAGCTGTTCATTCTTCAAATGGCCCAAAGACGAGAGCTGTGCCGATCTGAAGCCAGGAGCTTCTTCCGGGTCTGCCACATGGGTGCAAGGGCCCAAGTATGTGGGCCATCTTCTACTGCTTTCCCAGGCCATAGCAGAGAGCTGGATCGGAAGAGCAGCAGCCTGCACTAGAACCAGAGTCCATATGGGTTGCCGGCACCTATGGGAAAATTAGAATCAAGCTCCTGGCTCCTGGCTTTGGCCTGGACCAGCCCTGCCAATTGCAGCCTTTTGGGGAGTGAACCAGCAGATGGAGGATTGATTGATCTCTCTCTCCCTCCCTCCCTCCCTCTCCCTTTTTCAAATAAATAATAAAAAAAAAAAAAAAAAAAAGAAATTCTAAAGAACTTTGTTTTAAATTTTGGTGCACAATCTTCATTAACTAAATCCTACAGAATACAAATACAGGGGCTGGCATCGGGGCTTAGCAGGTTAAAGCCACAGCTTGCAACTCTAGCATCCCATATGAGTGCTGCTTTGAGTCTGGCTGCTTCACTTTCGATCCAGCTTCCAGCTAACGTGCCTGGAAAGCAGCAGAGAACAGCTCAAGGGCTTGGACCCCTGCCACTGACATGGAGGTCTCAGAAAAAATCCCTGCCTTTGGTATGGCCCAGCCCTGGCCATTGTGGCCATTTACGGAGCAAACCAGCAGATGGAAGATCTCTGTCTCTCCCTCTTTGTAACTCTGCCTTTCAAATAAATAATAAATTATTTAAAAAATACAAATACAGGCCGGCGCCGTGGCTTAACAGGCTAATCCTCCGCCTTGCGGCGCCGGCACACCAGGTTCTAGTCCCGGTCGGGGCACCGGATTCTATCCCGGTTGCCCCTCTTCCAGGCCAGCTCTCTGCTATGGCCTGGGAAGGCAGTGGAGGATGGCCCAAGTCCTTGGGCCCTGCACCCGCATGAGAGACCAGGAGAAGCACCTGGCTCCTGGCTTCGGATCAGCGCGATGCACCGGCCACAGCTGCCACTGGAGGGTGAACCAACGGCAAAAAGGAAGACCTTTCTCTCTGTCTCTCTCACTATCCACTCTGCCTGTCCAAAAAAAAAAAAAAATACAAATACAGTCACACACTGCTAATGACAGGGACACATTCTAAGAAATGTGCCGTTAGGCTGTTGTGCAAACACATAGTTATAAATACACAAACTAAGCTACAAAGTCACTAAGCAATACAATTTTATGAGGCAACCATTATATGGTCACTGAAACATTATGCAGTGCATGAATGTAATGCTTTTTCATGTTATCTAGATTTTTGAACAGGCACAGAGCAGTATCTATGTATCAAAGACCATGATGGCATAATTATGAGAGGGTAAAGGAAAGATATCAACCAAAACATTTATCCAAATATCATTTTAGCCCTATATTAAGACCAGGAAAAAATAACTGGTAATGATTTCTGAGTTTTTGGTAAATTTCATATTTTTCTTTTAAGATTTTTATTTATTTATTTGAGAGGTAGAGTTACAGACAGTGAGAGGGAAAAACAGAGAGAAAGGTCTTCCATCCACTGGTTCACTCCCCAGATGGCCACAACTGCCAGAGCTGCGCCGATATGAAGCCAGGATCTTCTTCTTGGTCTCCCATGTGGGTGCAGGGGCCCAAGCACTTTGGCCATCTTCTACTGCTTTCCCAGGCCACAGCAGAGAGCTGGATTGGAAGAGGAGCACCTGGGACTAGAACTGGCGCCCATATGGGATGCTGGCACCTCAGGAGGAAGATTAACCTATTGCACCACGGTGCTGGCCGCTCATATTCTTTTATTTTCTTTAAGATTTATTTATGTGAGGCAGATTTACAGAAACAGAGAAAAAGAGAGAGAGAGAGAAACAGAGAGAGAGGTCTTCCGTCTTTTGGTTCACTCCCCAAATAGCTGCAATGTCCAGAGCTGAGATGATAAAAAGTCTGATCTGGGTCTCTCCAGTTGGTGTGGTTACCCAAGCACTTGGGCCTTCTTCAACTGCTTTCCCAGGCCATAAGCAGGGAACTGGATTGAAATGGAGCAGCTAGGACTTGAACCAGTGCCCATATGGAATGCTAGCACTGCAGGCAGAGACTATGCCACAGTGTGGTCCCTAAACAAATTCTTAAATATATATATATATATATATATATATATTTAAGAGTTATTTATTGATTGATTTGAAAGGCAGAGTTACAGAGAGAGGCAGAGGCAAAGGCAGAGACAGAGAGGTCTTCCATCTGATGGTTCACTCTTCAGATGGTTGCAACAGCCAGATGAAAAGTTCTATAGATAGCCATTAGGTTCATTTGGTCTACAGTGTCAATTAACTCTATTGTTTCTTTGCTATTTTCTGTCTGGTTTATCTGTCCACTGCTGAGAGTAGAGTACTAAAGTCCCCCATTACTATTTTTTTTTTTTAAGATTTATTTATTTGAAAGGCAGAGTTACAGAGAGGCAGAGGGAGAGAGAAGTCTTTCATCTGCTAGTTCACTGCGCAGATGGCCACAAAGGCCGGAGCTGGACCAAACCAAAGCCAAGAGCCAGGAGTTTCTTCAGGTCTCCCATGTGGCTGCAGGGGCCCAAGGGCTCGGGCCATCCTCTACTGTTTTCCCAGGCCATATCAGAGAGCTAGATTGGAAGAGGAGCAGCCGGGACTCAAACCAGCATCCAAATAGGTTGCCAGTACTGCAGGTGGCAGCTTTACCCACTATACCACAGAGGCAGCCACTAAGCATATTCTTAAAAGCATTTGAGGCCGGCGCTGTGGCTTAACAGCTTAATCCTCCACCTTGCAGTGCCGGCACACCAGGTTCTAGTCCCGGTCGGGGTGCTGGATTCTATCCCGGTTGCCCCTCTTCCAGGCCAGCTCTCTGCTATGGCCCGAGAAGGCAGTGGAGGATGGCCCAAGTCCTTGGGCCCTGCACCCGCATGAGAGACCAGGAGAAGCACCTGGCTCCTGGCTTCAGATCAGTGCGATGCGCCGGCCGCAGCGGCCATTGGAGGGTGAACCAACGGCAAAAAGGAAGACCTTTCTCTCTCTCTCTCACTATCCACTCTGCCTGTCAAAAAAAAAAAAAAAAAAAGCATTTGATGCACACTTTTACTCACCTTAACAGCACTGCAGTGCAAACCTTTAGCCATGAGAATATATACCAAATCTCTGGTTAAACTGTCTTTAATTCCTAGGATAACACCACTGTAGACAGAAGGTACTTCCCACTGGAAGAAATAAAAATATATAAATATTAGCACATAGAGAAATTTGAATCTAGGTACAATCTTTCAACAATCTTTAGTCACATAAAAAAATTATTCAGGGTACAAGGGTGCAGTTGGAATAGGAGGTTTAACTTCTGCTGTTCTCTAACACATAAATAATTACGGTTGTCAACAATTAATTTTATATTTCAAAATAGCTAGCAGAAATGATTTTAAAGGTTTCTAACAAAAAGAAATGACAGACTGGCGCTGTGGCATAGTTGATAAAGCCTGTAGTGTCAGCACCCCACATTGGCACTGGGGAAAGCAGCAGAAGACGGCCCAAGTCCTTGGGTCCATTCACCACATGGGAAACACAGAGGAGGCTCCTGGCTTCTGGCTTCAGATCCATCCATCTCTGGCCATTGTGGCCATTTGGGCAGTGAACCAGCAGATACAAGATCTCTCTCACTCGCTCTCTCTCTGCCTCTCTGTAACTCTGCTTTTCAAATCAATAAATAAATCTTCATCCTGAATTGATGAAAAAACATAACCCATCTATTTGCTGCCTACAAGAAACACATCTCACCAACAAAGATGCACGTAGACTAAAAATGAAAGGATGAAAAAAAGATATTCCAAGCTAATAGAAACCAAAAAAGAGTTGGTGTAGCCATGCTAATATCAGACAAAATAGTCTTAACGCAAAAACTGTTAAAAAAGGCAAAGAAGAACACTACGTAATGATTAAGGGATCAACTCAACAGGAAGATGTGACAACTATAAGCATATATGCACCTAATTAGAGGGCACCTGGCTACTTAAAAGAAATCTAAGGGATCTAAAGGGAGACATAAATTAAAATACAATAATGATGGAGGACTTCAATATCCCACTTCCAGCAATGGACAGATCAACCAGACAAAATCAACAAGGAAACAGCAGAGTTAATTAGCACTATAGACCAAATGGACCTAAAAGATATCTACATAACTTTTCATCCAACAGTGGCAGAATATACCTTCTTCTCACCTCACCTGTGCACAGAACCTTGTCTAGGATAGACCACTTGCTAGGCCATAAAACAAGTCTCAGCCAATTCAAAAAAATCAAAATCATACCACGAGTCTTCTCAGATCACAGTGCAATGAAGCTGAAAATCAGCAACTCAGGAATCTAGAACATATGCAAATACTTGGAGACTGAACAGCATGCTCCTGAATGAACCATGAGTCATAGAAGAAATCAAGGCTTTCTTGGGCCGGCACTGTGGTGCAGTGGATTAAAGCCCTGACCTGAAGTGCCAGCATCCCAAGTGGGCGCTGGTTCTAGTCCCAGCTGCTCCTCTTCCTATCCAGCTCTCTGCTATGGCCTAGGATAGCAGTAGAAGATGGCCCAAGTCCTTGGGCCCTTGCACCCACATGGGAGACCTGGAAAGAGCTCCTGGCTTCAGATCGGCGCAGCTTCAGCTGTTGCTGCAATTTGGGAAGTTTACCAGAGTATGGAAGACCTCTCTCTCTGTCTCTACCTCGCTAACTCTTTCAAGTAAATAAAATAAATCTTAAAATAAAAAGAAGAAGAAATCTGCCGGCGCCGTGGCTCAACAGGCTAATCCTCCGCCTTGCGGCGCCGGCACACCGGGTTCTAGTCCCGGTCAGGGCATTGATCCTGTCCCGGTTGCCCCACTTCCAGGCCAGCTCTCTGCTGTGGCCAGGGAGTGCAGTGGAGGATGGCCCAAGTCCTTGGGCCCTGCACCCCATGGGAGACCAGGATAAGCACCTGGCTCCTGCCATCGGAACAGCGCGGTGCGCCGGCCGCAGCGCGCTACTGCGGCGGCCACTGGAGGGTGAACCAGCGGCAAAAGGAAGACCTTTCTCTCTGTCTCTCTCTCACTGTCCACTCTGCCTGTCAAAAATAAAAAAAAAAAAAAAAGAAGAAGAAGAAATCTAAAGAGAAATAAAAAGATGTCTGTAAACAAATGAAATTGACAGCACAATGTATCAAAATTTATGGAAGTTAAAAGAAAAAGCAAAAAAGAAAAAAAAAACTTGTGGGATACAGCAGAAGCAGTGTTAAGAGGAAAGTTTACAGGAATTGGTGCCTACATCAAGAAATTGGAGGGGCCGGTGCTGCGGTGCAGCAGGTTAACGCCCTGGCTGAAGCACCGGCATCCCATATGGGTGCTGGTTTGAGACCTGGCTGTTCCATATCCAGCTCTCTGCTATGGCCTGGGGTAGCAGTGGTGGACGACCCAAGTCCTTGGGCCCCTACACCCACGTGGGAGACCCGGAGGAGGCTCCTGGCTCCTGGCTTCGGATTGGCACAGCTCCGGCCGTTGCAGCCAATTGGGGAGTGAACCATCGGATGGAAGACCTCTCTCTCTCTGCCTCTCCTCTGACTTTCAAATAAATAAATAAATTTTTGAAAAAAAAAAAATAAATTGGAAAAGCACCAAATAAGCAAGCTATCAGTGCATCTCAAGGATCTAGAAAAACAATAGCAAACCAAACCCAAAACTAGTAGGAGAAAAGAAATAATTAAAATTAAACAAAATTGAAGCAAAAAAAATCAGTGAAATGAAGAGCTTTGTTTAAAAAAAAAAAAAATGAACAAAATTGATATACCATTGGCCCAACTAACCAAAAAAAGGGGGGGCGGGGGGAAGACCCAAATCAATACAGTTAAAGAAAAAGGAAATGTTAACAACAGATACCACAGAAATAAAACAAATCATCAGAAATTACTACAAATTTGTATGCCAACAAATCGGGAACTTAGAAGAAATGGAGAGATTCCTGGACACATGCAATCTACCTAAATTGAGCCATGAAGACATAGAAAACCTAAACAGACCCATTAACAAGACAGAAATTGAATCAGTAATAAAGGCCCTAACAAAGAGAAGCCCAGGACCAGCTTGCTTCACTGCTGAATTCTACCAAACATTTAAAGAACTCCACTCCTTCTCAATTTATTCAAAACAAATGAAATGGAGGGAATCCTCCCAGACTTTTTTTATGAAGCCAGCATCACCTTAATTCCTAAACCTGAAAAACATACAACAGAGAAAGAGAACTACAGACCAATTTCCCTGATGAATACAGACACAAACTCCTCATCAAAATACTAGCCAACTGAATCCAGTAACACATCAGAAAGATCATCCACTCAGACCAAGTGGGATTTATCCCTGGTATGAAGAGAACATTCACAAATCAATGTGATACATCACATTAGCAAATTGAAGAACAAAAACCATATGATTACCTCAATAGATATAGATACATATGAACATATGGCTGTTTTTTTCATTACATCTTCTGCAGAGAAGTTAGTTAGAAGCACTGTCACATTAGTTTGATTTTTCCTGCATCTGTGAATTATTTCTCTTATATCTCTAAGCCTCATTTCATTTAAATGGTGTTTTAAAAACTATTTTCATTTGCATTTTGCATGCAGAAACACTTTTAAATAGATAATCTTAGAGACAGCTAAAGACATTTGCTAGAAGTTTTATTTATTTAAAATTTATTTATTTGAAAGGCAGAGTTATAGAAAAAGAGAGGAGGGCCGGCACTGTGGCATAGCAGGTAAAGCTGCCACCTGCAGTGCCAGCATCCCATATCAGCACCGGTTCGAGTCCCGGCTGCTCCACTTCTGATGCAGCTCTCTATTATGGCCTGCGAAAGCAGTAGAAGATGGCCCAAGTCCTTGAGCCCCTACAACCGCGTGGGAAACTCGGAACAAGTTCCTGGCTCCTGGCTTTGAATCAACGCAGCTCTGGCTGTTGCAGCCATCTGGGGAGTAAACCAGCGGATGGAAGACCTCTCTCTCTCTCTCTGCCTCTCTTTCTCTCTCTGTGTAACTCTGACTTTCAAATAAATAAATAAATCCTTAAGAAAAAAAGAAGTAAATTCAATCACTAGGGCCACAACCACTGCCTCCAAGGGTCTACCCTAGCAGGAAGCTAAAGTAAAGAGTACAGTCAGACACTGAACCCTGGCACTTCAATTTTTCACACAGTTGACTTAGCATCTAGGCAAAAGCCCACCCACTGCAGCTCCATTTTAAATGCACATAAATGCTTTGCCACCAAATAGAATACAAACTCATTTTTAGATGTTACTGATTTAATAGTATGTGTGTATGTATATATATATATATTTATATTTTCTATTTTTCTCTGTGAATGCATGTTGAAAATACAGTTACGGGCATGTGAAGTCCTCAAATTGTTAAATAATATGAGCCATTATTCTCAAAGTAAACACTCTTAAATTACATTAGGACATGAGTTAATTTTTTTCACCTGTTCTTGACAGTGGGTTTCTTACCTTATTGGACACAGTCCAGAACTGACGCTCTGAAGTCATACCATGCAATTCAATTAGAATCTGTCGAATCCTCCAGGGATCCACTGACAGTATAAGCTGATGCTCCAACTGACCAATGTTGACACTTGCTGAGGCTAAGAAAGGAAGAAGAAATTTCCATTTTAATAAGGATTCAATTCAAACACACATAAAGCAATAAACTTGAGAATGACAATATACTGAGAGAATTATGTATGTTTATATTATTTTATCAGTAAGTTATAAGCAGCTACCATCTTGAGAACTGATTCATGAAACATAATGCAAATCATGTATTAACTTTATCCTCATACAGAAAACCTAACAGAATCTGTATCTATCTGCTTTTAATAAATGAATGTATTTGAAAAATAAAAAGAGTGAAACTGTAAACACAAATCAAAGCCAGTCATTGGTTCATGGGAAGAACTACATGGTATTTATATGAAGAATTAACTTATATACACAGGCTCCCACTTTCAAACATTAATTAATTACTCTGTTAAAGTGTTAACAGAATAATAAACATTAAGAATGTATATATTTTTAGGAAAGGAAAAGCACACATTCCTTTCTCAGATAACCAAAATAATCTTTAAATAAGTCCCTGATTACAACTCAGCTATCAGACAGTCTTCAATAATGCATTTCCAGTATTTTCTGTGTTAGCCAATCTTCTTTCTTTTGCATTTTTCCTACATATTCAAACAGATTAAATCTTATGAGGGTCAAAGCTGAATTCTCTGACTCATTTATATTATTTATGTTGCTTATTAATGAAAAGCACTGCATTTTCTCTTTATATTTATGAATAAGGGCAAAAATGGAAATAAGACATCAAATGACAAGGCAAAAATGGCCACACTGCCACGGCCAAATATTTAGGCAGCAGATAGGCCAAAACGCATGACAGTCTGTACTGTTTTTGGTTCCAGCATCCCTTATCACTCCCTTCCCCTTATTTTTACCTCCAAGAACATATAGCTTGGTCTATTTCCCCAGCTAAAATCTTTTAGGTATCTGGTCTAAAATCTTATTGACCACAGGCTCGCTAGAATTAAGTATTTAACTGTATTCAGAAATCTGACTTTGGAAAAAAGGTACATTTCTATTAATCACTGACACAAGACAAATAAGAGGGAATCTTCAAATATACTTCAATGTTCATTTGAAGGAAGGGGCAAAATGTGCCAACATTTTAGCTGGCAGACTGGAGAGCTAACCTGGGATATCATAAAATGAAGTTACAGGTTTAATGCACAGATTTACTCTAGGGGATCGCTTCCTCATCTGATCAACAAGTAGCTTTCGTTCTTCATCTTTCAACAATGTAATGAAAAGCTCATGTGAAGAAATCATGAAAACATACTGCAGATCTTCCAACCCCAGACACACATTCCTAGATCAGTAAGAAATATTGTAAAACAAAAAAGTGTATAATTTAGTTTGGGAGAAACAATCACATCAAGCAGTATTCATTAACAACCACTTAAAAAGCCACCACTTCATAAATTGCACAACAGTATTTTGAAATAGATTTTAAAATTTACCTTTGACCCTTTATAAAATTGTGTTATCAACCCTAAAACATACAAAAAAGTACCTACATAACCCTAAAGTTTCAAATGGCTCCAGAAATTTGAACATAACCTTCATTGGTTCTCACATACAAGTTATTATCTGGTATAAGATATGCAGGACAAATACAAAAAGTAATGAGATACTCTTATCACAGGACTAATTTCAAAGTTTTAAGGAAAAAAGAGGAGGACTTACTTTAGAAATGCAGCCATGTTTCCTTTCAATGAATCTGAAGCTTTTTCTAAATTTATTGATCTTGAACATACCTAGGAATTTGAGTAATTTCAGTTGATTATGGATTTTTTTAATGTGGATTACAGTTTGAAAAGTTT
Organism: Lepus europaeus; assembly: GCF_033115175.1. Lineage (NCBI taxonomy): Eukaryota > Metazoa > Chordata > Mammalia > Lagomorpha > Leporidae > Lepus > Lepus europaeus. The sequence continues at coordinate 48,203,688 of NC_084830.1, forward strand.
AAATCTGAAAACTGAAGTTTCCAGTTTTAACCCCATGTATCAACTACAGATTTGGCTAAGTTTTTTTTTTATATTAATTTTTCATTTATTTATTTTTTTTGAAAGACAGAGGAGAAAAGACAAAGTGAAAGAGATCTTCTATCTACTGGTTCTTTTCCCAAACGGTCACAACAGCTGGGGCTGGGCCAGGCCAAAGCCAGTAGACCAGAACTCCTTTGGGGCCTCCCACATGGGAACAGGGGCCAATTATTTGGGCCATCTTCTGCTGTTTTCCCGGGCACATCAGCAGGCAGCTAGATCAGAAGTGGAGCAGCAGGGGCTTGAACCAGCACCCATATGGGATGTCAGCATCACAAGTGGAGGCTAAAACTGCTATACCACAATACCAGTTCCTTTAGTTAAGTAATTTAAGAGATGAAAGTAGGAAACAGTAATCCTTTGTGTGGGGGGAGGGTAGACATGTGACCTTTTAAAAAATATATTTATTTATTTATTGGAGAGGCAGAGTTACAAAGAGAGGAGAGACAATAAGAGGTCTTCCATCAGCTAGTTCACTCGCCAAATGGCTGCCATGGCTGGAGCTGGGCTGATCCGAAGCCAGAAGACAGAAATTTCTTCTGGGTCTCCTACATGAATGCAGGGGCCCAAGCAATTGGGTCATCTTCTACTGCTTTCCCAGGCCATTAGCAGAGAGCTGGATTAAAAGTAGAGCAGCTGGGACTTGACTCAGTGCCCATATGGGATGCCAGCACCACAGGCAGAGGCCTAACCCACTACACCACAGTGCCAACCACAGAAGGCAACCATTTTAATAACTGCAGGTATTCATATGTAGTAAATATATATATATGTATATTCAGCACACTATAAAGGTCTCTCAGAATTTATAAAGTATGGTGCAAAGATACATGGAGTGATAAATTTCCAGCAGGTTCTGCTGGAAACATTAGCTTTAAAGTGTTCAATGAAATCTAATGAATATAAAACCAACAGTTAAGAGGGTAACCAAGGTTTAAAAAGCAATCAATGAAAACAAATAACAGAAACAAGTTACAGGAATATGAATTAGCTAAAAATAGTATTTTTTTATTATTCTAAATATACTCATTAGATTAGTATGCATCCACATGTTTTTTTGTTTTTTTGTTTTTTTTTTTTTAAGATTTATTTATTTGACAGAGCTACAGAAAGTGAGAGAGAGAGACAGAGAGAAAGGTCTTCTTCTGTTGATTCACTCCCCGAACGGCCGCTATGGCTGGCGCTGCGCCGATCCAAAGCCAGGAGCTTCTTCCTGGTCTCCCATGCGGGTGCAGGGGCCCAAGCACCTGGGCCATCCTCCACTGCCCTCCTGGGCCACAGCAGAGAGCTGGACTGGAAGAGGAGCCACCAGGACTAGAACCTGGCGCCCATATGGGATGCCAGCGCTGCAGGCAGAGGATTAACCTAGTGTGCCGCAGCACTGGCCCCTCCACATGTATTTTTAAGAAATCAAAATAAAATACAGTGGGAAAGTCTCTAACCTCAAAAAATTGGCAACTGTTCTCTATTTTCACACTCAAAAATACAGAATTTCATAGCAGCATTGTTTATTAACTGATTAACCAGAAGTTCATCAACTGATTACTCAGCCATAAAAATGAAGTACTGATATACGCTACAACAGGAACCTCAAAAACATTATGCTAAGTGAAAGCCAGTCATAAAAGACCTGGAAGACAACAGGAGATGACTCAAACAGTTGGGTTCCCAGCTTCAGCTTTGGTCCCAGGCTCAGCCCCAGCCACTATGGGCATTTGGGAACTGAACTAGCAGATGGGAGCTTGTTCTCACAGCTGGTAAAGATGCTAACTGCGGCAATGGCATCCCATATGGGCAATGGTTCAAGTCCTGGCTGCTCCACTTCCAATCCAGCTCTCTGCTAATGCACCTGGGAAAGCAACAGAAGTTAGCCCAACTATGGGAGACTCTGATGAAGCTCCTGGCTCCAGCCTGGTCCAGCTCTGGCCATTGTGGCCATTTAGGGAGTGAACCAGCACATGGAAGATCTCTCACTCTCTAATTCTAACTTTTAAATAAATAAATCTCGGGGGCTGGCAACGTGGCTCACTTGGTTAATCCGCCTACGGCGCCGGCATCCTATATAGGCACCGGGTTCTAGTCCTGGTTGCTCCTCTTCCAGTCCAGCTCTCTGCTGTGGCCCAGGAAGACGTGGAGTGTGGCCCAAGTGCTTGGGCTCCTGCACCCGTGTGGGAGACCGGGAAGAAGCAACTGGCTCCTTGCTTCGGATCGGCATAGCTCCAGCCATTTGGGGGGTGAACCAACGGAAGGAAGACCTCTCTCTCTCTCCCTAACGCTATTTGTCAAAAAAAAAAAAAAACAAAACAAAAAAACTCTACCTGTCAAAAATAAATAAATAAATGGTTTTTTCCCCTAAGATTTTATTTATTTATTTGAGAGGTAGAGTTACAGAAAAGCAGAGGCAGAGAGAGAAGTCTTCTAACCACTAGTTCACTCCCTAAATGGCTGCAATGGCTGGAGCTGCGCCGATCTGAAGCCAGAAGCTTCCTCCTGGTCTCCCACATGGATGCAGGGGCTCAAGCACTTGGGCCATCTTCTACTGCTTTCCCAGGCCCATAAGCAGAGAGCTGGATTGAAGAGGAGCTACCAGGACACAAACCAGTGCCCATATGGGATGCTGGTTCCGCAGGCACAGGTTTAGCATACTATACCACAGCACTGGCCCCAAAATAAATACATCTTTAAAAAAAATCACGGGGGCTGGCGCCGTGGCTTAACAGGCTAATCCTCCACCTTGCGGCACCGGCACACCAGGTTCTAGTCCCGGTCGGGGTGCCAGATTCTATCCCAGTTGCCCCTCTTCCAGGCCAGCTCTCTGCTATGGCCCGGGAAGGCAGTGGAGTAAGGCCCAAGTCCTTGGGCCCTGCACCCGCATGGGAGACCAGGAGAAGCACCTGGCTCCTGGCTTCGGATCAGCATGATGTGTCGGCCGCAGCGGCCATTGGAGGGTGAACCAACGGCAAAAAGGAAGACCTTTCTCTCTGTCTCTCTCTCTATCCACTCTGCCTGTCAAAAATAAATAAATAAATAAATAAATAAATAACCGGGGCCGGCGCCATAGCTCACTTGGTTAATCCTCCACCTGCGGCACCAGCATCTCATATGGGTGCCAGGTTCTAGTCCTGGTTGCTCCTCTTCCAGTCCAGCTCTCTGCTGTGGAAGGGCAGTGGAAAATGGCCCAAGTGCTTGGGTCCTTGCACCCGCACGGGAGACCAGGAAGAGGCACCTGGCTCCTGGCTTCGGATCGGTGCAGCACCAGCCATGGCGGTCATTTGGGTGGTGAACCAACAGAAGGAAGACCTTTCTCTCTGTCTTTCTCTCTCACTAACTCTACCTGTCAAATAAATAAAAATCTTAAAAAAAAAAAAAAAAGATCACTGGCAGAGGTTGACATTTGCCCTAGCAGTTAAGACACTGCTTGAGACACCCACATTGGAGGTCCCAGATCTGCTCCCAGTTCCAGCTTCCTGCTAATGCACACCCTGGGAGACAGCAGATGATAGAGCACAAGTCATTGGGTACCTGCTACCTACATGGGAGACCCAGAAGGAGTTCCCAGTTCCTGTCTTCAGCCTGGCCCAGCTGTAGCAGTTGTGAGCATTTGGGGAGTAAATTAGTAGATGGGTGATTTCTCCCCCACCACCATCTAGTTTTCAAGTAGATGAAAATAAAGATTAAAGAGAGAGAGACTTTTAAACAATATAAGAAAATCAAAAGAAGTCAAACTCATAGAAGGTATTCATAATATTTAAAACTGGCAAAGGATAGGATATATAAAACTATCAAAAAAATTCCCCTAAAATTTTAAAAGATAATCTAAGAGAAAAAAAGAGGCATAATTGAGGTGTTTGGCTTGGCAGTTAAGATACCCACAAACCATATTGGAGTGCCTGGGTTTGACAACCAGCTCTAGCTCCTGACTCCAGCTTCCAGCTAATGCAGATCTTGTGAGATTGTAGTGAGAACTGGAGTTACTAATCTCTGGCCACCCATATGGGAATCCTGGAATTAGTTTCATGCTCCCGACTTTGGTCCCCCTATACCCAGCTATTGCAGGCATTTGGAGAACGAATCTGTGGATCACAGCTCTTTCCCTCTGTTTCTGTCTCTCAGTCTCTAAAAAATAAATAAAAACTTTTTTTTTTAAATGAGAAAGAACATTTAGGACAGGGACCTCAAAAGATGAAATCTCTATAAGCAAGAAACAAATGATAAGCTTATAACCTTTCATCATAAAGCTAGGAGCCAGGTGCTTCTCCTGGTCTCCCATGTGGGTGCAGGGCCCACTGAAATTAAAACCTCAGTGAAAAACCATTAAACAACCACCTCACAGTAAAGTTTGACTACATCAAGTTTTGGTAAGGATACTAACAAAATGCTCAAGCAAGCTGGTGGTACAAACCACTTTGATTATTAAGTAGTAGATATACTTTCCCTACATATATAACAGAGATAAATTTCTACAGCATGCACCTAGGTATATGTATAAGTATGTTCCAAGTAGCATAACATCCAAAAACTCAAGTAACAACAAAAAAAAAAGTACTAAAAATAGATGAATAGCATGGTCCATATGGTGTTTTAACACCTACAGCAACAAAAACAAACTATATACACAACAATTTGAAGACGTTCCAAAATGTTTAATGAAAGAAAAATACAAAGTATATGATTATTTGTTTTTTAATGCCTTATTTATTTACTTGAGAGGAGTGTTACAGAGAGGGGGAGAGACAGAAAGAGACATCTTCCATCTGCTGGTTCACTCCCCAAATTCCCGCAATGGCCGGAGCTGGGCCAGTCCAAAGCTAGGAGCTTCTTCCCAGTCTCCCACATGAGTGCAGGGGTCCAAGCACTTGGGCCATCTTCCACTGCTTTCCCAGGCCGTAGCAGAGAACTGGATTGGAAGTAAAGCAGCCAGAACTCAAACCAGCATTCATAAAGCATGCCGGCACCACAGGCAGATGGTTAACCTTCCACACCCAGTGCTGGCCCCTACATGATCAAATTACACAATGTTTAAAATAAGAAAATTAAAGAGTACTCTTTAAGGATATATAACAAGATGCTACAATTACAAAGAAAAGCAATAAGGGGCCAGTATTGTGGCACAGTAGGTTAAGCCACTGCCTACAGTGCTGGCATCCCATATGGGTGCCAGTTACAGTCCTGGCAGCTCCACTTCCAATCCAGCTCCCTGATAATGTGCCTGGGAAAGCAGCAGAGGATGGCCCAAGTCCTTGGGCACCTGCACCTGACATGGGAGACATGGAGAAAGCTTCTAGCTTTGGCCTGACGCAACCCCAGCCACTGAGGCCATTTAGGGAATGAACCAGCAGATGGAAGATCTATCTCTCCCTAACTGCCTTTCAAAGAAGTAAAAAAAATCAATCTTTAAAAAGAACAAACAAATGAAAAGCAACAAAATGACCATCACAAGACAAGGAAGTAGTAGTTATCTAAAGGAGAATCAGAAGGATTTGGTAAAGAATAAAAGAAAGGCATCTCAGTGGAAGCAATGAACTATTTCTGCAGCTAAGTAGTATTGTGTTTTAATACTCTTAAATGTCTTTTCATTACAACTTAAGAAAGAGGCAGAAAGATACAGCATAAACAGACTCTGTAGCTCATATGAGAAGTTAGAGGTTTTTAGTAGACAGATGATTGCACAGATGATTGAAGCTTTGGATGAGAATAAAAAATTATTTGAGGCAAGGACAAAATTCTATAAACAACAACACTAAAGGGACAGCAAAATAGAAGTCAATGAAAGACTAAGGAGATGGATTCCTTAGTCAAAAAGAATAACAAAAAACAAAGAAAGAAAACTAGAAAAGAACAGAGGACAAGGCAGAACAATGGGTCAATAGTCTTCACACAAGCTACAGAGAGGCAAGTCAGATGGGACAGAAGAGGCACTGAATTTGGCAACCAAGAGGGTCACTGGTAAGCTTAAAGCAAAACTACCAATCAAATGGGGTAAAAAATGTCTTACCTCAAGAAGAAAGTCTATTTTCTCCTTATTAGGCCTAAGAAACAGCTGGTTAAATTGAACACTAACTCCTCTACCTTCCAGTATGTCACGGACTGTATTGCAAGCACAGATTTTAAAACAGATTTCATCTAGAGCTTCATTTCTGTAGAATAAAAAAGTAAATCCACTAATGTTATTTTCATTATAAAAGAAAGGTATACATTATAAAACATCACTCATAAGAATTACTCATTTATTCCTGAGTGGTAAGATTTTAGAATGTTTAAGCATACTTGTAAATATCCTATAAAAAAGGAAAAAGCAGAACAAATTGAGTTATCAAGACAATCTACAGATTAGACAACAGAATTGAATTCTATGTATAATTTTTTTCCTCCAAGCACTTTTAGAACAGGATAGATGAGGAGTCAGCAATATGGGGCATTTAGCAGCATCAAGTCCTGACTGCTCCAATTCTGATCCAGCTTTTTTTTTTTAAGATTTACTTATTTGTAACACAGAGTTAAAGAGAGGCAGAGGCAGTGAGAGACAGAGAGGTCTTCCAACTACTGGTTCACTCCCCAACGGACACAAGAGCTAGAGCTGGACCAATCTGAAGCCAGGAGCCTGAGCTTCTTCCATGTCTCCCACATGGGTGCAGGGGCCCAAGAACTTGGGCCATCTTCTACTGCTTTCCCAGACCATAGCAGAGAGCTGGATCAGAAATGGAGCAGCTGGGACTCGAACCAGTGCCAATATGGGATGCCAACACTGCAGGTGGCAGCTTTACCTGCTACGCCAAGTGCCGGCCCCTGATCCAGCTTCTGGATAATGCAGAAGACAGCCCATGTGCCTGGGGCCCTGCCACCCACATGGGAGACCTGGATGGAGTCCCAGGCTCCTGACTTCAGCCATCTGAGGAGTGAACCAGCAGCTGGAAAATCTCTCACACTGTCTCTCCCTCTCTGTGTATATGTGTCACATTCTGCCTTTCAACTAAATAAATCTTTTAGTAAATAAACAGTAAAACAGACTAGATGAAGAAATCTCAGCTCTGCCCCTGCTCCGCTGGCTATGTTCATTCCCTCGTATTAAAATAACTCAAAGCAATGTCACAGGCTCAAAGGTAATCTGCAGGTGTTTTAGGTGTCACAATGCACATAATCTTTTATTCAAAAATCAAAAATTAATTTTCAGTTTTCTTACCCTTGTTGAGCTTTCTGAAAGAGTTCTCTTAGTATTGACTGCCGGAACTGGACAGGTAAACTGAAGAGTAAGTTATCTTCAATGAAAATCTGGACTACTTCCTAGAACATATACAAAAAATTACATCCATCTCAAAAATCTTGGTAAAGTTTCTTTACTTTAAAAGTCTTTTTGTAATGGAAAATACAAGTTGAAGAAAAACATAAAAACACCTCACTGGTAAGACTGTTTCTAAAATCCTAAAATTACATTAAAGGTAAAAATACTCCTCTTTTATTCAAAATTGAAAATCATGGACCAAAATGAGAGTCAAGGAAAAAAATTAGTCAATAATAGACAATTCAGCTATATTTTAAAGGTAGACTTACAAAGAGAGAGAAAAGGAAAGGAGAAAAAGATCTTCCATCCACTGGTTCCTTCCCCAAATAGCTACAAGAGCCAGGGCTGGGTCATGAAGAAGTCAGGAGCCAGGAGCTTCCTCCAGGTCTCCAACATGGTTAGCAGGAGCTCAAGGACTGGGGTCATCTTCTGTTGCTTTCCCAGGTGCATTAGCAGGGAACTGGATCAGAATTGGAGCAGCTGGGACTTGAACCAACAACCATATGGGATGCCAGCTTCACAGCAGCTTAAGTCTGTATGCCATAAATCCAGCCCCTTTCATTCCCTTTAAACTTGGTTCATAAGACAAGCTTTTAAAAATACAAGAATAATTAAAAATAATTCAAATTAAAAATGTGAAAAAACAATTCTAGAAAATATTAAGTGGTTTAAGATATATTTAATGAACTACAGAAAATATGCACATCATTACACAGACTTCTCAGCTCTTGCTCTTGGAGTGAAAGAGGACAGAAAGAAGAGGTGTTACGTGGGAGACCTGGAAGAAGCTCCTGGCTCCTGGCTTCAGATCAGCACAACTCTGGCCATTGTGGCCAATTGGGGAGTGAACTATCAGATGGAAGACCTGTCTCTCTCTCTCTCTCTCTCTCTCTGCCTCTTCTTCTCTCTGTGTGTAACTCTTTCAAATAAAATAACTAAATCTTAAAAAAAAAAAAAAGAGGTGATAGAGAAGATGAGGAGGAGAATTTCTGCAGTTAAAGCTAATCAGATGTTAACTCCAAAGAACTGACAAAAAGTGGTTTCAAAACTACAGAACCATCACATTTCACCTACATAGCAAAATACAAGCAATGTAGGGGTCCACAGAAGCAAGTCAGCTACTCTCCAAATGTAAGAAAACACATCTGCTATAGCTGTTCAGCTATTGCTTCATCAGCTAAAACCACCACCAAAAAATCCCTGCAATTCAAATAGAGAATCGTATTTAAGTAAAAGGCTGAATACGAGGCCAGCACTGTGGCACAGCGGGTAAAGCCACTGCTTACAGTGCCGGTATCCCATATGGGAACCAGTTCAAGACCCAGCTGCTCCACTTCCGATCCAGCTCTCTGCTATGGCCTGGGAAATCAGTAGAAGATGGCCCAAGTCCTTGGGTCCCTGCACCCACATAGGAAGAAGCACCTGGCTTCTGATCAGTGCAGCTACGGCCATTACGGCCATCTAAGGAGTGAACCAGAAGATGGAGGACCCCTGTCTTTCTCTGCCTCTGCCCTCTGCCTCTTTGTAACTCTGCCTTTCAAATAAATAAATCTTAAAAAAAAAAAAAAAAGAGGGGTGCCCATCGACCTAGCAGCCTTATAAAAAAAATAAATATTTCTAAAAAGGCTGAATATAATTTCTAAGATACTCCTGCAAACATAGCTATAGTAATAAATTTCACTATCCCTTCTTAGCAACCCAGTATGTATTTTTTTAAAAAAAATTATTTAAAAAAGTTACAAAGAGAGAGGGAAAAACAGAAAAGAGGTATCTTCCATCTGCTGGTTCACTCTCCAGATGGTCACAATGGCCAGGGGTAGGCCAAGCCAAAGCCAGGAGCTGAATTCATCTAATCTCTCACATAGTGGCAGAGACCCAACCACTTGGGCCATCTTCCACTGCATTAGCAGGGAGCTGGAACAGAAGTAGAGTAGTCAGGATGCAAATCGGTGACCATACAGGATGCTGGTGTCACAGGCAGCAGCTTTACCTGCTAGACCACAACACCAGCCCACACAATTACATTTTTTTTATTAAATATTTGTTTAGTTATTTGAAAGTCAGAGCTACAGAGACAGCGACAGCAACAGCGAGAGAAGTCTTCCATCCACTAGTTCACTCCCCAGATGGCCATAACAGCCAGTGGTGGGCCAGGCCAAAGCTTTCTTTCAGGTTTCCCATGTAGGTGGCAGAGGTTCAAATACTTGGGCCACCTTCCACGGCTTTTCCCAGGGCATGAGCAGGGAGCTGGATCGGAAATGGAGTAGCCTGGACTCAAACCAGCACCCATATGGAATGCCAGCATTGCAGACAGCAGCTTTACTGGCTAGGACACTACACAAGCAACAAGCATTTTTTTTTTTAAAGATTTATTTATGGGCCAGCACTGTGGCGCAGCGGGTTAAAGCCCTGGCCTGAAGCACTGGCATCCCATATAGACGCCGGTTCTAGTCCCAGCTGCTCCTCTTCAAATCCAGCTCTCTGCTATGGCCTGGGAAAGCAGTAGAAGATGGCCCAAGTTCTTGGGCTCCTTCACTCATGTGGGAGACCTGGAAGAAGCTCCTGGCTTCAGATCAGCTGAGCTCCAGCCGTTGTGGCCATCTTGGGAGTGAACCAGCGGATAGAAGACTTCCCTCTCTGTCTCTTCCCCTCTCTCTCTCTTTCAAATAAATAAATCTTAAAAAAAAAAAAAAATTATTTCAAAAGCACTTAAGAGGGGCTGGCACTGTGGCGTAGCGGGTAAAGCCACCACCTGCAGTGCTGGCATCCTATACAGGCGCCGGTTCTAGTCCAAGCTGCTCCATTTCTGATCCAGCTCTCTGCTGTGGCCTGGGAAAGCAGTAAAAGGTGGCCCAAGTCCTTGGGCCCCTGCACCTGCGTGGGAGACCGAGAAGCAGCTTCTGGCTCCTGCCTTTGATCAGCACAGCTCCAGCCTGAGGGAGTAAACCAGCAGATGGAAGACTTCTCTCTCTGCCTCTCCTCTCTGTAACTCTGACTTTCAAATAAATAAACTGAAGAAAGAAAGAAAGGAAAGCAAGCAGGCACTTAAGAGAGAGAGAGGAAACAGGAGAGACAGAGACAGATCTTCCACCCGCTGGTATACACCCTACATGGCTGCAACAGCTGGAGCTAGACCAGCAGGAAACTAGGAGCCAGGAGTTTCTCCCAGGTCTCCCAAGTAGGTAACAAGAGCCCATGTGGTGGCCAGCACCTCGGCTCAATAGCCTAAGCTAATCCTCCGCCTGCGGCACCGGCACACCAGGTTCTAGTCCCAGTCGGGGCGCCGGATTCTGTCCCGGTTGCCCCTCTTCCAGGCCAGCTCTCTGCTGTGGCCAGGGAGTGCAGTGGAGGATGGCCCAAGTGCTTGGGCCCTGCACCCCATCGGAGACCAGGAAAAGCACCTGGCTCCTGGCTTCAGATCAGCCCGGTGCGCTGGCCGCAGCACACCAGCTGCGGCGGCCATTGGAGGGTGAACCAACGGCAAAGGAAGACCTTTCTCTCTGTCTCTCTCACTGTCCACTCTGCCTGTCCAAAAAAAAAAAAAAAAAAAAAAAGCCCATGTGCTTTGCTGCACTGCAGCAGTGGCTTTACTCACTATGTCACAACACCAGTCCCCACAATTACATCTTATCATGTATCTTACCTGATAGCTGCCAGATCTCAAACAAATATGGACTTGACTATATGGAGTCAACTGTTGAGATGTACTATCAGAAGAAGGTACAAGAACATCACATGCTTGACAATAGCCAGCTAACCGCTTCTCATCTATGGTACAATGAAGAGACAATGAACCTATCTGTAAAGTAAGAGGTATATATCATTATCCATTAATGTAATATATACTATAGTCCAGCACCCTCACAGTGCATTTTAATAGCAATAAATTCCAAGCTGGAGAGCTGAAAAAATGAAAAAGTTAAAGGTCACAGAAGGAGTCAGCAAACTATTGCTTACAACTGAAATTGGGCCCCAGTCTGTTGTTATTCATCATCTGAACTAACAGCAATATCTGAGCAATGCAAATGTATTTGAAGAGTTGTAAAAGGAAAGAGAAAAATAAGAATAAGCAAAAGATGACACATTTTGCTCACAAAGCTTAAAATATTTACCATGTGGCCCTTTACAAAAAACATTTGCCAATCTCTAGTTCTGAGTTTTCAGGCCAACAAACAAAAGGTGGACATTAATATCACTCAAAGCAGGTATGACAAGTTAGACATTAACAATGAGTAAACAATATTAAAATCAAGCTTAAACATTTTAAAATATATATGTCAAGTATTTAAAGGTAATAAAAAAGAAAATAATCATAGTTCAGTCAACTGTAAAGAATAGAAACCCTTCTTCTAAAACAAAATTTTTCAGACACATTTTGAAAAAATAGTGAATTTTGAGTTATTATACATGAAATGCTATAACATAAATCTGATGAGTTCCTTAAAATAAAAAAAGGTATTTTTTTTAAAAGATTTATTTATTTGAAAGGCAGAGCAAGAGAGAAAGAGGGAAAGACAGAGAAAGATCTTCCATCCATCTACAGGTTCACTCCCCTAATAGCCCCAATGGCTGGAGTCCAAACACTCAGCCCCTGGTTGCCGCTGCTTCCCCAGGCATTATTAGCAGGGAGCTGGATCAGAAGTGGAGCAGCAGGGACTCAAATCACACTCTTTTGGAAGGCCAGCATTGCAATAGGCAGCTTAACCTGTTAAACCATGCAGTCCCCAAGATGGGAATTCGTAATGGGTCTAGAATAGATCTAAACTGGGGTCAGTAACATGGCATAAAAGATTAAGCTGCTACCTGCAGTGCTGCCATCTCACATGAGTGCTGGTTTGAGTTCTGGCTTCTCTACTTCTGATCCAGGTCCCTGCTAATGCACTTGGGAAAGCAGCAGAAAATGGTCTCCATGAGGGAGATCTGGAGGAGGTTCTTGGCTCCTGGCTTTGGGCCTGGCCCAGCCCTGGCCATTGTGGCCATTTGGAAAGTGAACCAGCAGATCGAAGATTGACCTCTCACTCTCTCTCACTCTTTCAAATAAATAAAAATAAATCTAAAAAAATAGATCTGAATTAAACCTGTTGGGCTTTTAAATCAATGTTTCTATTAAAGAAATGAGATTGAAACACAAAGTTTTCCAGGCGTGTAAAAACCTAAATACTTTGAAATTCAGTAGCCTGAATGGAAAAAAAATGCAAATGATAAATACATAAAAAGGTTTGTCCTTATTAGCAATTAAGGAAAAACAAATTTATAAAAGATATATTTTGCCCATTAGCAAAATAATACAAAAATTAAGACACTTACTACTGATTAGAATACTCAGAGAAATGTACCTAGAAGCCAATTTTCTATACAATATAGCTTTTAAAAAAATTAAGAACCATTAACAAAGTGATTAGAAAATTAGCCCATAAACACTTGAAATGGCAATAAATACCAAAATTTTCCATTCTGTGAAAATTTCAAAGACATAATATTTGTTTCATAGTTGCTATTAAGTGATATGTTTATTGCTCAATTTACATCTTTACAGATTCCTATACATAGGATGGTGAGACAAATGGGTTGAAATCATGTAAAATTTAAACAAAAATTTATGCTTGGAGGCATAAATATTACAAGTTTATAATAAATAAAGATGAAATAACCTAAGTGCTCAAATAGAACATAAATGAAGTATATCAGAGTATAGCCACTTAATCAAATGATACATTTAATATACTTATCCAAAAATTTAAGCAAAAAACATTATATATAATATGAGCTTAACTGCACAAAAATTTAAAGAAAAAAAAAACAGGAAGAAAATATACTAAAAGGGTAAACAGGATTATCTCCTGGTGGTTAATAGATTCTTTAAAACCAGCTTTTAGTATTTTTTTGAACTTCCATAGATGTTTTAAGGGCCAAAAATTATGTACTTCACATGGTTGTATTTACCTCGGCAATTAGTTCTTTTGTTCTAAAAAATTTTTCTCTGGCATTTTCATAGACAGCTGAGTTTGTGGAGCCTTGCTGGAAGTATGCTGCACCCAAATCGTAACACACCTGAAATGGTAATACAAACCAATTTGCCTAATCACTGTTGATGTACTTAAGAGCTGACAGAACTCAAGTTTACCTCAGGAAAACACATGGGAAAAAAAAGGACATAGAGAAAAAAAAAAACAATTCAGAGAGCAATGCTGCAATCAATGTTCTTTGTCAATAGTAACAGAAAATAACCATGACTGGCTTTAGGTAGCCTAAAGGAAGACGGTGAAAGCCAAAGAACTAGGTTAGGAAAACAAAAGGGGCAAGTGAGATATGTAGTCAGGACAAGAGTCCACACTGTCCAGTGAAGATGCCACTACAGAACTCGTCAACATTAGCCTTCTCCAGCATACAAAACACACAGTCGCGAGCACTAGCTACATTCCTGCCGCTACCGTTCCTGAAAACTAGAGTTTACTGTCACTATAGCTGCATAACGGACTCTGCAGCTCACACTTCTTTTACTTACTAGTTCCTGACTAACCTCACAGTCTAAAGTTCATCTGTCATCAAATCTATTTGACATGCCTATCCTCAAGCAGGCGGGACAGAGAAAGCCATTATCTGGGAGTTTTCAATTAGTTACACAGCAAGAAGGCTCTGCCACCCACCAAGTCTCAAAGGCAAGAAATTCTTCCAACATAAAAGAGAGGAACAGATGCTGGAGAGTCTGTTTAAAAAGGGGAGGCAGTGTCCACCATAACTGATTGAATGGAGTAAATTGAGAAACAGCTTTAAAATGACAATATGGGGCAGGTGTTTGGTTGGCACAGCACGTAAGATGCCATTTAGGACGCCCACATCCCATGTGAGAGTCCCAGGGTACAAGTCCCAACTCCACTTCTGATTCTAGCTTCTCACTAATGCACAAACTGGGAGGCAACAAAGACTCAAGTAGTTGGGCCCTGCCACCCATGTGGGAGACTCAAACTGAGTTCCTAGCTCCAGGCTTCAGCCAGGCACAGTCCCAGCTTTTGTGGGCAATTGGGACAGCACCAGCAGATAGGGAGTTCTCTGTCTCTCCGCACTTCAACCAGATAAAAAAATATTTTTCCAGTTATCTTTTTCTAATCACAGAATTTTTATTTTTTCTAATAACTTTCTCAGAGTGATACCCAGTTATATTCCAGGGCCAGTGTTGGGGTGTAGCAGGTTAAGCTTCCACCTATGAGGCCGGCACCCCATATGGTCACCGGTTCCAGCCTTGGCTGCTCCACTTTTTTTCTAAATTTATTTTTAAGATTTATTTGATTTATTTGAAAGAGTTACAAAGAGAGGCAGAGCCATCCACTGGTGCATTCCCCAGATGACCACAACAGCCAGAGTTGAGCTGATCTGAAGCCAGGAGCCTCTTCCAGGTCTCCCACGTGGGTGCAAGGGCCCAAGGATTTGTTGCCATCTTCTACTGCTTTCCCAGGCTATAGCAGAGAGCTAGATCTGAAGTAGAGCAGCCAGGACTGGAACCAACCCCTTACAGGGCTTTATTAATTGGTTGTGCCACAGATCTGGCCCCGGCTGCTCTACTTTTGATCCAGCTCCCTGTTAATGTGCCTGGGAAAGCCTTGAGCCTCTGCATGCAAGTGGGAGACTGAGAAAAAGCTCCTGGCTACTGGCTTTGGCCTGGCCCAGCCCCAGCCTCTGTGGCCATTTGGGGAGTGAACCAGCAGATGGAAGATCTCTCTCTCTCCTCCTCTCTCTAGAAGTCTGCCTTTCAAATAAATAAAAAATAAATCTTTTTTTTTTTTTTAAAGATACTTATTCCTCTTCCAATCCCTAAGCTGAAATGGTGTCTCATACTATTATGTAATTATGTAACCATGCCTTACTGATGTGCTTTACAGATAGTTTTGTCTCATTCAATGAATTAAGATTAATTCTCCTCAGCCCCTTCAACACTGCTTTGTGCTATTTATCCCAAATTGAATGACTTTCATTCTAGACAGCACCTCTCATTTGGGTAAGGGGATAGTAAAGGAGTAAACACACACACATGTGCGCACACACACGCATACATATTACAGTTTTAGATAATTCCCTCTTTTCAAAGACTGAGTATAAAATTTCAAAATGTTAATCTCTATAACTGACCAGCTATTAAAAGGAGTTTTAAATGCTAAAGTTAAGAGGTAGTCAACAGATTAAAAACAAAATAAAAAAATCCTAAAAATAATGCTGCTGTCAACAACAGTAACAGCATTTGGTTTTCTGGGAAAAAAACTTCAAGATTTTTCTGTTGAGTCTTATGTCAATTTCAGTAATGTAAACCGTATAAAAGCAGGTGTTGTGGCGCAGTGGGTTAAGCAACAGCACAGAACACCCACATACCATTTGGAGATGCTAGTTCAAGTCCTGGCTACTTGGCTCTAATTCAACATTCTGCTAATGTATCCTGGGGAACAGCCAATGATAACGTTGGGCCCCAGTCACCCATGTGAGTAATACAGATGGAATTCATGGCTACTGGCTTCACTCTGGCCCAGCCCTGGTTGATGCAGGCATTTGGAGAGTCAGTCACCTGGTGAAAGATCTCACTCTCTCTCTCTCTGCCCCCACCCCTGCATGATGCCCCATCACTCTGCCTTTCAAGTAGATGAAAATAAACGTTTTTTTAAAAAGAACATTTTAAATATTAGTAGGCCAGGAAATGAATATTATCATTATTTCAAAAAAAGGAAATATGACTCTACTATGTAATTTAAAGAAACTTTTATAAAGTTTATCTAGTACATCTGAGTTCATGTCTTTTAGGAAGGAGTTTTTCAGTTTATCTCACGTACCACATTGTGAAAATCAAAAATGTCACCAACAGCTTTAAACAATACCAGATACCTTTCTACACACAAGTTCAACCAATGAGTTAAAAGGGTACCAGGTATCAAAACCTCATTACTACTACCCTTACTGTAAATTATATTTCACCAGCTCTGGAAAAAAAATGATGGGCTTTAGTTTAGGAACCAACTAATCTAAATAGGCACCTTCCCAACACTGTCATAACTATTTCTGCCTCTTTCCAGTATGAGACATAGACATGAAAATAGCTAAGCCAACTCACACAATTAAAAGAAAAAGAACACAGTTTAAAAGGTCACTATCCTAGAGACCCTGTTTAGGCAATCACTGAATTATTTTAAAATTTCTATTAGGGGGCCAGCACTATGGTATAGAGGTAAAGCTGCTACCTGCAGCACTGGCATCCCACATGGGCACTGGTTCAAGTCCCAGCTGCTCCATTTCTGATCCAGCTCTCTGCTAATGTGCCTGGGAAAGCAGCAGAAGATGGCCCAAGTCCTTGGGTCCCTGCACCCATGTGGGAGACCTGGAAGAAGCTCCAGGCTCCTGGCTTCAAATCAACCCAGCTCCAGCCATTGTGGCCATTTGGGGAGTGAGCCAGTGGATGGATGATCTCTCTCTCTCCCCCCTCTGCATTTCTGTAACTGTGTCTTTCAAATAAATAAATAAATCTTAAAAAAAAAAAAAAAAAACCCACAAAATTCCTATTAGACTTAAGGTTCTGTGCTTTTAGAAAAGATGCAGAATATGAGACTTGAAATAGTTTACAATCCAGCAAGGAAAAATAAAATATTATTAAACATATTATTTATTAGTAAACATTAACTGAAAGCTGTCAAAGGAACAAGGCAGTTGAAGTTAGAGAAAGTAGACAAATTTAAGATCACTAAAAGGCCGGACACTTTCTGTAGGGGTTTAGATTCTTCAATATCTAGCACAGTATTTTTTCTTCACTCTGATTAGATTTCTAACAACACAAGTCACTTACATACCCAAGTAGATCCTCAGGATTTAAACTCTGCCTCCCAAATACAACTGAGAAACTATTTCAGTGACAACAGATCACATGACATTTCCCTTCCACTCCTTTCAGGAAAATCTCAAATAAAGTTATGAATCAAATACAAAGTTTTGACAAATCTAAAATCAAACATAAAAGGGCAAAAATAAATTCTAATTAAAAATATCATGATGATCTCAAGTAATACTATCCAAAAACACTGCTATAAATTAAGTATGAAATAAATACCTGGCACTGCATTTCCTCAGTTCTGATTTTCAATCCAGCAGAACAACTCTCAGTTTCTCCATTTACCATGCCTGGTTCCATGGCCAATAAATCTAGAGTTCTCATTGTGTGGACATACAGATCCTTGTTCAATTTTAGGGCTGCCTCTAGTACCAAGATAGAATCAGCAGCTTGTTCTTTCAGCTACAAAAATTAGTAAATAAAATACAAAAACTGCAATTAATTATATTAACCAAAAAATACTTGTAGGATACCTAGTAACTTAGTGTTGTGAGCTATTAAAAAATGTGCTGGGGTTGGAGTTGTGGCTTAGCGGGTTATGCCACTGCTGGGGATACCTGCATCCCATATGGGTGGCAGTTCATGCCCTAGTTGCTTTACTTCTAAACCAACTCCCCAATAATGAGCCTGCGAAAGCAACAGAAGATGGCCCAAGTGCTTGGGCCCCTGCAACCCACATGTGGGAGATCTGGATGAAGTTCTGGACTTCTGATTTCAGCTTGGCACACTTGGAAAGTCAACCACCTTGGGAAGTGAACCAGCAGATGGAAGATATCACTCTCTGTCTTTCAAATGAAATAAATAAATTTTTTAAAACTTTAAAAAACTACTTTAAGGGTGGGCGACTGGTATAGCAGTTAAGACATCACTTCAAACACCCACATCCACATCCCATATCAGAGTGCCTAGGTTCAATTCCTGCCTCTGCTCCCAATTCTATCTTCCTATTGATGTGACCCTGAGAGGCAGCAGTTGATAAAGGGCTCAAGTACTTGAGTCCCCACTACCACACAGGAGACCAGGACAGAGTTCTTAACTCCTCCCTTCAGACTGGACCAGCCCTAGCTATTGTGGGCATCTGGGGAATGAACCAGCAGATGAAGATCTCTACCTTTCAAATAAATAAAACTAAATAAATTTTTTAACAAAGAAGATTTGCATTGTTTCACTCAACCTATGGAAAAAACATTTGGGGCAGGTATTGTGCAATAGAACTTCTGCAGCTCCACTTCCAATCCAGCTCCTTGCTAACACACCTGGGAGACACTGGATAATGCTTGGAGCCTTGCTACCCACAGAGGAGACTCACATGGAACTCCTTGTTCCTGTCTGCAGGTTGGCCCTTGCAGTCATTTGGGAAGTGAACCAACCAATGGATGGAAACTCACTCTCCGCCTTATAAATTAATTAATTAATGAAATATTTGTACGTTTCAGTGTGCCAGTCATGTTACTAAGCTCTAAGTAGCAACAATAAAATAATGTAGGTTTTTTTGCTTCCATATTGAAAATATTACAGATTTGTTTTACAAACATACAGACTATTTATCTTTACTACCCAGCCCCTCTATCTACAAGGTATCTAACACTACAGGTGTTGTCTACAAAGGTCATTTTACAGAACCTCCTACATTTTTCCTTTGATATTAAGTATATCAATTTTAAAATGACTGCTATAATTTTCTGATTATATGATTAATTTTAAAATAGTGTAAAATTTTTTAATTTTATTTTACGAGACTTTAAAAAAAAAGGTTTATTTATTTATTTGAAAGGCAGAGTTAGAGAAAGGCAGGGAGAGAGAAGAGACATCTTCCATCCACTGATTCATTCCCCAGATGGCTTCAACAGCAGGGACTGGTTCAGGCTGAAGCCAGGAGCTTCTTCGAGGTCTTCCATGTAGGTACAGGGACCCAAGCACTTGGGCCACCTTCTACTGCTCTCCTAGGCCACAGCAGAGAGCTGGATCAGAAGAGGAGCAGCCAGGTCTTGAACTGGTGCCCACATGGGATGCCAGCACTGCAGGTGGCAGCTTTACCTGCTAAGTCACAGCACTGGCCCCTAGTGTAGAATTTTTTAAGAATACAAAACAATATAAAGCTATCATTCCTAAGACTGATTCCATCTATTTACTAAAATACAATGAAACAGGGACTAGTTCTATGGCGTAGCAGGTAAAGCCGCTGCCTACAGCACTAGCATTCCATATGGGTGCCGGTTCAAGTCTGGCTGTCCCACTTCTGATCCCGCTCCCTGCTAATGAACCTGGGAAAACAGCAGAGGATGGCTGAGGTCCTTGGGCCCCTGCACCCACATGGGACACCCAGAAGCTCTGGGCTCCTGGCTTTGGATCAGCCCAGCTCAGGCCGTTGCAGCCACTGGGGGTAATAAACAACAAATGGAAGATGGATCTGTTTCTCCCTCTCTTTCTAACTCTGCCTTTCAAATAAATAAATCTTTAAAAAAAAAAAAAGATATGTGCACACATATATAATGAAAGAATCAACAGAACAGGTAGAAAAATGCCAGCAGAGCTAAAAAACAGGTATACAGTGTTACACATATTCTAACAATAAAAACCTTGACATCACTGAACCTCAACAACTCTCATACACCTAAGAAGCATGTATGCTCTAAACATGTTCCAGAAATGTCAGTGTAACTAATACTTACCACTTTCAAAATATTTTCCGTTAGCTCTTTTTCCTGCTGCATTTGATTCATACTAAAAAAGAAATGAGAAGTATTAAATTTATTCCCAACTGAAAAATTGAAACCTTAAGAGCACCATTTTTGAAAGTCATGTTCAATTTATTTTTTATTTTATTTTAATATTTATTTATTTATTTGAAAGGCAGAGTTACAGAGAGGCAGAAACAGAGAGAGGACCTCCATCTGCTGGTTCACTCCCCAAACGGCTGCAACAGCTGGAGCTGGAGTGATCTGAAGCCAGGCACCAGGAGCTTCCTCCAGAACCCCTATGCAGGTGCAGGGGCCCAAGGACTTAAGCCATCTTCTACTATTTTCCCAGGCCACAACAGAGAGTTGGATCAGAAGTATTGCAGCCGGAATCGAACCAGTGTCCATATGGGATACCCACTATACCACAGCACTCTGGCCCTGAGGTTCAATTTAATATATTTATTTTTAATGCTATTTTTTCTAAGCTTAAAAAATCAAACAAAACCCCAACTTTCAGTATGCCTTTAATTCACCAGTATTTTCTCATTTGCTATGCATTAAAAAGAAAATCCTCAATTTAAAAGTAAAACCTGGGGCCAGCATTGTAGCACAGTGGGTAAAGCTGCCACAACCTGCAAAGCTAGCATCCCATATGGGCACTGGTTCATATCCAGCTGCTCCACTTCTGATCCAGCTCTCTGCTAACAGCCTGAAAAAAACAGTGGAAGATGAACCAAGTGCTTGGGCCACCACCACCTATGTGGGATACACAGATGGAGTTCTAGGCTCCTGACTTCAGCTTGGCCCAGCCCCAGTTGTTGCAGTCATTTGGGGAATGAACCAGTACATGGAAGATCTTTTTTATCTCTGCCTCTGTACTTCTGCCTTTCACATAAACAAATCTAAAAAAAAAAAAAAAAAGAGCAGAACCTACTAACAACAAAAGTTCATAGATGGGTCAGTTCTTGCCCTACTTGTTAAAGACACTAGCTGGGACACCAATGTTCCACATTACAGTGCCTGCGTTCAAGTCCCAGATCTGCTAATGATTTCAGCTTCCTGTTGTTGATACATTCCTGGTGAGGCAGCAAATGATTGGATCCCTGCCTTCTATGTCCAGGTCCCCAACTCTGGACTTCAAGCCTTGCTGGCATCTGGAGACTGAACCAGCAGATGGGTGAGCTCTCATTTATCTTTTTCTCTAGTCTCTCCCTCTAATAAAATTTAAAAAGAATTTAAAAAGCACTCAATTACACTGAATTAGAAACTATGTCAGCCAGCGCTGCGGCTCACTAGGCTAATCTTCTGCCTTGCGGCGCCAGCACACAGGGTTCTAGTCCCGGTCGGGGCGCTGGATTCTGTCCCGGTTGCCCCTCTTCCAGGCCAGCTCTCTGTTGTGGCCCGGGAGTGCAGTGGAGGATGGCCCAAGTGCTCGGGCCCTGCACCCCATGGGAGACCAGGAGAAGCACCTGGCTCCTGCCATCGGATCAGCGCGGTGCGCCGGCCGCAGCACACCAGCCGCGGCAGCCATTGGAGGGTGAACCAATGGCAAAGGAAGACCTTTCTCTCTGTCTCTCTCTCTCACTGTCCACTCTGCCTGTCAAAAAAAAAAAAAAGGCCGGTGCCATAGCTTAACAGGCTAATCCTCCGCCTTGCGGTGACGGCACACCGGGTTCTAGTCCCAGTTGGGGTGCCGGATTCTATCCCGGTTGCCCCTCAAGTTGACAATTAGGTTTAAAAATCCAGATATGGGCCGGCGCCGTGGCTCAACAGGCTAATCCTCCGCCTTGCGGCGCCGGCACACCGGGTTCTAGTCCTGGTCGGGGCACCGATCCTGTCCCGGTTGCCCCTCTTCCAGGCCAGCTCTCTGCTGTGGCCAGGGAGTGCAGTGGAGGATGGCCCAAGTGTTTGGGCTCTGCACCCCAGGGGAGACCAGGATAAGCACCTGGCTCCTGCCATGGGAACAGCGCGGTGCGCCGGCCGCAGCGCGCTACCGCGGCGGCCACTGTCTCTCTCTCACTGTCCACTCTGCCTGTCAAAAATTAAAAAAAAAAAAAAAAAAAAAAATCCAGATATGGGGGCCAGTGTTGTGGCACAGAGGGTTAAGTCACCACCTGCAACGTTGGCATCCCATATTGAGGTGCTGGTTTGAGTCTTGGCTGCTCCATTTTTTTTTTTTAAGATTTGATTTTGATTTGACAGGTAGAGTTACAGACAGTGAGAGAGAGAGAGAGAAAGGTCTTCCTTCCATTGGTTCACTCCCCAAATGGCCGCCACGGCCAGCGCTGAGCCAATCCAAAGCCAGGAGCCAGGTGCTTCTTCCTGGTCTCCCATGCAGGTGCAGGGACCCAAGCACCTGGGCCATCCTCCACTGCTTTCCCAGGCCACAGCAGAGAGCTGGACTGGAAGAGGAGCAACCGGGTCTAGAACCAGCACCCATATGGGATGCCGGCACCACAGGTGGAGGATTAACTTAGTGCGCCACTGCGCCGGCCCCTGGCTGCTCCATTTCTGACCCAGGTCCCTGCTCATGCATCTGGGACAACAGTGGAAAATGGCCCAAATAGCTGGACCCTTGCCACTCTCATAAGACCCGATGGAGTTCCTAGCTCCTAGTTTCAGCCTGGTCCAGCTCTGACCCTTGCGGATATTGAGGGATTGAACCAGTGGATGGAAGATCTCTTTCTCTGTCTCCCCCTCTTTCCATCTACATCTCAATTAAATCTTTAAAAATATGAATCAAGATACAACCAAGCTTTTGTAATTAATATTTGTATACTTTTTAAAAATTTTTTAAAGATTTATTTATTTGAAAGAGAGTTACAAAGAGAGGTAGAGACAGAGAGAGAGGTCTTCCATCCGCTGGTTCACTCCCCAGATGGCCATAACGGCTGGGGCTGCACCGATCTGAAGCCAAGAGCCAGGAGTTTCTTCCAGTTCTTCCACATGGGTGCAGGGGCCCAAGGACTTCTACTGCTATCCCAGGCCATAGCAGAGAGCTGGATTGGAAAAGGAGCAGCCAGGACTAGAACCGGCACCCATATGGGATGCCGGTACTTCAGGCCAGGGTGTTAACCTGCTGCACCACAGCACCAGCCCCAATTAATATTTGCATACTAAGCTAATATATATATATATATATATATATATATATATATATATATATATATATTATGGGGTGAGTTTGGCACAGACACTGCCTGGGATATCCACATCCCATATCAGAGTCCCTGGGTTTAAATTCCACCTGTTTCCAATCTACCTCCCTGCTACTATACACCCTGAAAGGCAGTAGGTGATGGCTTTTTTTAATATTTATTTATTTATTTGAAAGTCAGAGTTACAGAGCGAGGAAGAGACAGAGATCTTCCATCCCCTAGTTCACGCCACAAAGGCCAAGCCAAGAGTCAGAAGCTTCTTCTGGATCTCCCATGTGGGTACAGGGTCCTGAGCACCTGGACCATCTTCTGCTGCTTTCCCGGGAACATTAGCAGGAAGTTGGATCAAATGTGGAGCAGCCCACAAGGAATGCCAGCACTGCAGACAGCAGCTTAACACTGGCCCCAGTGATGGCTTAATAATTAATGCCACCCACATGCATAGCGTTGCAGACTCCCAGCTTCAGTGTGGTCCAACCCTAGCTGTGGCAGGCGTTTGAGAAGTAAAATAGCAGATGGAAGACCTATCTTTCTAGTAAATAATTTCTAAAATAAAGTGATCTTCCTACATTTAAAACAAGGATCTTTGAGGTAACGGTGAAAACCATCTTAATACTTCCAGATGAAAGGTGCAATTCCTCATTCCCCCCGCCCCTTCTTTTCCAGAGCTCTCACTCTAGAAACCGAGAGCACTGATTCTCCAACTCCTTCAAACAAACCTCCATGCAGTTCTTCTGCCCTCCTATTTTTGCTCTATCTCCTCTGTATTAAGGGTTTTTCACAATTTGCAAATTTTTTTAATTCTGAAGAAAAAAGTGTCAAGTAAATGCCAACTTACACACTCAGCTGAGGGGGTCCAGGTTTTGCCTGTTTGACAGGAAAACTACTTTGCACAATTGTCCTAATCGCCCTAAAGAAAAAATAGGAAAAAGAAAATTTAACATAAAATATCATTTCAATTATTTTTTCAAGTACTCCTTTTAAGATCTGTATAATAAACTTTGAGATTAGATTTTGAGATGTAATACATACATTAGAAATTACTCGTATTTTTAGCAAAATACTTTTCATCTATGCAGTCACAAATGTTCTCTACAATCAGATTCGTAGTTCCCAAGATCCTCTGAGATAGCTCTGGGGCAGCAGGGGTCTCTTAACATATCACTGAAAGTACAACTAAACAGAGGTTGCCCAGCACATTCTGGGTCTACAGAAAAGTTTACCATCTATTGTAGAGAAGGATGGCCATGGCAGTAGTTGGTGGTAACGTGGACAGATCCATATCCACATGCTTTGTCCCAGGAGGAACTTTACTGATGCAGAGTAGTTCATTCAGTAGCATATTCAATACTGGAACAGACAAACTTAAAAGGAAGCAAAAGATACGTGTTTGCATATTAACTGCCTAAAAAACACAAAATGCACAATTCCAAATCTTCACTGAACATAACTACACTGTTTAAGGGCCAAATCTTCAGGTTTACCTATCAAAGTTGAGAAGACTTTTCACACTTTATTACAAAAAAATATAAACATGAACAAAAGTAGAGAGAACAATGTAAACGAACCCCCACATATCCATCATCCAATTTCAACAACTATCAATTCATGGTCAATCTTGTTTTATTTCTTCTCTTACCCACTTCCCAAACAATTTCTTTCACAGATAGTTCCATATATATCTAAAAAAATATGAACTATTAATATAATCACAGTATCGTTCACATCTAAAAAAATTTAAATGGGCTTATCACCAAATACCTAATCAATGTTCAATATTTGAAATTCTCTCAGATATGCCTAATTATTTCTTACAAATTGCTATCTGCTGCCACATATTGTAGTCTATTAATGAAAAGGTTCCCTTATATTAAAAATTCTTTTAAAAAATTATATTTAATGCTAGAGAATACATAGTGAAAAAGGGCTTTAAATACTATTTGCGAAGGTGCACACTGTGGCACAGCATGTTAAATCACTACAGCATAGGCATTCCATATGGGCACCAGTTCGAGTCCTGGCTGCTCCACTTCCCTGCTCAACTACCTGGGAAAGCTGCAGAAGACGGCCCAATTGCTCAAGCCCCTACACCCATGTGGGGGACACAGAAGCAGCTCCTGGCTCCAGATCGGCTCAGTTCTAGTCACTGCGGCCATTTGGGGAGTGAACCAGTGGATGGAAGACCTCTCTGTCTCTCCCTTTCTCTGTAACTCTACCTCTCAAATAAATAAACCTTAAAAAAAAAAAAAAAAAAAAGCCGTCTCTCTGCTTTTCAAGCAATAAATAATTCTGTTTAACTGTGAGGGGAAGGAGAGGAAAACAAATAATTTTCTAATCATAGCCCTAAGTGCATTTATTTTTTAAAAATAAGCACTGATTCTGGCCAGTGCTGCGGCTCACTAGGCTAATCCTCCGCCTGCAGCGCCGGCACCCGGAGTTCTAGTCCCGGTTGCTCCTCTTCCAGTCCAGCTCTCTGCTGTGGCCCGGGGAAGGCAGTGGAGGATGGCCCAGGTCCTTGGGCCCTGCACCCGCATTGGAGACCAGGAGACGCACCTGGCTCCTGGCTTCGGATCAGTGCAGCGCCGGCCGCAGCGGCCATTTGGGGGGTGAACCAATGGAAGGAAGACCTTTCTGTCTGTCTCACGATAACTCTGCCTGTCCCCCCCCCCAAAAAAAGGCACTGATTCTAATCAGTTATTTTAATGGTCTGATAGTGACTGATTTATGACCTGTAAGATTAACTGATTTATTCAATAGCAAATTATCAGTATTATGCAATATCCTTCCTTCACTTCATTTTCTTCAGATATTTTAAAGTCAAGTGAAACATTTAAAATAATTTAGGTGTGAATTTTCTCTGGTTATTATATAAAATTATTAAACTGCCTCACCACTGGTAACATCAACTTTATACTTGAAAGGCTGATTTAAGTTAACCTAACATTCAAACGCCTTCTCTGAAATCTTGAAAAATACTTGTGGCACAGTGGGCTAAATTGCTGCCTGCAACGCCAGCATCTCATTTGGGTGCTGGTTCCAGTTCTGGCTGTTCGACTTCAGGTCCAGCTCCCTATAATGTGCCTGGGAAAACAGAGGAAGATGGCCCAAGACCTTGGGCCCCTGGACCTGGAAGAAACTCCTGGCTCCTGGCTTCAGCCTAACCTAGCCCTTGCCATTGCATCCATTTGGAGAATGAACCAGTGGATGGAAGATCGCTCTCTCCCTCTCTTTGTTTAACTCTTTTGAATAAACATAAATCTTTAAAAAATATACGAAGAAAAATATTTGTGTATTTCATCAAGAATAAACAATTTTCATTTTATAGGTCAATATCATAAAAGCATATATAGGTAAATCAAAGTACCTAAAAAGTACTTCAAATGAAATTTCTCTTAATTCTTGCATACCTTTTCTCTAATA
Source organism: Lepus europaeus (assembly GCF_033115175.1). Taxonomy (NCBI): domain Eukaryota; kingdom Metazoa; phylum Chordata; class Mammalia; order Lagomorpha; family Leporidae; genus Lepus; species Lepus europaeus. The sequence goes on from NC_084830.1 coordinate 48,230,163, forward strand.
TGTCTAAGTCCCACTTCAAATGTGCAGCAACTTTAAGAGCAAGTAGTTTTAAAATACGATTCCTCTTGTTATCAGGTGGAGGTTGAACTTGGTTTTGTTCATTAACTGAAGGTTTGGAAGCCTGTTCCAGAAACTGAACTATAAGTTGAACCGGTGCTGGATCTAGGATTCAAAAGAAAGTGATTTCTCAATTGAAGTTCTACTTATGAACACCCAAAAGGATTCACCCTATTGGTTTGTCGCTACGAAAGGAATATAAACAGTTACAATGGCTCAGGAACATGATATATAAGAAGTATGCTTGGGAAATCCTAAGAAGGAAGGGATAACAAATTAGCGCAAAATGAAGCCTTTCCCAGAGAACATAATAGTTACAGATGCCCAGTTCAACAAACAACTAATGTCAATTAGAGGAAAGAGTTGCAGGCATTAGAACTCTTGTTCTGACACCCGCAGGGACCTCCATCAAGCTACCTCTCTGCACCTGTTCCCTCCAATGCCCAATAAAGGCTACCACCTACCTACCTAGCTTCTGGCCTGGCCAGGTGCTACCTGTCACCATCTGGGGAGTAAACCAGCAGATGGAAGTGCTCTCCCTCTCTCTCTGTGCCCTTCAAATAACAACAACAAAAAGGCAACGAATTAGAAAGACACAAGATACGTGTCTCCATCAGATAAGGCCGCTCTATGACACTAAACAAGCCACACTTGGATTTTTTTTTTTTTTTTTTTTTTTTTTTGGATCGAGTCATTGTTTCTCATAGTATCCATTTCACTTCAACAGGTTTCCTTTTAGGTGCTCAGTTAGCTGTCACCGATCAGGGAGAACATATGATATTTGTTCCTTTAGGACTGGGTTATTTCACTTGGATTTGAACAATGCTATTCAAAGAGCTCAGCCTTTCACATCAGTACCCCGTTCCAGAAATGCCTGGAGTTTTCCTCCTTTCTCGACAATGCCTCCTTCACTAGTATATTTCTCATTACCGTCAGTAAAGCATAAACCATCTTACAACTGTACAGCAGTTTTGGCTTGCAAAGATTTTAGTATTTTCATATACAGCCCAACTTTGGAATACGTTCCCCTCACCGAGGAACAAAACAGCTAAGGAGCTAAGGTAGCAACTAATTTGCGTCGGGAAATCAGCACAACTGTTAGCTGCCCACCTCTCTGAATTTATGTAGCCCAGGATTCTGCAAAGACGAGGTCCCTAGCAGGCTCGCCAACTCAAGCAAACACGAGACCCACGCGACAAGGACCCACGCGGACGGCTGACAGCGACGAGTCCGCCCCCTCGGGGGGCGGGAGGGCCTTTGTTTTGAACTTCTCTGTGACCCTCCACGGCTGTGCCCGCACGGGGACGTTCTAGCCTGGGCTCGGGCCCCGTCCACGCCTTGCACACCGCGGCTCCAGGCGGCCTAAAAGACTCGGGTTCCAGGAAGGCCGGGGCCCCAACGCCGTTAGCCGCATCCCGCTTACCGGGGCAGGGCTTACGCAGATGCTTCTCCAACAGCGACTCCTCCAGCAGGAACTCGAACCAGCACGTCTGCGGCGGGGTGCAGGGCCGGCTGGAGGTGGCCGCCTCCCGGTCCGCCGCCTCCGCGCTCATCCTGCCCCCGCCGCCGCTACCTCCAGGGACACTTCCTGGCTCCAACCTGACACTCGGACTCGGGCCCCAGGCCTGCGGTCCGCGACACCCTCCGGGAAAGAGGCCTCACTCTAAAAGGCCCGGAAATTCACACGACCCAAAATGGCGACGCGAGCCAGCCAAAGCTAGCAGCTGGATCCGCCTCGCTGCGCCGCCGCCGTCGTCCCGCCCCCGGACCAATGGTGCGTCGAGTCGTAGGAAGGGGGCGGGACAAGTTGCCGGGCCACGCCCTCTCCCGGTTGCCCTGGGAGACGGCGCGGCGTGACGCAGACCTGCAAGTGGGCTTTCCGGGTTCTCTGGGATTTCGTCAGGAGAAACAACGCCACCTGGGGTTGCAAGGGGCCTCGGTGTTTTCTTAGGAGACAAAAGCACGAGGGTTCTAGTTGTGAGCCAGGCGAAGTGTGTGCTTTCACTTTCCCCATCTCGTTTCTGAGATTCCCTCCTCCGTGGTGGACAGCAGCGTCCGCCCCCTTCCTGGACCGGTGACAGCGGACAGGGCGATCCCGCCTTTCCCTGCGTCGCGGGACCAGCTGTCAATATTCAGCTCCTAATTACTGTTCTTGATAGAGGACTATTAAACCTGTTCTGCATTAACCTCCACTGGCAATGTGCTTGTATTTTTTTTATTCACAATGAAAAGGGGGGAAATGTGTTAAGAGTGTAAGCTTTCCTTTTTTTTTTTTTTAAGATTTTTATTTATTTATTTGACAGAGTTACAGACAGTGAGAGAGAGAGAGAGAAAGGTCTTCCTTCCGTTGGTTCACTCCCCAAATGGTCGCCACAGCGCTGATCTGAAGCCAGGAGCCAGGTGCTTCTCCTGGTCTCTCATGCGGGTGCAGGAACCCAAGCACTTGGGCCATCCTCCACTGCACTCCCGGGCCACAGCAGAGAGCTGGACTGGAAGAGGAGCAACCGTGACTAGAACCGGGTGCCCATATGGGATGCCAGCGCTGCAGGCGGAGGATTAACCTAGTGAGCCACAGAACCAGCCCCAAGAATGTAAACTTTCAAGTCTACCATTCACTTTGGATAGGGGCCTACATTTGTAAAGCTGGGGTGATAGCAGGTTTTATGAACTCATTAAGTCCGCAGTCTTCAATCCTGCAAATATTTCAACATTATATTTATTTCAAAGTTAGCGTAAGTGGTATGTTTATTGCTCTTTAAGTCTTTTTATAGCTGTCCTATATACAGAGCAATGGAATGCCACAGTTTTTTAAATATAGAGGGCAGCCATTTAGACTGGTGGTTAGGATACTTGGGACACCTGCATCCCACATCAGAGTGCCCGGTTCAAGCCCTGGCTACTCCGCTTCTGATTCAGCTTCCTGCTAACGTGCGTCCTGGGAGGCAGCAGATGACAGCTGGAATAACTGGGTCTCTGCCACTCCCTGTGGGAGACGGAGATGACCCTGGCCTGGCCCAGCCCTGCCTCTTGTGGGCATCTAGGGAGTGAACCAGTGGATGGATAGAAGATGGAAGATTCTCTCTCTTTCTTTGCCTTTCAGATAAAGTGAAAATAATAATTTTTTAAAAACATTAAGAAGCACAGCTTAAGGATAATACAAGTAAATGAGATAATACAGATAAGCCTCTTTTTTTAGTAGATTTCTTTCTTTCTTCCTTCCTTTCTTTGGCAATGTAACAGAGAGGGGTCTTCCATCTGCTTGTTCACTCCTCAGATGCCCACAACAACCAATCCAGGGAAGCCTATTAAAGAGGATCGGCCACCTAGAAATATTGATAAATGTTAGCTAATATTACATAGTACTTTTCAATTTGCATATTACTTCCATACACTGTACATTATTATTTCTGCCTATAATCAACTCTAACTACCTTTCAGCCATTGAGAAAAGTAAAGACTCCGGAATTATAATTTGCCAAAGGTTTCCGCATTAAAGGGCTGCTGGTGATCACCCACGATACTCAGGCTGCTTTCAACACTTCGAAAATGCAAAAGGGGCTGGCGCCGTGGCTCACTTGGTTAATCCTCCGCCGGCACCGGCATCCCATATGGGCACCCGGTTCTAGTCACGGTTGCTCCTCTTCCAGTCCAGCTCTCTGCTGTGGTCCAGGAGTGCAGTGGAGGATGGCCCAAGTCCTTGGGCCCTGCACCCTCACGGGAGACTGGGAAGAAGCACCAGGTTCCTGGGTTTGGATCGGTGCAGTTCCGGCAGTGGTGGCCATTTGGAGAAGTGAACCAATGGAGGGAAGACCTTTCTCTCTGTCTCTCTTTCTCTCACTGCCTATAACTCTACCTGTCAAATTAAAAAAAGAAAAATAAGAAAGAAAGAAAATGCAAGAAAAATAAATGCATGTAACTCCTCCAAAACTGAAAGAGAAGGAATGCTCCACTGATATCAACTGCCTTGCTCTCTTCCTGCACAATGCTCTCCTGTCTGGGCCCTGAGCTCCTAGGAGGAAGCCCTTTAGCTGGAGAAAAAAGCTCTGTATCTGTGTGCAAGTCTGGAGGGGTGTGTGCATCCAGGACTCTGGACTGACCACCCCCCATTCAACCATAGATTATCTATTTTACATATTGGGTATCAGAAGAATCCATTCATCAATAATGTTTAGAAATACTACTCTTTAGGGGCTGGCATTGTAGCGCAGCAGGACATCACATATGAGCACTAGTTCAAGTCCCGGCTGCTCCACCTGCTAATGCACCTGCGAAGGAAGTGGAAGATGAGCCAAGTGCTTGGGCCCCTGCAACCCACGTGAAAGATCTGGGTAGAGTTCCTAGCTCCTGGAAGAGCCTTGCCCACCTCCTGGCAATTGCAGCCATTTGGGGAGTGAATCAACATATGGAAAATATTTCTCTCTCTCTCTCTCTCTCTACCTTTAAAATAAAATAAAGTAAAATAAAATAAAATAAAATAATGAGAAACAGCCATGTGCCAAGAACCATACTTGATACTGATGTTACGGATTTGCCCCTGCCTGTGAATCTTCTCTTCCAGGGAAGAATACCTTCCCCTCATCTCTCCAAGTTCCCTCCATTGAATGATAATGGAGGGAAGAAACAAATGGAGAGAAGAGGGAAAGAAAAGACCATGTGGGATAACTGTGAGAGTCCTCCCCAAGTCTTCAGACAGAGGTCTAATAACACAATGAGAGTTCAAACAGCAGTAACCCCAACCAAGCTTGAACCAAACTCAGCGAGGGGAGTTTCCTTACCAGATTATTAGTTGAGACAGCCAACCAATAGTAAATGAAGACTTTTCTTAATTACTAATGTAATTTTATGACAATTTTTCTCAAATAGAATTTTTTTTTTTTTTTTTTTTTTTTACAGGCAGAGTGGATAGTGAGAGAGAGAGACAGAAAGAAAGGTCTTCCTTTTTGCCGTTGGTTCACCCTCCAATGGCCACTGCAGCTGGCCCATTACGCTGATCTGAAGCCAGGAGCCAGGTGCTTCTCCTGGTCTTCCATGCGGGTGCAGGGCCCAAGGACTTGGGACATCCTCCACTGCCTTCCCGGGCCATAGCAGAGAGCTGGCCTGGAAGAGGGGCAACCGGGATAGAATCCGGCGCCCCAACCGGGACTAGAACCCAGTGTGCCAGCGCCGCAAGGCGGAGGATTAGCCTGTTAAGCCACGGTGCCGGCCTCAAATAGAATTTTAAAAAGTCAATTTACTATTTAGGGCCAGAGTTGTGGCACATTGGGTGAGGCCTACAAGGGCAGCATCCCATATGAGTGCTAGTTTGAGTCCAAGCCGCTCCACTTTCTATCCAGCTCTCTGCTAATGTGCCTGGGAAGCCAATGGAAGATGACTTGAGTGCGAGGGCCCCTATACTCTCATGGGAAATCTAAAAGAAGCTCCTGATCCTAGCTTCCGCCTGGCCCAGCCCAGGGCAATGCGGCCATCTGGGGAATAAACCAGGGGATGGAAGATCTATCTCCTTCTCTGTCTCTTCCTCTCTCTGTGTAACTCTGACTTTCTAATAAATAAATCTTTAAAAAAAAAAAAAAAAACAAGTCCTCAGAAGGTCTAGAAGCAGAGACTTCTTTAACTCATGTATGTCATAGGCTTTATACAACAATAAACGCAGGGAAAAATTTCTACTTCAAAAAAGTAATATACTGAGAAGGAAAGATACCATTAGGAAATAAAGACAGCCCACAGACTAGAAGGAAATAAATGTAAATCATGCATCTCATAAGGGACTTCCATCTAGAGTATATAAGAGCTCTTAATAAAATGACAACCCTGGGGGCCGGTGCTGTGTCTTAGCAGGTAAAGCTACCACCTGCAGCGCCAACATCCCATATGGGCGCCAGTTCAAGTACCAGCTGCTCCACTTCCGATCCAGCTCTCTGCTATGGCCTGGGAAAGCAGTAGAAGATGGCCCATGGCCTTGGGCCCCTACACCCGCGTTGGAGACCTGAAGAAGCTGCAGCAGCTGTGGTCATTTGGAGAGTGAAGCAATGGTTGGAAGACCTCTCCCCCCTGCCCCCACCCTGCCTCTGCTTCTGTAATTCTGCCTTTCAAAAAAAATCAATCTTTTAAAAAAATGACAACCTGGCCGGTGCCGTGGCTTAACAAGCTAATCCTCCACCTTGCGGCGCCTGCACACCGGGTTCTAGTCCCGGTTGGGGTGCCAGATTTTATCCCGGTTGCCCCTCTTCCAGGCCAGCTCTCTGCTATGGCCCGGGAAGGCAGTGGAGGATGGCCCAAGTCCTTGGGCCCTGCACCCGCTTGGGAGACCAGGAGAAGCACCTGGCTCCTGGCTTCGGATCAGCGCGATGGGCCAACCGCAGCGGCCATTGGAGGGTGAATCAATGGCAAAAAGGAAGACCTTTCTCTCTGTCTCTCTCTCACTATCCAGTCTGCCTGTCAAAAAAAAAAAAAAAAAAAAATGACAACCCACATAAAAAGCAGGTAAAAGATTTGAACATCCAGCTCTCCAGAGAAGAGTGACAAATGGTCAGTATGCATGAGCAAAGTTCCTCAATCATGTCATTAAAGAAAGGTAAACAAGAGGCCTGCGCCAGTGCAGTGGCTCACTTGGCTAATCCTCCGCCTGCGGTGCCAGCATCCCACATGGGCACCAGGTTCTAGTCCCAGCTGCTCTTCTTCCAATCCAGCTCTCTGCTGTGGCCCGGGAGTGCAGTGGAGGATGGCCCAAGTGCTTGGGCCCTATACCCGCGTGGAAGACCAGGAGGAAGCACCTGGCTCCTGGCTTTGGATCAGCGCAGTGCCGGCCGTAGCAGCCATTTGGGCGTGAACCAACGGAAGGAAGACCTTTCTCTCTGTCTCTCTCTACCTGTCAAATAAATAAATAAATAAATAATAAAGAAAGGTAAACAAAGCTACACTAGCTAGCACTTCAGACCTACCCAAATGCTATAGCTAAAAGACAGAAGTGATGAGTGTAGGTGAGGATGTGGAGAAATTAGAACATGTGCGGGTGCCGGATTTTGTCCTGGTTGCCCCTCTTCCAGGCCAGCTCTCTGCTATGGCCTGGGAGTGCAGTGGAGGATGGCCCAGGTGCTTGGGCCCTGCACCCACATGGGAGACCAGGAGAAGCACCTGGCTCCTGCCTTCGGATCAGCGCGGTGCACCAGCCGCAGCGGCCATTGGAGGGTGAACCAATGGCAAAAGGAAGACCTTTCTCTCTGTCTCTCTCTCACTGTCCACTCTGCCTGTCAAAAAAAAAACAAAAACAAAAACAAACAAACAAACAAAGAACATGTGCACATGTAACAGATCAATCTCTTTTGCAAACAGTTTGGCACATTCTCTAAGATGCCACACGGGACGCCTGCGCCCCGGGCTGGCTGCCCCTCTGCTTCTGATTCCCGCTTCCTGCAGCTGCAGCAGGTGATGGCTCCAGGACCTGAATCCCTGCCACCTGCATGTGGAGTCTCAGGCTCTTGGATTTGGCCTGGCCCGATTCCAGCTGCCGTGGGCATGTAGACAGTGAGCAAATACCTTGCATCTGCTCTGTCTCTCCTCGCTCTCTGTAACTCTCTCTTTCAAATAAATAAATAAATAAATCTTTAAAAAAGTAGTTGATAGATATTCATTTAGCATTTATGGACCAGGCACTGTGCCAAGTCACTTCACATTTCATTTTTTTTCTTTTTTTACAGATTTATTTTTTATTCTTTACAAAAGATTTATTTTATTTGTTTGAAAGACAGAGTTACAGAAAGAGGTAGAGCCAGAGAGAGAGGTCTTCCATCCACTGGTTCACTCCCCAGATGGCTGCAGCAATGGCCAGAGCTCAGCCAATCCGAAGCCAGGAGCCAGGAGCTTCTTCCAGGTCTCCCATGTGGGTATAGGGGCCCAAGCACTTGGGCCATGCTCCACTGCTTTCCCAGGCCACAGCAGAGAGTTGGATCAGAAGTGGAGCAGTTGGGACTTGAACTGACGCCAATATGGGATGCTGGAGCTGCAGGCTTGTACTTTAACCCACTGTGCCACAGTGCTGGCCCTAAAGATTGATTTATTTGAAAGGTGGAGTTACAGAGAGGGAGGGAGGCAGAAAAAACTGCCATCTACTGGTTCATTATCTAAATGACCAAAACAGCCAGGACTGGGCCAGGCTGAAGCCAGCAGCTTCTTCCAGGTCTCCCACATGGGTGTAGGGGCCCAACGACTTGGGCCATATTCTACTGCTTTCCCAGTACATTAGCAGAGAGCTGGATCAAAGTGGAACCGCCAGGACTCGAACCAGTGCCCCTATGCGATGCCGGCACTGTAGGTGACAGCTTAACCCACTCTGCCACAGCACCAGCCCCACATTCCATCTCTTTTAAGTCTCGAAACAACTACAGGTAGCAAGTACCATCAGCAGCACTATGCACATTTTATAAATGAGGAAAGAGACTCAGAGGACTTGAGTAACTTTTGTAGTATGTAAAGCAAGGATTTGAGGCCAGCTGCTTCTGGTCCCCGAGCCTAAACTGTGGCCATTCTACTTGATCTAGGAGATATCTTTCTGTTGGTTTTTGGCTTGTTTGGTTTGGAATTGCTGTAACCCTACAGAAAACCTGTGAGAACAGAACTCTCAGATCCCCTTCATCCAGGTGTCCCACTGCTAATATGTTACCACACTCCCTCTCCCTCTTTCACTCCCTCTCTCCATCCCTGGCTCCTGGCTGCACCACCGTGCTTCCTTGGACAACGGACAGGGTGACCCACCGGCCTAACCCATTTTGTGCTGCTATACAAGAACACCTGAGCCCGGGGAATTTATAAAAGACAGGAACTTATTGCTCTGAGTTCTGCAGGCTGGGAAGCCCAAGATCAAGGTGCTGGCCAGGTTCAGCCTCTGGTTCCAAGGTGGTGCCTCACTGCCAGGTCCTCCAGAGAGAAGGAAACACAGCAGGAGGGCAGGTGAGCAGGACAGAGCTGCCCCACTCTGGCGTGCCTCTGCATTAGTCCATTGTGTGTGTGAGTGAGTGTTTACCATTTATTTATTGGGAGGCCAGAGGGAGAGAGGGAGGGAGGGAGAAAGACACACTTAGGCCCGGAGAGAACATCCATCAGCTGCTTCATTCCCCAAATGCCTGCAACAGCCGTTGCTGAGCCAGGCTGCAGCCAGCAGCCAGGAGCTCCATCTGGGGCTCCCACATTGGATGGCAGGGGCCCAAGGACTTGGGCCTCCCAGGCCCATTGATAGGAAGGTGGACTGGCAGCAGAGGCAGGACTCAACCCCAGGCACCCTGACACTGATGCAGGCATTCCAAGCGCTGGCGCAGCCTGCCATGCTGCAAGGCCTGCCCTGCGTCTCGTGGTGTTGTGATGAAATATCTCTCGGCATTGTTGCATCGTGGATTAAGTTTCTAACACATGCATTTGGTAGGAGACAAAAACTTTCAGACCCTGGTACCAACTCATCCTGGCTTGGCCAGCCAAGACTGTCCCAGTTTTAAAACCCAGAGTCCAGGCCGGCGCCGCGGCTCAATAGGCTAATCCTCCGCCTTGCGGCGCCAGCATTCCGGGTTCTAGTCCAAGTCAGGGCACCAGATTCCAGGCCAGCTCTCTGCTGTGGCCAGGGAGTGCGGTGGAGGATGGCCCAAGTGCTTGGGCCCTGCACCCCATGGGAGACCAGGAGAAGCACCTGGCTCCTGCCTTTGGATTAGCGCGGTGCACCAGCTGCAGTGCGCTGGCTGCGGCGGCCATTGGAGGGTGAACCAATGGCAAAGGAAGACCTTTCTCTCTGTCTCTCTCTCTCTCTCACTGTCCACTCTGCCTATCAAAAACCAGAGTCCCAGAGTTCAGGGCTGGCCTGCCAGCTGTGCAGTCACACCCCCTCACTGCTGGGAAGCTGGGTGCCAGCATCTCCGCAGGACAAGGTTGGAGGGAAGGGGGGACGGGGAGGGCAGCTCGTAGTTAATTACGAATTAGGCCAATGACCCGAAAGATGTCACAGCACCAAGGGTACCAGAGCACTGAACTTTACATCCAGAAGAAATCCACAGGTGAGTACCAGATTAGCAGGATCACAAAAATAAGTGAAACCTCAGCAAACATTTTTTTTTTAAAGATTTATTTTATTTATTTGAAAGACAGAGTTACAGAGAGCGGTAGAGACAGAGAGAGAGAGAGAGACAGAGAGAGAGATCTTCCATCCACCAGTTCACTCCCCAGATAGCTGTAAAGGCTGGAGCTGCACCGATCCGAAGCCAGGAGCCAGGAGCTTCCTCCAGGTCTCCCACGCGGGTGCAGGGGCCCAAGGACTTGAGCCAACTTCTACTGCTTTCCCAGGCCATAGCAGAGAGCTGGACTGGAAGAGGAGCAGCCGGGACTAGAACCGGAGCACATATAGGATGCTGGCGCTTCAGGCCAGGGCGTTAACCTGCTGAGCCACAGCACCGGCCCTAGCAAATGTTTTTCTATGATGATCATGTACACGCAGAGCACCAAGCAAGGTTCATGAACTGCCTGTAGTTACTGATTATTTAAACAAAAGTTTCTTTATGACCATTGTTTTTTTTTTTTTTTTACAGAGTTAGACAATGAGAGAGAGAGACAGAGAGGAAAGGTCTTCCTTCTGTTGGTTCACTCCCCAAATGGCCGCTGCAGTCAGAACTACGCCGATCCAAAGCCAGGAGCCAGGTGCTTCTTCCTGGTCTCCCATGCGGGTGCAAGGACCCAAGCACTTGGGCCATCCTCCACTGCACTCCTGGGCCACAGCAGAGAGCTGGCCTGGAAGAGGAGGAATCAGGACTAGAACCTAGTGCCAATATGGGATGCCAGCGCCGCAGGTGGAGGATTAACCAAGTGAGCCATGGCGCCGGCCCCCATGACCATTGATTTTTAAAATTTTTATTTATTTTCATTTTATTTGAAAGGGAGGGGGGGGGAGAGAGAGAGAATAGGAATCTATCTGCTGGTTCACTTCTCAAATGCCTGTATCAGTCAGTATCAGATCAATCCGAAGCCAGGAGCCTGGAACTTATTCCGGGCCTCCCCCATGAGTGCAGAGGCCCAAGGACTTGGGTAACCTTCTGCTGCTTTCCCAGGCACGTTAGCAGGGAGCCAGATCAGAAGGATTGGAAGTGCAGTAGCTGGGATTCGAACTGGTGCCCATATGAGATGTTGGCAGTGCAGGTGGCAGCTTTACCTGCTATGACACAGTGCTGACCCCAGATGCAATGTATTTTAAAAATATTTTTGGGCTGGCGCCGTGGCTCAATAGGCTAATGCTCCGCCTGCAGTGCTGGTACCCCAGGTTCTAGTCCCAGTGGGGGCGCTGGGTAGTAGTCCCTGTTGCTCCTCTTCCAGTCCAGCTCTCTGCTGTGGCCTGGGAGTGCAGTGGAGGATGGCCCAAGTGTTTGGGTCCCTGCACCCGCATGGGAGATCGGGAGGAAGTACCCGGATCCTGGCTTCGGTTCGGTGCAGCGCCGACCATAGCGGCCATTAGAGGAGTGAACCAACAAAAGGAAGACCTTTCTCTCTCTCTGTCTCTCCCTCTCACTGTCTAACTCTGCCTGGCAAAAAATAAAAATAAAAAAACTGAGTAATATGAAGGACAGAGTTACAGAGAGGCAATACTAACACAATACATTTCAATTATGAACAGATAACTATATTCGATATTTTGGAGGTGGGGGAACTATGCTGGTGGATTACACTGCCATCTTGTGGTCTTTTGGAGTAGTGTTGGCATCTTCCAGCGGTACAAGCTAGCAATCGCCTCCTCCTACTTCCCAGGATGGGAGAAGCTTGTAGTTGAAGGTCATCCATTCCTTATGCAAGTTGTTTTGCAACATGTAAGTAAATCACATATACTTAGGGACTTCTCAGAATATATATATATATATATATATGTATATATATATATATATATTGACAGGCAGAGTGGATAGTGAGAGAGAGAGACAGAGAGAAAGGTCTTCCTTTTTGCCATTGGTTCACCCTCCAGTGGCCGCTGCGGCCGGCGCATCTCGCTGATCCGAAGCCAGGAGCCAGGTGCTTCTCCTGGTCTCCCATGCGGGTGCAGTGCCCAAGGACTTGGGCCATCCTCCACTGCACTCCTGGGCCACAGCAGAGAGCTGGCCTGGAAGAGGGGCAACCGGGATAGAATCCGGCACCCCAACTGGGACTAGAACCCGGTGTGCCGGCGCCGCTAGGCGGAGGATTAGCCTGTTAAGCCACGGCACCGGCCTAGAACATATTTTTCAAGAGGTAACAAATGAGTCCTGTAACTATCAAATATTCCTTTTTTAAATATTGTTTTGCAAACACAGGATATTTTTAAAGTTTATTTATTTTTATTTATTTGAAAGGCAGAGTGACAGAGAGAGAGAATGAATTAATTAATCTTATGTCTGTTGGTTTACTCCTCAAACTCTCACAACAACCCAGGATGGGTCAGGCTGAAGTCAGGAGCCAGGAACTCCATCCAGGCCTCCCACATGAGTGGCAGTACCCAGGTACTTGAGCCACTATCTGTCGCCTCCCAGGGACATTAGCAGAAAGCTGGGTTGAAAGCAGAGGTGGGCCTCATCCCCAGACACTCTGCTGATACGGGATGTAGTGTCCCATGTAGTGTCCCGGGCAGTGCCTGCCTCTCAAACGTTACTTTCTTACATTTTTATTAACCTGCCCCCTTGGCCAGGCGGGCTCCCTTTCTATGCTTCCACAGCACTGTGCCTCCTGCATGGCACTGATCTCACCCCATGTAAATGTTTCCTTTTTTTAAAAAAGATTTATGGGGCTGGCGCCATGGCTCAATAGGCTAATCCTCCACCTTGCGGCGCCGGCACACCAGGTTCTAGTCCCGGTCGGGGTGCCGGATTCTATCCCGGTTGCCCCTCTTCCAGGCCAGCTCTCTGCTATGGCCCGGGAGTGCAGTGGAGGATGGCCTAAGTGCTTGGGCCCTGCACCCGCATGGGAGACCAGGAGAAGCACCTGGCTCCTGCCATCGGAACAGTGCAGTGCGCTGGCCGCAGCGCGCCTACCGCGGCAGGCATTGGAGGGTGAACCAACGGCAAAGGAAGACCTTTCTCTCTGTCTCTCTCTCTCACTGTCCACTCTGCCTGTCAAAATAAATAAATAAATAAATAAGGGTATTTGGGAGATGAAAAAAAAAAAAGTGAAGGTCACGAGGACTCATTCTTGGTTTCATGGACTCTCGTGTTATTGTCAGAGTGGCTTTGCATAAAAGTGAGCGCTCTCCGGCACGCATGCTGCCTTGCCATGTGCTGCCCTGGGACTCCGCAGTCTCTCTACCACAAGAAGGCTCTCACCCTTCAGCCGACTTCAAGCTGCCAAAAATGTAAGAAAGAAATCCCTTTTTCTTCTTAGTGACCCAGCTTGAGGAATCCAGCTGCGGCAGCAGAATGGACTGAGACAAACATGTAGCACCTGCCTTTTGCATGCATGCAAACATTTCCGAGACACCACATGTCCACAAACATTTACTGAACCCTCCCTAACCTACAGCACTGTTAAACTGCTCCTGAAGGCCGTCATGGTTCACGGCTATGTTCTAGCTTTTACAACCAGCAATGAACTTGAAGCTCTTATAAGGCTATACCCACATTTGGGGTCACCACTCTTGGGGTGACTCAAATCTTCATTCCTAAAGTCTGGGGCATTCATGGTCTTTCCTGATTGGGGTTTTTGTAATTTCCAATCAACTTTAACCACTGGGCACAATGATACTGAGTCATGCTCTAAGGAATCGCCTGCATTCCACACACTCCTCCTCCTCTCCCTTGTGGACCAGTGCAGTTTTCCCTCGGTTGTCTGTATCACTCACCCAGCCAACACTACAACCCCCTCCTTGGCCTGTTGACTCAGAGGAGTGAGGGGTCCAAAGTGTCTAGACAATGGTCTTAGTTTCCAGTGCAATGGAATCACTGTTGTGCCTCCTGATAGAAGCTTTCCTCCCTCTGGAATTGAGGTCTAGAGGCCAACAGAGGGAAAAGTCAAAGGAACAGAATGCAAAAATTTTTCACTAGGGATAACAGTGAGTGGTGCCACTCCCATTTCTATCCTTTGACTCTGGAGGTTATGAACCCTGGCTATGGGAGAAACAGCAACATACACCACACTCATTCGGACACACTCATTCTGGAGAACTTTACCCTGACTCCAAAGGACTGGTCCCTAGTAGGTCCTGTAACTGCAGCTTCAAAATGGCACTTTGTGGGCTCTACTACTTAATTGATTAAATTTTAAAGATTTATTTATTTATTTATTTTAAAGTCAGAGTTACACACAGGGAGAAGGAGAGGCAGTGAGAGAGAGGCCTGCCATCCACTGGTTCACTCCCTAATTGGCTGCAACGGCTAGAGCTGGCCCAATCCTAAGCCAGGAGCTTCCTCTGGGTCTCCCACACGGGTGCAGGGGCCCAAGGACTTGGGCCATCTTCTACTGCTTTCCCAGGCCATAGCAGAGAGCTGCATCAGAAGTAGGGCAGCCAGGACTCAAACCAGCGCCTATATGGGATGCCAGCACTGCAGGCAGTGGTTTTACCTGCTGCACCACAGCGCCAGCCCCTACAATGCTTGTTTTACATCCGCTGCTCTACCAAGGCAGCTGCTTCAGAATGATGGGGAGCATGGAAAGACCAGTGAGTTCCATGAGCACAGTTGTGTGGCCACACTTCTTGGTTGTGACGGGAGTTCTGTGGTCAGACACAAGGCTGTGTGGAGCACATGACAGAGCATTCCGTGAGTCCCCAGAAGGAGGTCCTAGCAGCGTTATGTGCAGGGAAGGCAAAGTCATACCCAGAGAAAGTGTTTATTCCACTAAGGACAAAATGTGGCTCCTTCTGTGGTGGAAGTGGTTCAAAGCAACCAAGCCACAAGGTCAGCTGGCTGGTCACTCCAAGGAATGGCACTCTCCTGGGGACTCGGAGTGGGCCTCGCTACCGGCAGATTTTGGCATTCTGTAGCAGCCATAGCCTCACCAGCCTTAGTGAGTGGGTATCTGTGTTGATGAGCCCACACCCAACCTCCATTCCTGCCACCGTGGGACTCTGATCATGGGTCCACTGTGCGATGACAGAGGTGGCTAGGGAAAGAGGCTGGACTGGTACCCACCGAATGGCTCACCTTATCCATCAGATTATTAATGTCCTCCTCTGCTGAGGTCATGCTTTCTTGAGCATTCACATGGGACACAAATATCTTCACATCATTTGCCCACTCAGAGAGGCCTATCCACATATTTCACCCAGCTTCTAACTATGTTCCTTCCAAGTCCTGATCATGTGGCCAAACTACTGGCTGCGGCCCATGAATCAGTGTAAAACTGCACATCTTGTCCTTCCTCCTTCCAAGCAGTGAACTACCAAGTTCACGGTCCAAAGTTTTAGCTATCGAGATGTCCCCCAGGGATGTCCCAGAAAGGGTCTCTCGTGTTGTTGTTTTCTACTTCTGGGTAGCACCTGTATAAAAGAGAGAACTGTAATCTGTAAAGCAGTTTCAGGTCTTCTCTCCCTGTCGGCTGATTGTCAGGCACTCCCCATGTGGCCACAGGTGCAGGCTGGGAGAGAAGGCAGGGTAGCAAGAGTAGGTGTGATGGGTGATGGGCACCTGGGCCCCTTCTTCATGTAACTCCCTCGTGCCTCCAGTCCTGCTCATGTATCTGTCACATCTGATGATACACTGGTGCTGTGTGTGCCCAATGTTGGCTTGGTGGGTTGTTCAGCTCACGTTGGCCACTTCTGGTCATGTGGTAACTTGGTTGTGCATGGCCAAGCATTCAGTTTGTACCCAGGCCCTGTAATAGGAAGAGCTCTCTATAAAATACAGTAATTATCTGTGGATGGTAGCAGAGCCCTGCTCCACAATTCTGTGGGTCTCCATTGTGACTTGGTTATAGGGACTTGCCAAAGGCTACCAACAGCAGCTCTATCTGCCACTGGCACCCACATCACACTGGTTCTGGAAATCACAGGGCCACTTGCACAACAGCCTGGGCCTGGGGCGGAGCCTTCTGTCCTGGGCCCCCCTCAATATGTCTTTTCAGGTAGCAACACCCCTAAGCAAGCAATGTGTTGCCTTCAAAATTCAAACAAGCCCACCAGATATTGTGCCTCTTTCTGGGTTGCAGGAGGAGCCAGATGTACCAGCTTGTTCACCTTAGATGGGATATTTTGACATGCATCTCTCCACGGGACCTCTAGAAATTTCACTGAGGAAGAAGGCCCCTGAGTTTTATTCTGGTTTACCTGCCACTCTCATGTGCAAATGTCCTACCAATAAGTCCAGAGTAGTTGCTACTTCATGTTCGCTGAAAGCATTTGGCAATGACCGGCCTGACATCTTGTGGAAGACAAAGGTGACCGGGATCCCTGGGGTGTAAATTGTGACTTGGGCTGAGAGTGGATATGCTGTTGATGCTGGACAGTAAAGGTGCACTTGGGCCACTTTCATTGCGTCCCCAGGGGCATCAACAGGGAGCTGGGTTGGAAGTGGAGCAGCAGCAGGGACTCAATCAGCACTCATATGGGATGCCAGCACTGCAGTGGGCCATCTTCCATGCTTTCTCAGGCTATTAGCAGGGAGCTGGATCAGAAGTGGAACTGGGTCTCGCCAGAGCCCATTTGGAATGCCAGCTCCCACTACGCCACAGCACTGGCCCCTCCTCTCAGTTCTTTTAAGACAAAACTGTAACTGTTAACAGTATATTGTTGGGTTTGCAATATACATAAATTCAGCATGTATAATAATAATAATAATAATAATACCAAAACCAGAATGGGGCCTTTAGGACTAGCATATCTATGTACCATTGGAATTAAGTTAGTATTAACTGTGAAGTAGATTTTGATTAGTTAAGCTGTATATGAAAGGGGCTGGCATTGTGGCATAACAGGTAAAACCATAGACTGCAACACTGGCATCCAATATGGGCGCTGGTCATGTCCCGGGTGCTCCACTTCCAATCCAGCTCTCTGCTAATGGTCTAGGAAAGCAGTAGAAGATGACCCAAGTCCTTGGGCCCCTGCAACCACATAGGAGACCAGGAGGAGGTACCTGGCTCCTGGCTTCAGATCGGCGCAGCTCTGGCCGTTGAAACCAGCTGGGGAGTGAACCAGCGCATGGAAGACTTCTCTCTCTGCCTCTCTGTGACTCTGTCTTTCAAAGAAATAAGATAGATCTTTAAAATATATACATATATATGTATCATGAAAAAAATAATTAAAGGAATTAAAATCTTCCATAGAAAATAGTAATGCAAAAAGAAAGTATGATAGGGGACATAGAAAAATGAAACCAAACTTTTAAAAAGCAGAAAATAAAATAGCATATGTAAATCCAGCTACAATAAAAACACTATGTGAAAATGGATTAAACAACCAATAACAATGAAAAGTGTCTGGGAACAAGCATATAGCCTAGAGATTAAGATGCCCACCTCTTACAACAGAGAATCTGTGCTCAATTCCTGGCTCCAGCTCCTGACTCCAGCTTCCTGACAATGCAGAGCCTGGGGGGCAGCACTGACAGCTCAGTGAGTGACTGGGTTCCTGCTACCCACGTGGGAGACCTGGATCGTGTTCCCTGCTCACGGTTTCAGCCTCTGCTCATCCTTGGACATTGTGGCCATTTGGGGGAAATGAACCAGCAGATGGGAACTCTTTTCCTCTATTGTCTCTGTTTCTCAAGAGAATACATTCTCATCATTAGCCATGATGAAAATGTAAATTAAGGGGGCCAGCGCTGTAGAGCAGCGGGTTAAAGCCCTGGCCTGAGGTGTTGGCATCCCATACGGGCGCCAGTTCTAGTCCTGGTTGCTCCTCTTCTGATCCTGCTCTCTGCTATGGCCTGGGATAGCAGTGGAAGGTAGCCCAAGTCCTTGGGCCTCTGCACCCATGTGGGAGACCCAGAAGAAGCTCTTGGCTCCTGGCTTCGGATCGGCCCAGTTCCAGCCATTGCGGCCATCTGGGGAGTGAACCAGCGGGTGGAAGACCCCTCTCTCTGTCTCTACCTCTAACTCTGTCTTTCAAATAAATAAAATAAATCTTTAAAAAAATGTAAATTAAAACTACAGTGAGATCACTTGATATCAACTGGGATGGCTATAACCAAAAAGAGAAAGGGTAGGTGTCTGGCTCAGTGATTAAGACATTGCTTGGTTCACCCACATCCTACAAGTTCGAGTCTAAGCTCTGCTTTTGAACCAGCTTCCTGCTGGGAGGCAGCAAATGATGCTCAGGGACTTAGGTTCCTGCCACCCACATGGGAGATCCAGATTAAGTTCTGGGCTCCTGGTTTCAGTCTGGCCAAGCTTGGCTGTTGTGGGCATTAAGGGAGTAAACCAGGAGACAGAAGATCTATTTCTCTTTTTGTCTTCCAAATAAAATGAAAATAAATCCAACTTAAAACAGAAGAAAAAGAGTAGGTTTGGCAAGAATATAGAGTGTGAAAATCTCATATTATTGCAGGAATTGTAAAGCAGTGCAGCTACTCTGGAAGCCTTAACTGGTAGTTTCTCAAAATGTTAACTTACAAAGTACAAAATGTAACTCGGAAATTCTACTCCTAAACATATATGTAAAAGAAATGAAAATATCTGTCTACATGAAAACTTAGACACAGGGGCAAGGGTCGTGGCACAGCAGGTTAAGCCACTGCCTGTAGTGCTGGCATCCCATATGGGTGGCAGCTCATGTCCTCGCTGTTCCACTTCCAATCCAACTCCCTGCTAAAGGACCTGAGAATGCAGCGGAAGATGGTCCAAGTGCTTGGGCTCCACACCAGCTATAGGGAAGACCTGCAAATTGCTCCTGACTTCTGCCTTTACAGTCATTTGGGGAGTGAATGAACAGATGAAGATCTCTGTCTCCACTTCTCCTCTGTTACTCTGCCTTTCAAATAAATAAATACCGTCCCCCCCACCTCCTTTTTTTTTTTTTAGAAAGAGAAATTTCCATCCATTAGTTAGTCCCCTAAAATGGCCTCAATGGCTGGAACTAGGCCATTCACTGGGTTTCCCACGTGGATACATGGACCCAAGGACTTGAAGTAGAGCAGCCGGAACTAGAACTGGTGCCCATGTGGGATGCTGGCGCTGCAGGCTGTGGCTTTAACCACTATACCGCAGCACCAGCCCCAACCCTTTCTAAAACAAAACAAAACTTAAATAAAAATAATCATAGGGGGCCAATGCTTACCGGGTTCTAGTCCCGGTCGGGGCACCGATCCTGTCCCGGTTGCCCCTCTTCCAGGCCAGCTCTCTGCTGTGGCCAGGGAGTGCAGTGGAGGATGGCCCAAGTGTTTGGGCTCTGCACCCCATGGGAGACCAGGATAAGCACTTGGCTCCTGCCATCGGAACAGCGTGGTGCGCCGGCCGCAGCGCGCTACCGCGGCGGCCATTAGAGGATGAACCAATGGCAAAGGAAGACCTTTCTCTCTGTCTCTCTCTCTCTCACTGTCCACTCTGCCTGTCAAAAATAAATAAAAAAAAAAAAAAAAAAAAAAGATAAGAAAAAATGTGGTCTTTTTAAGAAAAAAAAAAAAATCATAGATGCACTATTCACAATAGCCAAAATGGAAGCAACCCAAATGTCCATCAACTGATGACATGGTTAAACAAAATGTGTCGCATCCACAGAATGGAACAGTATTTAACCTTGAAAGGAATGGTACATGTTACAACATCGATGACTCTTGAAAATGTGAGAATGAAAGAAACCAGTCACAAAAGATCATAAATTATATGAACCCATTTTGATGACAAGTCCAGAATAGGCCAATACAAAGAAAGAGATTAGCAGTGGTTGTCCAAAGCTGGAAGTGGCTGGAGCTGACAGCTAAAACACTGAGGTTTGTTTCTGGAGTGATGAAAATGTCTCAATTAAAATCAATCATGATAATCACATAATTGTGTGAATACACTAGAAACTGTTGAATCATACACTTGAAATGGGTGACACTGTATGGTACTTGATGTATATCTCAGTAAAGTTGTAATTTAAACATTTATATATTACAAAGACAAATTAAATCCTGAAAAGTTTTATTATGAAAACAGAACAAGGAGGATAACATGAAAGTTTATTCTTGATAAAAGTGCTACAGAATCTGAAGTAAATGAGTTTATAATCCAACTCTTTTAAAAGACCTATAGTTACTGAAAGTAACTTTTAGTATCTTGCAAAGATGCAGTTGCAGCAGGAACATATTTAATCTAAATAAATGAACATTGTCATAGGTATGGCTCTGAGGTCAATGAAAACAAAGAGAGCTGTATTCATTTTTGTTAAACAGCTGTACAAAGCTATTAACTTAAGACACGAAAGGGTTGTTTATAAGATATTTCAAACTCTCAGTTTGGAATGCATGCTTCTCTGTGATAACATCATTCTACTAAATATATACAGTGGACACAAATTTGCTGCATCTTTTATAGAACTGCACAAGGGATTATGTATCCCAATATCAAAATTTCGCACATTTTACGACTTATAAGCAGAAATTACTAAAAAATGCCTCTATACTAATTTTTTTTTTACAATTTTCTCATCAATTTTTATATAAAGTGTTAACCCTACACATTTAAAACCTTAATAATGAGATATTATTTCAATAAGAAATTGAATTTTACTTGCAACTTTTTCAGAGGTGAAATTTTAATACCAATTAGAAATGAAAATTACTAGTAAATAGCAACAACATTAACTATTTAAAAACTTGGACAAATGAAGAGAGAATATATTGAGATGTTAATCAGGAAGTCATTATTTACTTTACAAAAGGGTCTTAAATATACAGAACAATTAGAAATGTATGCCTTTTAAATATTCATGCATTAAAAATAAATTTATCAAAAAATGAACTTACAACTTTTAAAATCCCCATCAACTGTATAAAGAGAGGCACTACAAAAGGCATCAAATATTTGAACAGTTCAAAAATAGAAAAGGTCCAAAACAACTGATTTCTCAGAAATAAAACAACCCATTAAGATGGCTACTCTTCAAGAAATGTACCCTTCAAGAAATGTAATAATCTATTCTTTTAAAGCATATTTTTCAATTTCAGTTTAAAGCACACTTCAAGTTCCATTTCTGCTTTTCTTTTAGTCTGGACAATCTGGAAAAATATCACAACATTGAGGCTACTGGTGACTTGGGTTAACATCCTGGGGGAATAAATGGCTATCTATAACACACAGAAAACAGTGAAGAGAAAAGCACTCAGGTACAACGCAGTCATGTGTCACTTATCATTCGGGACACGTTCTAAGAAATGCATTGTCAGGCAATTTCACTGTGTGTGAAAACCATACGGTGTACTTACACAAACTCACCCAGCTATGGTATCACTCAGCGATGTAATTTTATTGGACCAATGTTGTATATACAATCTGTCACTGAACAAAATGCCATTATGTAGCACATGACTGTTCATATGGTTGCAAAACTCTACCGGTCTAACAAAAAGCACCAAGATACAGATGCCAAGTTAAGACATCTGCAGAGTCAACATCACAGACCTGATCATTTAAATAAGTTTTACTTATTCGATTACTTGACATTTCAGAAGCTAAATAAATTTAGGAGGCTAGAAGTCCCATCCCTATACTTAACAAAGTTTTGCTTATTACTGGGTTAACAATAATAGTAACAATAGCACAGTAAGGGATTTTATTAATGAGGAAAAAAATTAGCAAAATTTTCATAGGGAATAGATAACATTTTTGGGAAAATAAACCATAAACTGATCTCAGAATATCCTGGTGTCTAAAAACACAAAACAAGAAAGTAAACTTAGAAATAAAGAAGTTAAGGCACTTATTTCAATGAGTCTGCAACATCACGGGTGAAATGTGTTTTGCATTTCTTTGAGAAATTCCTTCCACCCAAAACCCACAGACTTTGTCCTTTCACAGTAGAGCTTTACTGTCAAACCTAACTACTGTTAAGTTACCAGTTGCTTGCACTAACAATCTGTTACTCTACAGATAAATAAGGAACTGAACCAAAGGCTTCCTACTTAAAGATTCCCAGTACTACTGCTTTAACTGCAATTAAAATGGAAGAAAACAAGCTTATCTCTCATAAACAATATTATCATACCTATTTAAAAGCTTATTTTTTCTTTCCAACTGATGCTGCATGAAAAATTCATTATTTAACAAATTCAATTAAAATGTCACAAATCTATTTTATTTAAGAAATGAGGTGACAGAAGCAAAAGCAACTTACTAATAAAACACAACCAAAACTAATACAGCAATCTGGTCATAATATAAATGAATAAAAACTCAAATATTTCATACTACTTAGAAAGGAAGGTATTCTATTTTCCCTTCAAAATATGCAAGCTGACTTTTAAGTTACATTGTTTCACATGCTCTAATCACAAGTACTACCACATGACAGTTCACTATGTACTTACATAATTATGGTAGTATCTTCATAAGGCTTGAAGCAAACATTAGCTGCTCACAACTAAGATGCAGAGTCAGTTTGAAGCACATTGCCTGCAGCTATCTTATCATAGTTTAAAAAAAAAAAAACCATATAGAAGAGTGAAACTAGAACCAATGAGACTAACGCATCAAATACATTAACAATATCAAAGGGTTCTTCAGCTTCCAAAGAGCAAAGCATCCTAAAGTAAGTCTAAGAATGCATGCACTTTAAAAATACACATATTACAAAAATAAAAACAACAGAGAGATACTCCCTTCTAACTAGCAGGAATTTAGAGTTCTGATAATGCAACTGCTACAGTACTCACTCTAACAAGTGAAAATATTGAAAACCTGTTCACTGAAAAGGTGTTAAAGAAAAAACTAACATGCATTTCATCTTATTAAAATGATACATGTATAGGTTACATCTATTCTGAAAAGACCAAATTACTTAAAGTTTATTTTAACAAATGATAAAAATACAAAAAAAATTAAAGCAATGTAACATTTAGACTGTGAAACTGTGTTGTAACTTTTGTCATTCTGTCACTTTGAAAACTTCCATCACAGTTTCATAAATATCACTTGTATTTTATAATAAATATCTGTATGCAGAAGTATGTTTATATTGTCTGCATAAATCTCCCAAAATGGTTGCTCATTTTGGTGTGCATATGCTTATTCTGTTAAAGACTTTTTAATTTTTATTTAATGCTTCAATGTAAAATATGAATAAATTATCCCACACCCACATATTTTTAAAAGCCTGAACATTTTTTAAATGTCTGTTTTAAAAATATATATAGATAACAAGCATTATTGTTTTATCATGATTATATTGCTATCAAATTAATGGACATAAGTGAAAAAAGCTAATCACTTAACAGATAGTCATAAAATAAAAAACGCAATATCATGCACTATATATTACTAAGAAAGTGCTCATGTATAGGCAGCAGATGACGAGTGCAGTACAAACAGAAAATTCTGGATATATCTTTACATATATCCTTCAATATCATTTTCTTTAATATAATTTCCATTTTGATTTAAATGCCACAGAGTTTCAGGTAACATTTAAATTAGTTTTTATTGTGAATTTTCAGTTGTTATAAACCATGACATACCTTCAGAAATTTTGAGGGTGAGAATAATTCTTTCCTTCTATTATATAACTATAGCACATTAAGTATCTATTAATTTGAGAGATAACACTCTGATCTTGAACATATTCAAAATCAAGATCAACATCATGGTAAGATGAAGATTTATGTGGAAGATGCTGTAATACATAAAATCTTGAAACACCATGTAATAGAAAGAAAGACGCCTGTCTGGAAATTGCAGAGTAGTAGATCTGACATTTTACCAAAGGACAGTAACGCTTGAGCTGTTTCCCACAGAACTCTGGATCCAGGTAACAGCAGGCAGGGGAAAAAGCAGCAGTATTTCAAATGTCCATACTCTGATCTGCAACAGACACCACTGTAGGTAAGAAGAAAATCGTATTTTACTTCAGGTAGCGCAAGTCTTTGAAATGAAGGCTCTGTTATTTTTCAAGACTGGAAGGATATCACAGTGTTGATTTTATATACAAAGTAGGATCTGTTCCAGTATACTCTAGTGAAATAATTCACATATGGAGAATAGTTAATTTTGACCTCATGACAAAATCGCCCATATTTCGAGTGGGTTAACTTGTCACCTTCTTCACAAACCACCTATTAAAAGATATGAAATATAATATTAAAAAGCCTGTTAAGATTATAGGAAAAATGCCATCAATGTAAAATTAACTATGTTTATATAAAAAAACTAGTTTTGCTAAAGGTGGACTACAGAACATCTTAAGTTGTTTAGCAAATAGAAGCCTCTTCACAGGTAAGAAACCACATCCATTAAACTCCTAAACTTCCCACTGAGATTAAGAAATCAGTATAAAGTGTTTCCAATTTTTAAAAGATTTAATCCTAAAATCTAGAAGGCAGTGTTTCCATAGTCATTATCATTGCTTCAAAGAAACAAAGTGGAGAAATGTACATATTCTATTTCTAATGTCTATTCAATTTCTCATAGAGAATTGACTCACAGTTACCTAGTAACCAATTACCTTGTGACTTCTGCAAATTTTTATATTCTCGTTTAATGATGTTCACTGGGACAGCTTAGCTGGCATGAGGGGTTTTTTTAATAATAAAATACTAAATATTATTCTAATGTCTATCGAAGATTTCAGAGTGTCTACTTTAAGAGCAAAAGGAGGGGGCCGGTGCTGTGGTGTAGTGGGCTAACCCTCTGCCTGTGGAGCCAGCATCCCACATGGGCACCGGTTCGTGTCCTGGCTGCTCCACTTCCAATCCAGCTCTTTGCTATGGCCTAGGAAAGCAGTAGAAGATGGCCCAAGTCCTTGGGCCCCTGCACCCACATGGGTGACCTGGAAGAGGCTCCCAGCTCCTAACTTCAGACGGGCTCAGCTCCAGCCATTGAGGCCATCTGGGAAGTGAACCAGTGGATGGAAGACTCACTCACACACTCTCTCTCTCTCTCTCCCCCTCCCCCTCCCTCTCCATCTGCCTCTCTGTAACTCTACCTCTCAAACAAATAAATCTTAAAAAAAAAAAAAAAGGAGCAAAAGGATGTATCAGCTTAAATGTACACCTGACATTAAGTGAAAGGAGAAGCAACGTTACCTTTAAAACTGTACAGAAACGTGGACAGCCAGGAACAGAAAAGGCTCCAGAGAGCAGACACAGTACAGCAGTAATTCTGAATACCCTGCTTTATAAAATTCTATCTCATCACTAATAAATCAAAGATCAGAGCCATCAAGTACCAAAAGAAAAATTTAAAACACATGCAGCATAAAACAGAGTGTAAAATTAAATGGTCACGAAGAAAAGGAAGGTAGAAATCATAAAAACGAGCTTCTCACCTCCTAATCAGACAAGAGCTTTGATTATTTAAGAAGAGATAGGAAAAATATCGGCTGCAACCTGAACAGGATATGAACTATGACTCACAAGGAAGTACTCATAAGCTTTTCCTAAGTCATTCACCCCTGATTTTCCAAGTAGTCAAGGCTTCCACTCCAGCCAACACTATAAAATATACAAACTCTCTGTCGGCCTTCTCAGTTACCAGATACACAGTACATGCACTGCAGGCTGAAAGACAGCTTGGGAAAATAGCTGAAATCAATGAAGAAATTAAAATCTAAAGTAATGGGGCTCTGAATACACTTATTTGTGTGGAACAGGAACTCAGTGTACAGGCGCTATGTAAATTTAGGTTAGGTATTCTTTTTAAATATGAATAAAAATACATGAAATTTACCAACATAATAATATAACAACTCATCTAGTCACTTTGTAGATTACTATAGTACATTAAAATAAAATTATAATACAAATTATGCCATTCTCCTATCAAATGTTGAAACACTCATATGCATAAGCATAGGCAATGTAAGGAATTCAGGTTTTGGCAAAATTAATTTTCTCTTGCAAAACTGTCAACATGCTCGTACACTGGAAAATACTTACTACTACTTTTAATAAGCATTTTTCATTATTACATACTCCTATATTCTTAAGCTTTAAAAATAAAGTTTCAAGATTTTAAGATTAAGTAATTTTTCTTAAGAAAAAAAAATCCAACTTTCTAAATAGTTACTTACATGGCCATTTGCAACATCCAGTAAGTCTTTAACCCTACAGCCTCTCATTGTTCCCACCTCATTGCAGATGGCATCCTCTACAATTAGGTAATTAGCCTTGTAGGATGTCAGTATTTTATAAATATCCTCAGCAGACCGTTTTGAATAGATTTGATAGATCTGAAAGAGTATAACGAAAACCAATTTTAAAAAACATTTATAATTCATGTTCATGCAAACTTAATCATCTTCTATGTTCTTAGTACTATCTTTAGAAAATAGATATTCACTTTTTAAAAATTTTATATATTTCAAAAAGAACAGGGGCTGGTGCTGTGGAGTAGCGGGTTAAGCCTCCACTTGCAGTGCTGGCATCTCATGTGAGTGCCAGTTCAAAACCCAGCTGCTCCACTTCTGATCCAGATCCCTGCTAATGTGCCTGGGAAAGCAGAAGAGATGGTTCAAGTGTTTGGGCCCCTGCACCCACGTGGGAGACCCGAAGAAGAACCTGGCTCCTGGCTCCTGGCTTTGTCCTGGCCTACCCCTTGGCTACTGTGGCCATTTGGGAGTGAACCGGCAGATGGAAGATTCTCTGTGTATCCCCCTCCCTCTCTGTAACTCTGTCCCTCATAAAAATAAATAAATCTTTAAAAAAAAATGCAGAAATGGACTGGATGATGAAGAGCTCTGTCAATCTTTTAATACAAATTAAAAAATATTGGGAGCTCAGATGCAGTTGTTTTTTTACCTTCAGATACGAAGTTACCATTTAAATCAATATCAAACATTCAAAATAATATACTCTCTAAACCAGTGGTGGGAAATGCCCAGCCCACAGACCCTATAAAGCCTGTAAAATCATTCAGTCTGGCCCTGCCAAAGCAACCACAGGCAGAACTTGAAATTCAATACATCTACAGCAGGCTAATTTTTAAGTTGATACTTTTGTATGGCCTGCTAATGATGTTATAAATATTCAGTGGTCCTTAGTAGAAAAAAGATTCTCCACTCCTGTGTCTATAATTAATTAGATACCATTCTAATTTTATACTAAGTTATTAATAAAGGCCCATACCAATCAACAAAAAAATTTCAGCTTAGAAAGACAAAATGTACTAACATATTAGTTGATAGCCTTCCTTCAATAATTTGATTGAAAATGATGACATTTTCTCTTTTTAAAAAATTAATCAATTTATTTGAGAGATCAAGAGATACACACATAAAGAGCCCCTAGGCTGCCATTGTGGTATAGAAGGTTAAGCTGTTATCTGCGAGGCCAGCATCCAATACAGGCACCATTTCAATTCCTGGATGCTCCACTTCCAATCCAGCTCCTTACTAATGTGCTTGGGAAAGCAGTGGAAAATGGCCCAGGTACTTGGACTTCTGCCACCCAAGTGGAAACCTGGATGGAGTTCCAGACTCCTGGCTTTAGCCTGGCCCAGCCCTGGCTATTTGGGGAATGAACCAGTGGGTGGAAGATTGATCTCTTATTCTCTCTTTAACTCTGCCTTTCAAACAAATAAATTTAATTAAAAAAAAAAAAAAAAAAAACCAGAAAGCTCTCAAAAACTGGTTCATTCCACAAATACCTACAATGGGCCAAGTTGGTCCAGAGACAAAAATTCAGTCTAGGTCTCCTATGTAGGTGGCGGGGACCCAACTACTTGAGCAATTATCACTGCTTCCCAGAATTTCCCCAAGAAATGCTTTACTAAGAAGCTGGAATCAAACCCAGGTACTCCAATATGGGACATGGGTATCTTTTTTTTTTTTTTTTTTTTTTTTTGACAGGCAGAGTGGACAGTGAGAGAGAGAGACAGAGAGAGAAAGGTCTTCCTTTGCCGTTGGTTCACCCTCCAACGGCTGGCCGCGGCATGCTGCAGCCGGCACATTGTGCTGATCCAAAGGCAGGAGCCAGGTGCTTCTCCTGGTCTCCCATGCGGGTGCAAGGCCCAAGCACTTGGGCCATCCTCCACTGCACTCCCTGGCCACAGCAGAGAGCTGGCCTGGAAGAGGGGCAACCGGGACAGAATCCGGTGCCCCAACCGGGACTAGAACCCAGTGTGCCAGCGCCGCAGGCGAAGGATTAGCCTGTTGAGCCACGGCGCCAGCCTAGGACATGGGTATCTTAACCAATGTCTTAACCACTAAGCTAAATGCCCACCCCAACAATGATATTTTTTTAAACAACATTTCCCTTTGTGAAATACTGCACATCAGTCCCTTTGATACATTGTGGAAAATTAAATGTTTCCCCTAGAAATACACAAATGCTTCTCATAAAAAAATGAACTTAATTTTGGCTCTCCTCTTGTAAATGCATTAGACAACTTTTTAAGAACGAAAGCTAAAAATCTCTTCTAAAATTGTTTCAATTTTCCTAGCTCAATTAGGAACATACATACCACCACAGAACTATTCTAAGAGTGCAGGAAAAAAACACCCAAATATAGAATTTTAAATGCCTTACATTTTCATTTCTCTTAAGAAGATCGTCATCATTGTAAACAGGCAAGCTTGTCACCATCCACCCAGTGCATAATTTAATGGCACCCATTAACTGTGGACTCCCTGCAAACACAGCAGCAAGTGGAGCTTGCCTTCTGCAAAGAACCAGAAGATTTAACAATGAAGAAGCAGGTATATATTAGATCAGTGATTTCTAGCAACGCTAAAATACCAGGAAATTTACAATATATTCTACACTTAAATTTCAATGTCAGTTTTCACTTTTAACTTATAGATTCAGTAAAAAAATTAAGTACCTACCCTGTGTTAGGCATTGTTTTTTTTAGAACATGGAGTGGAGTGTTAGCTGGTAATAATGCTATTCAAAAATAATGTGAAGGGAAAAAATAGAGTAAGCAGACAGTCAAGAATATGTTATTTTAAATAGGATGGCTAGCTCAGAGGTGACACTGTGAATTCTCATATTCAACTTCTGCAAATATTAACCACCACAACCCAACTCCTTCCAGATCCAACTATCCTCCCACTCCTTCCCTATCTATCCATGTGTCTGTCTCCAAAAAACATATGTAGGACTTCTCCACTCTGGTAGATGCCACTTACTACCTATAAGGAGGTCTCCAACAACTGATCTAATGCTTTTATGGTTTTATTCACTCCTTATATTCAACACTCATATACTATGTTCCAGGGTTAGTGCCAGGCTTTGGAAATAGAGAGATGGCACATGATGGCTGTCTTAAGGGAATGTCCAACAGTGAGGTAACAGATATAAAGCAGAATAATGGGGATGACACTGTGGTGTAGCAGGTTAAGTCGCCATTTGCAATGCCAGCATCTCATATGGGCACCAGCTCGAATCCTGGCTGCTCCACTTCCAATTCAGCTCTGTTAATGTGCCTGGAAAAGTAGCTGAAGAAGGCCCAAGTATTTGGGCCCCTACAACCTACATGAAAGACCCAGATGGAGATCTTTGCTCTGGCCTGATCTAACCCCAGCAGTTTCAGCCATTTGGAGAGTGATCCAATGGATGGAAGATTCTCTCTCTGTAACTGCCTTTCAAATAAAACCAATAGATCTTGAAAAAAAAAAAAAGAAAAGAAAAGAAAAGCAGAATACTACACCACAGTAACATAAATGTCCAATAGTTCAGTGCCAACCATTCAGGCGTTTGCTGTTTTTGTAGAACACTGTGGTCCCGGGCAGGTGTTGAGGAACAGTCGGTTGAGCTGCTGCTTGGGACACCCACATCCCTTATCAGAATGCCAGCTGAGTCCTGGCTTCTCAGCTTCTGATCCAGCTTACTACTGCATCTTAGGAGGCAGCAGAGAATGGCCCAAATACTTGAGTTCCAGCCACCCATGTGGGAGACCCAGCTACAGTTCTTGGCTCCTGGCTTTATTGGCCTAGTCTAGCTATGGATGTTGTAGGCATTTCAGGAATGAACCAGTAGATAGAAGATTGACCTATCCTTCCCTCCCTCCCTCCCTCTCTCTCTCTCTCCCCTCCCTTCTTCCTGCTTCCCTCCTTCTCTGTCACTCTGCCTTTCAAATCCTTAAAAAAGAAAAACAAGGCCTATTTCTCATTTATTTCTTCTCCCCTTTGTGCCCTGTTTTACTGTTCTGCAGCAGAATGCTCAACATAAAGCATAATTACAAATACTCGGCTATGCCAAAGAGGAGCCTGGGGAGGCATTTGGCAGAGCAATTAAGATACCACTTGGGACATCCACATTCCATATTGAAGTATCTGGGTTCAAGCCTCAGCTCCATTTTTGATTCTAGCTTCCTGTTATGACGGAGGAGCAGGTGATGGCTCAAGTATGTGAGTCTCTGCCACCCATGTGGAAAACTGGATTTAATTCCCTGCTCCCAACTTCAACGTGGTCCAACCTTACCTGTTGTGAGCACTTGGAAAATACATCAGTAGATAGGAGATCTGTCTACCTTTCAAATAAATCATAAACTAAAAAGCAATTTTTTTAAAAGAGGAGCTAGTAAAAAAAAAAAAGAGGAGCTAGTGCTTAAGTACAAACAGGAGACACTGTTTCTTTCTTTCTTTCTTTCTTTCTTTTTTTAATAAATAATGAAACACAACTTAAGTCCTACAGCATCTGATCTCTAGGTTTGCATGGTGGAGATATCTTGCCTGTGCACCTGCAATGACATCAATATTCTTAGCCCCTAGTAATCAATCCATGGATCTGGAGTGCTAATAGTGAAACATAATCACTATGAGTCCCTTTTCTAGGGCTTTCCAAGTCCTCTACAGTAATGGTCTGGCCAGGAATGGGATTTTCAAACAGTCTGTAACAGGTACTGATTCTCTTGGTCCCCACTTATTCTCATTTCCATATTGCTATCCTATAAACCTAGTCCTCCTTTCTAGAGACACTTCTGTCTTTCCCCCCACTTTTCCCTGGATTTTTTGGATGATGCTCCATTCCTTTTAATGTTTTTATTTTATTTTTTTACAGGAAGAGTGGACAGTGAGAGAGAGAGACAGAGAGAGAAAGGTCTTCCTCTTTGCCATTGGTTCACCCTCCAATGGCCGCCGCGGCCAGCGCGCTGTGGCCGGCGCACCGTGCTGATCCGATGGCAGGAGCCAGGTGTTTATCCTGGTCTCCCATGGGGTGCAGGGCCCAAGGACTTGGGCCATCCTCCACTGCACTCCCTGGCCACAGCAGAGAGCTGGCCCGGAAGAGGGGCAACCGGGACAGAATCCAGTGCCCCAACCGGGACTGGAACCTGGTTTGCCAGCGCCGCAAGATGGAGGATTAGCCTGTTGAGCCACGGCGCCGGCCTAATATTTTTATTTTTAAAGATTTATTTATTTATTTAAAAGGCAGAGTTACAGAGAGGTCGAGGCAGAAGCTGGTTCACTCCCCAAATGGCCACAGTGGCTGGATCTGGGCCAATCCAAAGCCAGGAGCCAACAGCTTCTTCCAAGTCTCCCACGTGGGTGCAAGGGCCCAAGCACTTGTGCCATCTTCTGCTGCTTTCCCAGGTGCATTAGCAGGGAGCTTTGTCAGAAGAGGAGCAGCGAGGACTCGAATTGGCAGCCATATGAGATGCTGGCACCACAGGTGGCAGCTTTACCCACCATGCCAAAATGCTGGTCCCTCATGGTTTTCTTTCTTTTATATCTTTAATAATTTCCAATGTAGCTGTTTCAGTCTATGACTGGTTACAAAAATGACTGC
This sequence comes from Lepus europaeus, assembly GCF_033115175.1. Lineage (NCBI taxonomy): Eukaryota > Metazoa > Chordata > Mammalia > Lagomorpha > Leporidae > Lepus > Lepus europaeus. The sequence goes on from NC_084830.1 coordinate 48,261,989, forward strand.
AATAATTCCTCTCCACGGTCATGGATTTTGAGGGACCTGTAATCTTGACCTTGTGACTTGTTTTGGCCAAAGGGCAGTTACAAACATAATGTAGGCACAGACTTAAAACACGCTCCACTGTGAGACTGGCCCTCTCTTGTTGCTTTGGGAACTCTACAACCACACCTTGTGAACAAGCCCTGGCTAACATGCTAGACACATGGTCAAGTCCATTTGATCTCTTCAGCTGACACCAAGCCAACCCCAGATATTAGAGAGAGCCCATGCCAGACAACCCAATCCCAGCTGAGCTAGCCCAGACCAGAAAAATCCTCCCCACTGATCCTAAAATGATGTGGAATAATAAATGTTTAGTATTTGTAAGCCACTAAGTTTACAGGCAGTCTGTTATGCAGCAAGAACTAAATGACACAAAGAAATGGTGTTTTTAGAAACTGCCAGAAGTATAATTCCATGGTTTATTACAAACAACAGCTGATACTTGCTGTGCTGAATTGTGTCCTGTGTGCCTGGTAATGTTGAGCTCATCCTCAAGGCACTTTTTGTGTGGATTCCTGTGTAGCCTGGGTTGAGAATGTATCAGAGATCCAGACCAGCTCAGCACCACATTTTATACTGATTTCTTGATTTGGAGTTCTCTGGATTACATAAATTAAATTTCAAACTACAAACCTATGTGGATTCAGAGGCACAAATCCAGAGGGGAACCTTTAAGAACAAGAGCTGAAGCAAAAGTACCTGCTTTATTATCAATGTCCTCTGCCACTTGGCAGATACTTTGCTGTTCCCTCTCCCTCCTTTCCCTGTGTAGCATTTTGAGGGTTCCTGAGTCACATATGTGTGTGCTGTGGGAGAGGATCTCCATTTCAATTTCCTGTCTTCACAGTCTCAAGACCACATCCTCCACCCTGTGTGGGCACGAAGTCTAACCCCTAGTTACCAAGATGAGCAATTTACCTCCTACTCTGGACTAAAGAAGCATCCTCCTGACTATCCAAAGAAAAGGGTATCTGTTTCTTTTGATTCCACATTTACAGGTGTTAAACAGTGAGACTTTAAAATCTTGTACTTACTAATGTAATATTTTCAAACCTATGGAGATGAGTTTAATTAGAAAATTGTAATTTAGAGTTCAATCAAAAGCTAAATATCCCTCCAAACACAGGATAAAATTCTTCAGTTTTATGAGAACTGGGAAAAGTATTATTTTTCCTAAATCCATTAGACAGCATGTAATGATTGATTAATAGCTTAGCAACAGTCTTGGCAATTGAATCCTTACTTTATCCAGGTCATAAGTTCCACTGTATCTGGATCATAGAATTCCTGTAGTTCTGTTAATTCTGTCATTAATCTTGGGAAGAACTAAAATGCAAAGCAAAACCCCCAAAAGGTATATGTAAATAACTAGAAAATTTAAAAATGCTTCAGATTACTTCAAAATACTGAGAGTAATTTAAAGTCAACAACGTTATAACATTATTTTCATAGAAATAAAAAAGTCTTTGAGTGACTTGCTCATTCTTCTCAATACAAATGATCTATTTTACGATTTATTCACTGTCTAGACGAAATAATTTCATCATTAAAAAACAACTGTTAGCATTTTCATGCACATAGATACAAAAAAGCAAATAAATTTCAGGTAAAAAAAATTTGCAGGCTTATTGCCAACTGGTTTCATGCTATATATAATTTGCCAAATAATTTTTATCATTTCAGATACTAAAATTTTAGAGTTGCCAAATGTTTAATATCTATTTATTTAGCAATTTCCTCTGCTAATTATAAGCTGAAATAACAATAGCACTAGAATACAGATGGTATTCCAAAAATTTTAACTCTTCTATTATATTCCTAATGATAAGAAAATTAAGAACTGAGAATGTTACTCTTTGTTAGAACAGTGTCAACACAGTTTTCTAATTATACATAGAAATTTATCACCACTTTCTAGCTAAAGTACAGTTTAATAATATAAAAATCTAATTTCCTTACCTCTTTCCATAAACTGAGACCTATTATAGTGGGCACAGCCATGCTCAGAATAAGAGCCTAAAATATTAAAGTAAAATGGTTATGGGCAAATACAATTTCAGAGGCTACTTTAGGGATACTAGACACTGAAGCCCTGACCAAATGCATATCCTTTAAGAAAATGAAGTCAGAGGGGAACCTAGATAACAAAATGAGCTAGCTTAAGACTAACGAGTTTCATATAATTAAACTGGAAGTAAAATGAGACATATACATTCACTATATAAATTTAAGGCAGAACATTAAATAAGAAATGCTCAGAGTAATATTTAGAATTGCAAATCAATATTTGAAAAATTTTCCAGGAACTCATGTTATGAAGAACCTATAAAGGATACTACACTACTGTATGAAAAGATAATAATAATAAAGATAATGAGTTAATGGGAAAAAATAGCTGATTTATGTCAATATACTATTATATTAAAATAAAAACTTGGGAATTCTGAGACTAAGACTGACAAAATACAATATGACTATTATTAAACAAAATTCACCATCTTCCTGCCAAAACCAATTCTCCCAATTGTTCCATGTCTTTTGGTGACCCAGTGATTCACAGTCACTACTATGAACTGGAACCTCCATGCTTTCTCCTTCCTATACTTACTTAATCAATCACTAGGTCTTATTGGTCTTCTTTTGTAACTTTGTTTTTTTCATTGCAATATAGCATAGTATTTAGTAGGACTGGTTTTGAAGACAGAAAAACCCGCTTCCACATCTATAAACTCGCATTTCAAACAACTGATTTAATCTTAGTTTCCTTGTTTATAATACAGAGATAACAAAATCCAGCATTAAGCAGCAGGTGAAATGATCAGAACAGAACCTGACGTATAGTGAAAATGCAATAAACTGGAAATTCTATGATTTTCTCCACCAGGGCTTCCTTCCTGACTTGTCATGAGACTGAACTAACGGAAAATCAAGTCTGATTCCTGACTCTCCATGAGGCACACAAATCTCCATGCCTTCCTTCCCGACTCTGAGAGCCACCATGACCCAGTCTCCTCCACTTCTCTAGTCCTGTTTCCTAACCAATCCTACTGCATCGTGCTTTTTCTGTCCCTTTTTCTATTCCCTTTAATTACATACTGTTCTTTGCCTATCTCTGTTTATTCCTTCTACCATTAATACCCTTCTTTTTGCTTCATTTGCCTAATAACTCATTATTTTCAGGTCTCAGATTGGAAAGTCTTCTTTCTGCTTTGAGTCCTAGAAGCACCCTATGAGTACTTCTTATTATCTATTTTTATGTCCAGGAGACTATAATCTACTTGATAAAATTAACATTTATCTTTGTATTCCAAACATATAACATATAGCATGCACAGTATAAATTTTCCATTCACATGGAAAACATAATTCTAAATCAAACCAAGAAACTATTGTAAAATCAATTCCTAATGACAACCCCTATTATTGATTTATTTGAACATTCACCTTTTTGTAAAGAGTTGTATAGATTGAAATGTATTACTTTCATGCATTTTTTACAAGCTAGATTTTCCTACCCATCAGTCATTATGTGATTCACTCATGCTTCTTCAATTATATCCAGTGTGTCTTTCATTAGCATTCAATTTTATATAACTGGAAGAGAAAGAAGCACTTAACACAAAATAACAGCAACTCACCAACAATATCGGGTGCACAGTTCTTAATCGCAGCCACTTGAAAAGTGTCATCCAAAGTTCAGGAGAACACACGCCAAATGCTGCCAACATGCACATATAAGGTGTCCAGATGTACTTCAGACTGGAAAACAGAGACAGTCACATAAGGAATATCCTGAAAACATCATTATTTCCCTTTTCTTTTCTGAGTTCTTTCCAACTACCAACTAAAATATCAATATTTAAGGGAGAATGAAAAATTTCTCTAGTTTCAGTGAGACTGTTATCCAGTTCTAAGGAAAACACATGGGTTAGCAAAGCAGGATAAAATGAAAGCATTAATACTGATGAATGTGGGGGCTGGCGCTGTGGCGCCAGCATCCCATATGGGCACTGGTTTAAGATCCGGCTGCTCCACTTCCAATCCAGCTCTCGGCTGCGGCCCGGGAAACAGTAGAAGACGGCCCAAGTCCTTGGGCCCCTGCACCCACATGGGAGACTTGGAAGAAGCTGTTGGCTCCTGGCTTCGGATCGGCACAGCTTTGGCTATTGTGGCCATCTGGGGGGTGAACCATCGGATGGAAGACCTCTCTCTCTCTCTGCCTCTCCTCTCCCTGTGTAACTCTGGCTTTCCAATAAATGAATAAATCTTAAAAAAAATATTGATGAGTGTGTAGCAAACTTGTACTGTTTAAGAGAAAATAAACTGATAACTCTTTCAGAAGGCAATTTGGCAGAATTTACACAAATTTAAAATACCTGAGGCTGGCGCTGTGGTATAGTGGGTAAAACCACTGCCTGCAGGGCTGGCATCCCATATGGACACTGGTTCGAGTCCTGACTGCTCCACTTCTGATCCAGCTCTCTCCTGTGGCCTGAGAAAGCAGTAGAGGATGGCCCAAGTGCTTGGGCCCCTGAACCCACTTGGGAGACCTGGAGGAGGCTCCTGGCTTCAGATGGGTGCAGCTCCGGTCATTGTGGCCAATTGGGGAATGAAACAGCAGATGGAAGACCTCTCTCTCTCTCTGCCTCTCCTTCTCTGTCTGTGTAACTCTGCCTTTCAAATAAATAAATAAATCTTTAAAAAAAAATTTGAAATACCCTAAGATAGGCAATGTTAGTTCTAATAACCTAGCTTACAGAAGAGGGGCAACTGGGACAGAATCCGGCACCCCGACCGGGACTAGAACCTGGTGTGCCAGTGCCGCTAGGCGGAGGATTAGCCTGTTAAGCCACGGCGCAGGCCCTGTACCTACATTTTTAAAGATTATTTTTGAATATTTATTTCTTTATTTGAAAGGCTGAGTTACAGATAAAGAAGAGTGAGGGAGAAAGAGAGAAAGAGAGATCTCCTATCTGCTTGTTTACTCCCAAAATGACTACAATGGCTGGGGCTCCGCTAGGCCAAAGCCAGGAGCCTGGAACTCTATCAGGGTTTTCCATGTGGGTTGCAGGGGTCCAAGTACTTGGCATCTTCTGCTGCTTTCCAGGTGCATTAGCAGGAAGCTAGATCAAAAGTGGTGGCAGTTTAAACAGCTGTACCACAACACCAGCCCCCATAGATAGTTTTATATAATACATATTTATTTTCCACAAACTTTTTGGAAATTCCTGTATACATAAATTTCAAAATTTTGCACTTATCTTTAAATGCTATTTTCTATGAATTTTTAAAAAATATTTATTTGAAAGGCAGAGTTACAAACAGGCAGAGAGACAGAAATCTTCCATCCACTGGTTCACTCCCCAAATGGCCACAATGGCCACGGCTAGACCAGGCCAAAGCCAGGAGCCACGAGCTTCTTCTGGTTCTCCCATGTTAGTGCAGAGACAGGCCCAAGGACTTAGACCATCTTCTGTTACTTTCCCAAGTGCATTAGCAGGGAGCTGGATCGGAATTGGAGCCAGAACTTGAACTGGTGCCCATATGGGATGCCAGCACCGTAGGTGGTGGCTTTACCCACCATACCACAGTGCTGGACCCTCTATGAACTTGTTGAAGTACCCTCATATCTGACAAGACTTAATTTCCAAAATATATGAAGAACTTCTACAGGGCCGGCACTGTGCAGCAGCAGGTTAAGGCAACGCTGGCATCTCATATGGGCACCAGTTTGAGTCCTGGCTGTTACACTTTTGATCCAGCTCCCTGCTAATGCACCTGGGAAAGCAACAGAAGACTGTCCAAGTACTTGGGCCCCTGCCAACTATGTGGGAGACCCAGATGAAGCTCCTGGCTCTAGCCTGGTCTATTCCAGCATTACAGCCATTTAGGGAGTGAACCAGCAAATGGAAGATCTCTCTCTGTAATTCTGCCTTTCAAATAAATGCATAAATCTAAAACAAACAAACAAACAAACAAAAACCTACAACAACTCTCAGCAACATTCACGTCTACCTCACTCATTAAAGTTCTAATTTTATTTTTGTATGATTAACATTTGCCATTTCCAATAGGTCACGAGTTACACAGGGTGAGACCCTACATCCACTTTTGCTTACACTGTATACCCAGCACCTAACATAATGCTTAGATCTTGGAAGACATTCAAAAAGTTCTTGAACAAATGAATAAGCAGGCAAATATTGGCTCTTTGTACTACAAACATCTCTGTAAAGTCCTGCTGTATTAAGAAAGTTTATAGGTTTAGAGTTTTATAAATATATTCTTTTTTTTTTTTTTTTTTTTTTTTTTACAGGCAGAGTTTGACAGTGAGAGAGAGAGAGACAGAGAGAAAGGTCTTCTTTTTGCTGTTGGTTCATCCTCCAATGGCCGCCGCGGCTGGCGCGCTGTGTCCGGCACACTGTGCTGACCCGATGGCAGGAGCCAGGTGCTTATCCTGGTCTCCCATGGGGTGCAGGGCCCAAGCACTTGGGCCATCCTCCACTGCACTCCCTGGCCACAGCAGAGAGCTGGCCTGGAAGAGGGGCAACCGGGACAGAATCCAGAGCCCCAACCGGGACTAGAACCTGGTGTGCCGGCGCCGCAAGGCAGAGGATTAGCCTATTGAGCCGCAGTGCCGGCCAAGTTCACTTTCCATATGACCACAACAGCCAGGCCTGGGCCGGGCTGAAGCTAGGAGCCAGGAGCTTCTTCTGGGTCTCCCACATGGATACAGGGACCCAAACACTTGGGCCATCTTCTGCTGTTTGACCAGACACATGAGAGAAAGCTGGATCAGAAATGCAGCAGCCAGGACTCGAACTGGTGCCTATAACGGATGCTGTCACTATGGATGGCCGCTTAACCCGCTGTGCCACAGCGCCAGCCCCAATCCACACTGATTTTTAAAAAAGGGATTAAGCACTTGGGCCATCCTCCACTGCACTCCCTGGCCACAGCAGAGAGCTGGCCTGGAAGAGGGGCAACCGGGACAGAATCCGGGGCCCTGACTGGGACTAGAACCCGGTGTGCCGGCGCTGCAAGGCGGAGGATTAGCCTAGTGAGGCGCAGCGCCGGCCTATAAATATATCCTTGAATGTATCCACATATCATTAACAACCACAATCTCTATAAAAACAGAGCAAATAAAGTATACTTACCCTTCTATAACCATTGCAAGAGAACCCAATAAAACAGTATGAATTATGTGATAAATTACTTCTGGCCTTTCTCCAATTCGTCCATCTTCAAGAGCAATACTTTCTTTCACAGACTTACCACTACAAAAAACAAATTTATTGTTAAGATCCGGAAAACATGTATTTAAAAAAATCAAAGACATATTGTTTATAAACACTGAAAGCCATACTTGGAAAGCCTTTTACATATATATTTATTTGAAGGCAGAGAGGGGCTGGCGTTTTGGTGCAACAGTTTAAAACCCCAGCCTGCAGTGCCAGCCTCCCTCATGGGCACCAGTTGGAGCCCCAGCTGCTCCACTTCTGATCCAGCTCCCTGATGGTGCACCTGGGAAAGCAGCGAAGGATGGCTCACCCTACACCCATGTGGGAAACCCAGAAGAAGCTCCTGGTTCCTGGCTTTGGATCGGCTCAGTTCCGGGCATTGCAGCCATTTGGGAAGTGAACCAGTGGATGAAAGAACTCTCTCTGTCTCTACCTCTTTCTGTAACTCTTTCAAATAAATAGAGTAAATCTTAAAAAAAAAAAAAAAAAAGAAAAAAAAAGAAAGAAAGAAAGATAGAAAGCAAGCAAGCAAGAAAGAAAGGCAGAGAGATTGAGAGAGATCTCCCATCTACTGATTCACTCCCCCAAATGCCTGCAATAGTCACAGATAGGCCAGACCAAGCCAGCAGCTGGGAATTCAATTCAGGTCCCCCAAGTGGGTGACAAGGACCTACTACTTGAGGCATGACCTGGTGCCTCCCAGGGTATGCATTAGCAGGAAGCTGGACTAGCAAGTGGAGCCAGGACTCAAACCTACACACGTCAAACAACAGCTTACCCTGATGCACCAAACGTCCATCTACTATACCTGAAATTTTAAATTTCTTCATAATGAAAAATATAGGTGGGTTTTAAAGTATATTCTGTTAATCAAATACCTAGCATATACTTTTTTTTTTTTTTTTTTTGACAGGCAGAGTGGACAGTGAGAGAGAAAGGTCTTCCTTTGCCGTTGGTTCACCCTCCAATGGCTGCTGTGGCCGGCGTGCTGCAGCCGGCGAACCGCACTGATCCAAAGGCAGGAGCCAGGTGCTTCTCCTGGTCTCCCATGCGGGTGCAGGGCCTAAGCACTTGGGCCATCCTCTACTGCACTCCCGGGCCATAGCAGAGAGCTGGCCTGGAAGAGGGGCAATCGGGACAGAATCCGGTACCCCGACCGGGACTAGAACCTGGTGTGCCGGCGCCGCAAGGCAGAGGATTAGCCTGTTAAACCACGGCGCCGGCCCTAGCATATACTTCTAAGTCTTTACATATGAATTTGAAAACCTTAAGACAACTGACTGTGAAGATTAAATATGAATTTTCAGGGTAATATAAAAGATTTTTAGATTCTTTTAAAAGATCAATTATGATTCACCTAATAAATACTAAATCAATATTGTTAAATCACAAAATGAGTAACTAACATCTCAAAATTAATAAATTAATGAGAGGCAGGCATTTGGTACAGTGGTTAAAAACAACCACTTTGGGACACTCATATCCCATACCAGAGTGCTGGGTTCAAATCCCAGCTCCACTCCTGATTCCCATTTCCTGCTAAGTACATCCTGGGAAATGGTAGGTTATGATGGCTTAAGTTCTTGGATCCCTGACAGCCATGTAAGAGACCCAGATAAATTTCTAGTTCCTAGCTGCCGCATGTCCCAAGCTGTTGAGAATACGGAGGAAGTGTATTAGCAGATAGACTGTTCTCTGCCTTTCAAAATAAAGTAAGTAAATAAATAATTACATGATTTCCTTTCAAACATGATTGAAATCTTAAAGAATGGGGTTGGCATTGGGCTGCAGTGGGTTAAGCTGCTGCTTAGGTCATTCACAGCACATCTATACTGGCTCCAAGCATGGCTCCTCTGCTTCCATCTAGCTTCCTGCTAATGCATCCTGGGAAGCAGCCGATAATGGATCAAGTGCTTCGGTTCCTGCCATGTATGAGGGCTACTTGGATGGAATTCCAGGCCGCTGGCTTCAACATGGCCTAGTCTAGGCTGTTGCAAGCATTTGGGGAGTGAAATAGTAGATGGAAGATTGCTCCCTCTCTCCCTCTATTGTTCTTTCAAACAGATGAAAATAAATAAACTCTTTTAAGAATTTTTTTTTTTTTTAATTTTTGACAGGCAGAGTGGACAGTGAGAGAGAGAGACAGACAGAGAGAAAGGTCTTCCTTTTTGCTGTTGGTTCACCCTCCAATGGCTGCCGCGGTAGGCGTGCTGCGGCCGGTGCACCGCGCTGTTCCGATGGCAGGAGCCAGGTGCTTCTCCTGGTCTCCCATGGGGTGCAGGGCCCAAGCACTTGGGCCATCCTCCACTGCACTCCCTGGCCACAGCAGAGAGCTGGCCTGGAAGAGGGGCAACCGGGACAGGATCGTGCCCTGACCGGGACTAGAACCCGGTGTGCCGGCGCCGCAAGGCGGAGGATTAGCCTACTGAGCCACGGCGCCAGCCTCTTTTAAGAATATTTTATTTTATTTGAGAGAGTTACAGAGAGAGAAAGAGAAAGAGAGAAGCCTTCCATCCACTGGTTCACTCCCCAAATGGCCACAACGGCTAGAACTGGGTGGAACCAAAGACAGGAGCCAGGAGCTTCTTCTGGGTCTCCCATGCAAGTACAGGGGCCCAAGCATTTGGGCCACCTTCTACTGCTTTCTGAGAGCTGGATTGGAAGTGGGGACAGCCAGGACTCGAATCAGTGCCCATACAGGATGCCTCCACTGCAGGCTGGGGTTTTAACCTGCCGTGCCACAGTGCCAGCCCCTTAATAAATATTTTAAAAAACATATTAAAGAACAAACTTTAGAGAAATCTAAAATCACTGATAGGGGCCAGCACTGTGGCGCAGTGGGTTAAGCTGCCTCCTGCAACGTTGGTATCCTACACAGGCACCAGTTCTAGCCCTGGCTGCTCAGCTTCCAATTACAGCTCCCTGCTAATGCACCTGGGAAAGCAGCGGAGGTCGGCCAAACTGCTTGGGCCCCTGCACCCACATAGGAGAACTAGAGGAAGCTCCTGACTCCTGGCTTTAGCCAGGCCTAACCCCAGTCATTGGGGCCATTTGGGGAGTGGACCAAAGGATGGAAGATCTCTCTCTCTCTGTAACTCTGCCTTTCAAATAAATAAATAAATCTTCTTAAAAATATAAAACAAAATAAAATAAAATCACTGATAATACTACCTTCATTTAAATTAAACAAAGAGAGATTGGTATCAAGGCACAGTGGGTTCAACTGTCTCTTTCGACCCCCACATCCCACATCAGAGTGCCAATTCAAATCCCAGCTGCTCTGCTTCAGATCCAACTTGCTGCTAATACATCTGGGAAAGCAGAAGATGGCCTAAGTATCTGGACCCCTAGCACCCATTGAGAGTCCAGGACAGTGTTCCCGGCTCCAGTCTGGTCCAGACCTGGCTATTATGGCCATTTGGGGAATGAACCAGGGAATAGAAGATCTCTGTGTTTCCCTTTCTCTGTCATCCTACCTTTCATATAATTAAATCTTTTTTTTTTTTTTTTTTATTTTTGACAGGCAGAGTGGACAGTGAGAGAGAGAGACAGAGAGAAAGGTCTTCCTTTTTGCCGTTGGTTCACCCTCCAATGGCCGCCGCGGTAGGCGCGCTGCGGCCAGCGCACTGCGCTGATCCGATGGCAGGAGCCAGGTGCTTATCCTGGTCTCCCATGTGGGTGCAGGGCCCAAGCACTTGGGCCATCCTCCACCGCACTCCCTGGCCACAGCAGAGAGCTGGCCTGGAAGAGGGGCAACCGGGACAGGATCGGTGCCCCGACCAGGACTAGAACCCGGTGTGCCGGCGCCGCAAGGCGGAGGATTAGCTTAGTGAGCCGCGGCGCCGGCCCATATAATTAAATCTTTAAAAAACAATTAAACAGGCCGGCGCCATGGCTCAACAGGCTAATCCTCCGCCTTGCAGCGCCGGCACACCGGGTTCTAGTCCTGGTCGGGGCGCCGGATTCTATCCCGGTTGCCCCTCTTCCAGGCCAGCTCTCTGCTGTGGCCCAGGAGTGCAGTGGAGGATGGCCCAGGTGCTTGGGCCCTGCACCCCATGGGAGACTAGGAGAAGCACCTGGCTCCTACCATAGGATCAGCGTGGTGCGGCGGCCGCAGCGCACTAGTCGCGGCGGCCATTGGAGGGTGAACCAACGGCAAAGGAAGACCTTTCTCTCTGTGTCTCTCTCTCACTGTCCACTCTGCCTGTCAAAAAAAAAAAAAACAAAACAAAACAAAACAAAAAAAAACAATTAAACAGAAGAAATTATTCTTATAATAAGGAAACATTTGAATAAATTGTGAATGAGCCCATAAAAGTTTAGCTGATTATTTAAATGATACTCTTTTGTTACGTTTGGACAGTACATATTTACATGTATAAAGCTAAATTTGAATTTTTCTGATCAATTTATAATTACATTTTAGCTTTAGAAAAACATATTGGAAGTAGTGTGATTGACTGTTGTAATAACTTACTTAATTCTCCTAAAAATAACTTGCATCATAGAAAGAAGACAAATAGTTAACACTAAAATATAGAAAGGTAATAAAGAAGACTGTGTTAGTCGCAAAAAAAAATCTTGAGATGGTGTCTGCAGGGATTCTTGACAGAGAAGCCAATTCATTGTAAAATTCCTATAGAAGACAAAAAAGCATATTAAAGTTATAGTGTTTTCGACTACCGAACATGAAAATATGTTCTTTAATCTCAGTGAAACCTAAGACAAATCCATTTCCTTATAACAGCAAGGTCCTATCCTCTATAAATGAAGATAATAGTATCAGTAACCTTCATGAATAAAGCATATATACTGTCATCAAAAGTGATGTTAAACAATTAAGATAAATGTAAAAATGTTTTTTGATCTCAACTAATTTGACTGTTTCTAAAGCCCAATATAGGCTTTAAGGAGTTTTGATTTCTATTTTTATCTAGAAGACAACAAAAAATTCAACTAGCCAACCTCTATATCTGTACTGTCCAATATGGTAGCTACTAGCCACATGTAGATACTGAACACTTCAAATTGGTTAATTCAAATGAAGAGATACTTTAATTGTAAAATAGAGCTGGGATTTCAAAGAATAAAAGAATGGAAAGAAAGAATATCTCATTAACAATTCCTGCATTGTTTACAATAATATATTGAGGAGTGGGCATTTGTGACACCATGGGTTAAATCACCACTTGCAAGGCTAGCATCCATTACTGGAGTGACTGCCCTGCTTCTCATTCAGCTCCCTGAAATGCACCTGGAAAGGCAGCAGAAAATGTGCCTGGGCTCCAGCCACCCACGCAGGAGACCAGGGTGAAGTTCCTGCCTCCTGTCTCTGGTCTAACCTAGACCCAGCTGTGATGGCCATTTTGGGGAATGGATGCCAGCAGCTGGAAGATCTCTCTTTTCTTTCTCTCGCTCTCTCTCTCTACACAAACCCACACCCACCCCGCCCCCCCACTCACTCTCATTCTGTATTTCAAGCATATAAATAAATCTTCCAAAAAATTTTTGATATATTTGATTAAAGATAATGACTAATGATTAAAACTAATTTTATTTTTTACTTTTAAAAATTTTTATTTATTTTTATCTGCTTGAAAGGCAGAGCAAGAGAGATTCACACACACAGCAGAGATCTTCCATCCACTGGTTTGCTCCGATCACAGGAGCTGCTAGGAACTCAATTCAATTTAGGTCTCCCATGTGGGTGGTAGGGACCCAATTAGTTGAGTCATCACCACTGCTCCCAGTGTCTGCAGGAAGCTGGAATCAGGAGTGGAGCCAGGACTCAAACACAGGTACTTTGATGTAAGACACACACATCTTAACCACTAGGCCAAACACCTGCCCCAGCCAATTTATATTGACTGCCTCCTACTGTCAGGCCCATATATAAGCCTGGAAAAGACATGGTCCCTACCTTTATGGAGCACATGGCTTCTTAAAGAATTCTTTTATCTTGATGGCCATACATACATGGTTTACACATCAGAGGAATTCTCCACTGTTTAAACCATGTCAAACACTTCATTAACTGTGATATATCACAACATGAAATTCGTTGTATATTGTCTATGTTCTCATATAATCTCTGGTAAGCTACTAATGCATGTTAGAACTAGAGAAGTGTGTGGATAAATATATTTCTTATGTTATGCAAGTAGAATCTATTATTACATAAAACCATTTTTCATTTTAGATTAATACATAAATAAAACATTTAAAAACAATAAAAGGACTAGCATTGTGGCACAGTGGGCTAAGTCACCACCTGGGACACCATGTAAGCACTGGTTCGAGTCCCAGCTGTTCCACTTCTGATTCAGCTCCCTGCCACTGCACCTGAGAAAGCAGCAGAGGATGACTCAGACACACAGACTCCTGTATCCATATGGGAGACTAGATGGAGTTCCAGGCTGCTGGATTCAGCCCAGTCCAGCCTGGCCTCTGCAGCCATTTAGGGAGTGAACTAGCAGATTTAAGATTGATCGATCGATCAATCAATATCTCTCTCTCTCTCTCTCTCTCTCTCTCCCTGTAACTCTAACTTTAAATAAAGCAAAGTTAACTGGATCCCTGCTACCCACATAGGAGACCTAGAAGAAGCTCCTGACTCCTGGCTTTGGCCTGGCTCAGCCTTGGCCATTGCAGCCTCCTGGGGAATATACCATGGATGGAATATATCGCTCTCTGTCTCTACCTTTCTCTGTGTAACTGACTTTCAAATAAATAACTAACTTTTTAAAAAGATTTATTTATTTATTTATTTGAAAGGCAGAGTTACAGAGAGAGTGAGAGGGAGAAACAAAGAGATTTCCATCCTCTGATTCTTCACTCCAATGGACACAATGGCCGGAGCTGGGCTGGTCCAAAGCCAGGAGCCAGAAGCTTCTACCAGATCTCTCACGCAGGTGAAGGGCCCCAAGCTCTTGGGGTACCCTCTGCTGCTTTCCCAGGAGCATTAGTGGAGAGCTGGTTGGGAAGTAGAGCAGTTGAGACTTGACTCGGCGTCCAAATGGTTCGCTAGCACCATAGGCAGCAGCTTAACCTGCTACACCACAGTGCTGACCCCATAAATAAATCTTTTAAATAAATAAATAAGCAAATCAAAGTAAAATAATAATAGTAATAAAATAATAATCAAAACAAAAAATAAAGGCACATTATTCTGAATTTTAAAAGTCAGCTTATGGTCTAATTATTATGATCTCAAGATGAGATTCTCTGATATGAAATAAATATCTTATGCCCTTATGTAATGTGAGCACAGTGTTGATGTACTGGTTAAAATTAATTTGGCTCTGACCTTAGGTTGTATCACTGTTTCTCCCCAAGGAAGAAAACAGCCTAATACTGTAATGTTATTGAGGTTTCAATATATCTGATTTTTTAATAACTCAAATTTTTCCTCTTACTTTCTAATTGGTATAAATTTAGCAAGTCTACAACCTGAAACTTACTTAGTCATATTTAGTCCAAATTTTACTTCAAGGAATTTCAGCATATGCCCATTTTCTTTGTGTGGGACAAACATCTAAAACAAAAATAAAGAAAGAAATATTAACTATGTATACAGTAACATGCTTTTTCCAAGACTACAAAAACATGAATTAAATAATATATGGTAGGACCATAAAGCATAGAAACTTATCATAAGTCAATCACATCACTTTATGCTTAAGCATAAAACTACAATGGTTAGCAGGAAGGTATTAACCTCATCTCACCTCAAATTCTTACCCACTCTACACTTTTCTGAATACCTTGTATTTGTCTCAGTTTATTCCATATATAGCTTTATGTTAACTGGATAATAATGTTTTAAATTAAATGTAAAGTGTTTCTTTTCTCTTTTTAAGTATATAGACAAAGAATCAAAATCCTATTTTCTCACTCAGTATGTTGGTTATGATAATTGTTCAACTCAAAGTTATACCATATAGTTATCTTACTATCTCATTATTCTATTTGCTTTACTACTTGAAGATCAGGCAAAGTTACTTACCTTCATTAAAACATTCAATGTCACAGTCAGAGCACACACCAAGTAAAAATTAATCACTTTCATTATTTTGGCTATGAAAGTTCCTTTCTTCATATTCAACTGTAGGGGAAAAATCACATGAACAAAAAAGTGAAACCTAAAAAATTTAACAATTTTAAATTAACCACAAAAGCGATAAAAAGACAATTCTAATTACCTGAAGGCACTTAGTGAGCATTAAGGCTGTTACTAAACTTAATAAAGGAGACACCAATAAAGCTGGATTCTCAAATTGTAGTAAATATCCCAGAAAGAGAGAAAATATGTAGATTTTATAAACTTCATGAACCTGTTGGGACAAAATACAATCAATAGGAACAAAATCAATTTTGTTGTATATCTTTTCATTAGTTTTCTTTAGAATTGATTTGATCATTAATTACACAGTAAATGCACTATTATAATTAGGACAATATTGTAAAAATGTTCAATTCATATTTTTATTTTAATTTTATTTGCAAGCTAGAGAGACAGTGAGAGATAGAGCCAGGGCTTGGCCAGGCTGCAACCAGGAGCCCAGAATTTAATCTCCCATGTGGGTGCCAGGGACCAAAGTACTGAACCATCATCTGCTGCCTCCCACAATGTGCTCTAGCAAAAAAGTAGACTAGAAGTCAAAGAGTCAGAATTGGAGCTAGGCACACTGATATGGGATGTAGGTATCCCAAACAGCATCTTAACCAGTGTCAAACGCCCAACCCAATCCATATTTTTAATGTTATGGTATGTAATGAATGTTATCACTTCTACTTAGAAATCTCTGAAAACTAGGTAAAGGCTTTTAAACCATGGGTGTCTAAATCAGACTTTAAGAAACTTCTTTAGCCCCAGGCTCTGACTTAATTTCACTTGGTTTGACATGTTACTAAAATTCATCTACATAATATCAGGTTACATAAATCAAAAATCATAATCTTAGGCAGATATTTAGCCAGGTGGTTAAGATGCCAGTTAGGATGCCTGCATCTCATATCAAAGTATCTGAGCTCCATATACACCTCTGGCTCTAAACTCTAGCTTCCTGCTAATACAAACCCTAGAAAACAGTGGTAATTGCTCAAGTAGTTGAGTTCCTGCCATCTCTATGGGAGACCTGGATTGAGTTCCTGGTGTAGAGCTTCAGCCTCCCTGGCCATTGTAAGCATACTGGAGATTGAACCAGTAGATGGAAACTTGCTTGCTTTTTTTTTTTTTTTTTTTTTTTTAACTTATTTCATTTATTTGAAAGGCAGAGTTACAGAGAGAGGGAGAGATGTGTGTGTGTGTGTGTGTGTGTTGGGGGAGATGTCTTTTATCTGCTGGTTCACTTCCCAAATAGCCAAATGGCCAGGGCTGGGCCAGGCTGAAGCAAAGAGCCAGGAGCTTCTTCTGAGTCTCCCACAGGGGTATAGAGGCCCAAGCATTTGGGCCATCCTCTGCTGCTTTCCCAGGCACATTAGCAGGGAGCTGTATCAGAAGTAGAGTAGCTGGGACTTGAACCAGCATCTGCATGGGATGTCAGCACCACAGGTGGCAGTTTAACCTGCAATGTATGCCACAACACCGGGCCCCCTTGGAAGCTTGCTTTATCTTGTTGTCTCTCTCTCTAATAAATAAAAGTTTTAAATATTAAAAATTTAACAGTAAAGGGGTGGGCATTGGATGCAGTGGTTAAAACACCACTTGGGCTGCTGACATCCCATAGTGAAGTTTGAGATCCAGCTCTGCTCCCAATTATAGCTTCCTCTTAATGAGCATCCTAGAAATCATCAGGTGATGGCTATTG
The DNA here is from genome assembly GCF_033115175.1 of Lepus europaeus. Lineage (NCBI taxonomy): Eukaryota > Metazoa > Chordata > Mammalia > Lagomorpha > Leporidae > Lepus > Lepus europaeus. The sequence goes on from NC_084830.1 coordinate 48,279,081, forward strand.
CACTTGGGTCCCTGCCACCCATATGGTAGACTGGGATTTAGTTCTTGTCTCCTGGCTTTGTTTGGTCCAGTCCTGAATGTTGCAGGCATTTGGGAAATTAAGCCAGTCTACTGAAGATCTCTCTCTGACTCTCTGCCCTTCAAATAAAATAAAAACAAATGAAAAAATATTTTAAAAGATTTTTAAAACTTTAAAAAAGAAAAGGAAGGGAGATTTTAGGATACAACACTATAAAAACATGCACTCTCTGGATTTCAACTTGTCATTTCATAATACCTTGTCACTCTGTTCCAGTGAAAAGACATCAAGCAGGAAAAGAGACACTGCTTGAAGAAACAGGAGATAGTGGCTGTATTCCCACATCATCACAAATGTGTAAGTTGAGGCACTCATCAACAAATAGCAAAACCTCTAGGGAAAACAAGACACTAAGTATCAGTAGAGTTTGCACCAGAAAAATCTGGAAGGTTGCTGTTACCTCAGAGTTGCAGGTCTGTTAATGGTTCAAGTTTATGCTGTTTTTAATAATCCTTATTTAAAACAGTAAGAACTTAAATAGGCACTTTAGAGAGAAAGCAACCACTGTGCTTCAGTGTTCGATACCACATTGAGAACTTTAGGAAAATAAAGGGGAAAAAATGTTAGTACAATTTTGTTTTATCTCCCAAGAGGCAAAGCAATAAATACAAAAAAAAAAAAAAGGTGTTTTTGTGAGGATTTGGTTGGTGAACTTCTACTATCGTGGACATAACTCCTTTTGTACTGAAAATAATATTTTTACTCCCATGATGTTCCCCATTTTCCTAGGATCTTCCATTTAAACAGGGTGCTAATGTCTCAGCCTCTCCCCAGTCCAGGCCGCTGCTGTTTTCATTTCCTTTCAGCACAAATATGCCCTTATTTTTCCTGAGCGCTTGTACAGTCAACCATAGAAAATGCCTAGTTGTTTTCCTCTATTCAGTACTAAGCACAAGGATTTCATTGGCCATGCATGAAATCCATTTTGTCCTTCCAAATGTCATCTCCCAGGTGTTCCCTTAGTGAGTACCCAAGTCTGTGATAAATCCACTGTCCCATACAGCATATTTTCAACAACAGTTTCTCCTTCCTCTATGGATCTACTTTTTTATGCCCAATTCCCCCACTGACTATAATATCAAAAAGATCTCACTCTGTTAAGAATGACAGAGAAGGACGGTAAAGGTCAGGTCAAGAAACCCAAGATAAGAACTATGTAGTCACACTCAGCTGACTACACTCAATGACAAATTCCAGAGTCAGAAATACTTCAGCCAAAAAGAGATAAAATAATTTTTCAGGATTCTGAATCAGATTAAGACCAGAGAAAATAATGTGAGAGATGGTGAAATTCCACCAGCTGGCCAATAACACCAACTGCAAAGCTTAAAAACTCCTTGTCAATAGAACACAACCTTCTGCCCTCCCTGCTGCCATTAACTACATATTATAAAAGTAGGGGCCAGCATGTAGTGGGTAAAGCCACTGCCTGCGATGTCAGCATCCCATATGGGCGCCAGTCTGAGTTTCAGCTGCTCTACTCTCAGATCCAACTCCCTGCAAATGCGCCTAGGAAAGCAGCGGAAGATGGCCCAAGAGCTTGGGTCTCACAAACGAAACCAGGAAGAAGCTCCTAGCTCCTGGTTTCAGCCTGGCCCAGCCCTGGCTGTTGTGGCCATTTGGGGAGTGAACCAGCAAATGGAAGATCTTTCTCTTGATCTCTCTCTCTCTGTTCTTTCCTCCCTCTTTCTGTAACTTTCCTTTCAAATAAATAAGATAAATCATAAAAGAAAAAGTGTCCTGGAAACCTTCTAATGTGGAGCAACCAGAACTATATTAACTAGGCTTGAAACCATCACCCCAGAGAAAGCAGTTTCAGAAATTAATGGTCAAATCTAGATCCAGCCTAATTTGCATACTTGGTTTTATAGATCCTGGGGAAAAGCTAAAACATAAAAGAACAACCTGCTAATTCCAAGGATTTATTTTCACACTACTCTAAGGACACCACTGCCTCTTAGAGATTAGCTGGCTCTGAGTTCCAGCTCTGGCTCCTGACTCCAGCTTCCAGCTACTGCAGGCTCTGGGAGTGGTGATAGTCCAAGTGACTGGGTTCCCTCCCGCACACAAGGAAGACCTCAACTGAGTCCCCAGCTGCCACAGATATTTGATGAGTGAAACCAATGGATAGGAAGCTCTGTTTGTCGAAAAAAAAACCGAACACACTGACTGGCACAGAAAAACCTCCAAAAGATGTGAGTAAATTTAAATTTTAAAAAAGGAAAATTACAAATCTGAAATGTTTGTTACTTTACATAAAAAGGAAGTATCTCGGGTTATAAAAATGGAATGAATTTTGCTATTCTCAGGACATTTGTCACTACCGAAAGGAGGAGAGAATAGTATGCTTTTTCAGATTTCAAAGAGGAACTGTAAATGTATCCTGTTTCCCAGACAACCAGGTTTCATAGAAGCTTTTCCTTCCTTGGTCTCACTGGTCTCATACAAGCCAGTAATTCCAAATTGAAGATAAGTAGACTGTCAAAGAACTGTTCATTTCAGCAAATTTCAATAAAATTTACCTTTTAATCACACTCATTTTATTTTATGCATTTAAGAAGATTATTCTAAGACAGTCAATAGGCTTCATTTAATTGCCAAAGGGGTTTGTGCGAACAATAAAGTAGGAACATGAATTATCTGGGCTGGGCAAGTCTCCTAAGGTTCTCACTAAGCTACATCAGGAAAGCACAGGTGTAAGCAAAGAACATACTGTGTCACCATCAAAGTTGCCATTGTGGTTATTTGTGGTCAGTCTTCATACTTTCATTAATGTTTCTTTACATTATGATGACTAAAGGCCCTCAATGTTCCAGATCTGATAAAGTAATGGTAGGACAGATTAATTTTTAAAATAAGATATTCTTCATATGTTTGTCAAGTAACTGCATCAAAAAGATATCTTTTTTCTCCTAAAAATAACTTAATGTCTATCAGATTATAGTATAATCATTTGATAAGAACACTATCTAACTGTATTCTCTATTACTATGTAATAACCAGGATCCAATGAATGGAACTTAACTTTTAATATGCTTAGCTTTAAAATTACGCACCATTTTTGTAGGAACTCAGAATTAACTGAGATAGATAAACAAATTGGTATCTTACCTCTGCATAAGTATTTAAGTTGCTTTTTAAATAGCCTGTAAGTGCAGCAACTTGGCATGCAAAATATGGTAGTGCCCAGTTTTCTCTTAAAGGAATGGAGTATTCAATTCTTGTTGTATCTACCCTAAAATAAACCACAGATGAACAGCAAAAGCAAGGCGTTATATTTGTGTAACACTATACCTACCAAAGCACTTTCATACACAGTCCATTGTTCTCCATAACAATCCTGTGAAGTAGGCACAGGCAGAACTACTACTATCTATCAGCAAGCATCATAAAGCAAATTAATAATGTCCCACCCCTACTCTCCACACAAGAAGATACAGTGTTGCTGTGCGATACCTGGTGAACAGCTGTACCTCAGTGACAACTTGAAAAAGTCATGTCTGCTGACAGCCCTGTGCTACAGTTTGTTACGTAAAGTAGTCTGGATATCAGGCCCCACCCTCTCTTTTCTTAAACAGAGGGTATCCCTCTCTGGAGCACCATCTGCACTAAGGATCCAAGTTCTTATTCCCCTTTACAAAAGGAATACAAAGCTCAGAGATATGCTGTAACCTAATCAAGGTCATATGGCTAGTAGGTAGTATAACTGGGATTATGATGTATTTCTTCTAATATCTAGAGTTTACTAATCTTGTCAGTGAGTAGGTTACCCAGAATTAACTTGACAGTAGACTTTCATGTGATATATTGAGAGAACTTGAATATTCCTAGAATCACAAATGCAGAAATATCTCTGGTAGGCTCTAAGTCTCTGCTTAGTTACTTCTCATGGGGAGCTTGTTGTCTCCCACGCAAATCCTGAAACCACAAGAGGACTAACTTCCCCCAAACTCATTAATTTGGCTCTCTTACACCAGATGACTATTTTCCATACAAAAACAATGTTATTTCTTTGAAAATTGTTCTGTAACTGTAATAGAGATGGACATGCTTGTGAATGACTATGTTGTCAATAGCTATGTGACACACTGCTATATACTGTTATCAGTTAGTGAATTTTATTTCCAATTACACTTATCATGAACCACAGAAAACCATGCTGCATGACTCCAATTACAGAAAATTCTAGAAAATGCAAATGAAATTATAGTGACAGAACGAAGATCATTGATTGGTTCTCTGAGGACAATAGCATAAAAGGGAGATGGGTAAGAGGAGGAAGGAAAGAGGAATTAGAAAAGGGCACGGGGAAACTTTGGGGGGGGTGATGGATATATTTATTACATCAATCGTGTTAAGATTTCATGGGTGTGTCCAAACGTCTAAATTAACCAAATAGTACACAAATATGTGAAGTTCATTTTATGTCAATTATACCTCAATAAAGCTGTTAAAAAGCATAAGAATTTTCAATCATATATATATTCATAGACGATAGGTGGAGTGTTTTTTATATTTATAAATATACAAAAATGGTTTCACATGTGAAAACCAAATGAAATAAAAGCTGTGACACTAGTGTTGTAGCATAGCAGGTAAAGCCACTGCCTATGATGTCGGCATCCAACATGGGCACTGGTTCCAGTTCTGGCTGCTCTACTTCCGATCCAGTTCCCTGCTAATGTGCCTCTGAAAGCAGGGGAAGATGGCCCAAGGGCTTGGACCTCTGCACCCACATGGGAGACCCGGAAGAAGGTCCTGGTTCCTGGCTTCAGCCTGACCCAGCCCTGGCTGTTGTAATGACCTGGGGAGTGAACCAAGTGGTTCAAGCAGATGGAAGTGCGCGCTCTCTCTCTCTCTGTAACTATGACTTTCAAATAAATCTTTAAAAGAAAGAAAACCTGTAAACAACTTAGTAGTGTCTAAAACCAAGTAAACACTCAGTATTAGATCTTTTTTTTTTAAATTTTTGACAGGCAGAGTGGACAGTGAGAAAGAGAGACAGAGAGAAAGGTCTTCCTTTTGCCGTTGGTTCACCCTCCAATGGCCGCCGTGGCTGGAGCGCTGCGGCCGATCCAAAGGCGGGAGCCAGGTGCTTCTCCTGGTCTCCCATGGGGTGCAGGGCCCAAGCACTTGGGCCATCCTCCACTGCACTCCCGGGCCATAGCAGAGAGCTGGCCTGGAAGAGGGGCAACCGGGACAGAATCCGGCGCCCCGACTGGGACTAGAACCTGGTGTGCTGGCGCTGCTAGGCGAAGGATTAGCCTGTTGAGCCACGGCGCCGGCCCTCAGTATTAGATCTTAACTCTTGCTATTCTGTAATGAATATTTTTTAAAAATATTTATTTATTTATTTGAAAGTCAGAATTGGAGAGAGGAGAGGCAGAAAGAGAGAGAGAAAGAGAGGTCTTCCATCCGCTGGTTCACTCCCGAATTGGCTGCAACGGCCAGAGCTGCGCTGATCCAAAGCCAGGAGCCAGGAGCCAGGAGCTTCTTCAAGGTCTCCCATGCGGGTGCAGGGGTCCAAGGACTTGGGCCATCTTCTACTACTTTCCCAGGCCATAGCAGAGAGCTGGATGGGAAGTGGAGCAGCTGGGACTAGAACCGGTGCCCATATGAGATGCCAGCGCTTCAGGCCAGGGCGTTAACCCGCTGCAACACAGTGCTGGCCTCTGTAATGAATATTTTTAAAAAAGTTTTAACTCGGCCGGCACCGGGGCTCAATAGCTAATCCTCCACCTGCGGCGCCGGCACACCAGGTTCTAGTCCCGGTCGGGGCACCGGATTCTGTCCCAGTTGCCCCTCTTCCAAGGCCAGCTCTCTGCTATGGCCCAGGAGTGCAGTGGAGGATGGCCCAAGTCCTTGGGCCCTGCACCCCATGGGAGACCAGGAGAAGCACCTGGCTCCTGCCTGTGCGCCAGCCGCAGCACGCTGGCCACAGCGGCCATTGGAGGGTGAACCAACGGCAAAGGAAGACCTTTCTCTCTGTCTCTCTCTCTCTCACTGTCCACTCTGCCTGTCAAAAAAATAAAAATTTAAAAAAATTTAAAAAAAGTTTTAACTCAATGTATTTTTAAAAGATTTAGTTATTTATTTGAAAAGCACAATTACAGAGAAAGAAAGGGAGAGACAGAGAGATGGATCTTCCATCTGCTGGTTCACTCCCCAAATTGCCTCAATGGTCAGGGCTGGGCCAGGCTGAAGTCATGAGCCAGGAGCTTCTTCCGGGTCTCCCATGTAGGTGCAGGCCTCAAGCACTCGGGCCATTTTTGTTGCTTTACCAGGCACATTAGCAGGGAGCTGGATGATAAGTGAGGCAGCCGGGACTCGAATTGGTACCCATATGGGATGCTGGCTCTGCAGGTGGCGGCCTCACTTACCATGCCACAGCACCAGGCCCAATGAATTATTTTTGATTTAAAATATAGAAACATCTTTGCAAAATATATGTATCAGTAAAAATACCTTAAAGAACACTTAACGGTGGCTAGTGTTTCGGTGTAGTAGGTAAAGCCACGGCCTGCAAAACTGGTTTCCCAGATGGGTGCAGGTTCATGTTCTGGCTGCTCCACTTCTGATGCAACTCCCTAACGAGCTTGGGAAAGCAGCGGAAGACGACCCAAGTGCTTGGGCCCCTGCCTCTCACGTGGGAGACCCAGAGGAAGTTCCCAGGTTCTGGCTTCAGCCTGGCTCAGCACTGGCTATTGTAGCCACCTGGGGAGTGAACAAGTGGATGGAAGATCTTTCTCTCTCTCTCTCCGTAACTCTTTACAAACAAATAAATAAATTTTAAAAATTTTTAGAAAAGAACATTTACTGAGCATGGCAAACCACCATATGGATCTACCATAATCTAACCAATACCTTACTGTTATATACTTACATTGTCTCCAACTTTATCTATAATAACTTTTTTTTTTTTGACAGGCAGAGTTAGATAGTGAGAGAGAGAGAGAGAATATAATAACTTTTTAAAACATTATTTTTAAGCCGGCACCGCGGCTCACTAGGCTAATCCTCCGCCTTGCGGTGCCGGCACACCAGGTTCTAGTCCCGGTCGGGGCACCGATCCTGTCCCGGTTGCCCCTCTTCCAGGCCAGCTCTCTGCTGTGGCCAGGGAGTGCAGTGGAGGATGGCCCAAGTGCTTGGGCCCTGCACCCCATGGGAGACCAGGAGAAGCACCTGGCTCCTGCCATTGGATCAGTGCAGTGCGCCAACCACAGCGGCCATTGAGGGGTGAACCAACGGCAAAAGGAAGACCTTTCTCTCTCTCTCTCTCTTACTGTCCACTCTGCCTGTCAAAAAATAAATAAATAAATAAAATAAAAATAAAACATTATTTTTATATACTAATGACTAGCTTCCTTATTTACTTTAAACTCTTCATCTGGAATTTATCTTAGTATGTGTGCAACATGGATTCCTTTTTCCAATTCAGTTGCTCCTGCATCATTTATGAATTTCACATATTCTGAAAACCACATACTACTGAAATACTGTTTTAAAAGTTAACTTTCTAAAAGACAAAGGAGATTCGCATAAGGAAGATGGCGGGGAGGAAGGACTCAATCAGCTACTCAATCAGCCTAGACCTGGGAAGCTAAACCCAGTAATTCCCATCCCCAAGGTTCACTCGATACACTTAGAGATTAGCTCTAATCAAAAACACAAGGTGGGGATCTGGAAAACTTGTCAAAGAATCCTCCTCTAATCATTCCAAAACACACTGAGTAGGATCTCTGCCAGCCATTCCTTACACCCTCGGAGACAACCTAGATGAGCCTCCACAGACCTGCAGATACATCCATGAGATCAGCAAGTTCTGAGTTTAATTTTGTATTTTAATTTTTAAAAAAAGATTTATTTTTACTTATTTGAAAGACAGAGTAACAGAGAGAGGTAGAGCCAGAAAGAGAGAAAGGTCTTCCATCCACTGGTTCACTCCCCAAATGACTGCAACGGCCAGAGCTGAGCTGAGCTGATCCAAAGCCAGGAGCCAGGAGCTTCCTCTGAGTCTCCCACGTGGGTGCAGAGGTCCAAGGACTTGAGCCATCTTCTATTGCTTTCCCAGGCCACAGCAGAGACCTGGATTGGAAGTAAAGAAGCCAGAACTTGGACTGGCACCCATACAGAATTGCCAGCACTGAGGCTCGGGGCTTTAACTCACTGCACCACAGCGCCGGCCCCTTGCATTTTCATTTTAATAATATTTAAAAACATACGGGTCAGGCCAGCACCGTGGCTCACTTGGCTAATCCTCCGCCTGCAGTGCCGGCACCCCAGGTTCTAGTCCCGGTTGGGGTGCTGGATTCTGTCCCGGTTGCTCCTCTTCCAGTCCAGCTCTCTGCTGTGGCCCAGGAGGGCAGAGGAGAATGGCCCAAGTGTTTGGGTCCCTGCACCTGCATGGGAGACCGGGAGGAAGCACCCGGTTCCTGGCTTCGGATCAGCGCAGTGCCGGCCGTAGCGGCCATTGGGGGAGTGAACCAATGGAGGGAAGACCTTTCTCTCTGTCTCTCTTTCACTGTCTATAACTCTCTCTCTCTCTGTCTAACTCTGCCTGGCAAAAAATAAAAAACAAAAAAAGCATACAGGTCAGTGCTGTGGCACAGCAGGTTAAAGCCTCAGCCTGCAGCGCCTGCAACCCATATGGGCGCCAGTTCGAGTCCCAGCTGCTCCTCTTCATATCCAGCAGTGAAAGATGACCCACCTCCTTAGGCCCCCGTACCCCCAAGTGGGAGACCCAGAAGAAGCTCCTGGCTCTGGATCAAGTCAGCTCTGGCCATTGTGGTCATTTGGGGAGTGAACAAGAGGAATGGAGGATTTCTCTCTCTCTCCCTCTCTCTCTCTGGCTCTACCTTTCTCTGTAACTCTTTCAAATAATTAAAAATAATTCTTAAAAAATAATAAAAAATAAAAACATACACTGGCAGTCATTGTAGTTCAACAGGTTAGGTTGCTACTTTAAATGTCCATATCCCATATCAGAGTGCTGGGAATCCTGGCTACTCCACTTCCAATCCAGTTTCCTGCTAATGCATACTGGGAGGCAGCAGATGGTGGGCCAGGTACTTGAGTCCCTGCCACCCATGTGGGAGACCTGGAGTTTCAGGCTCCTGGCTTCAGCCTGGCCCATTCTGGCTGTTGCAGTCATTTGAAGAGTAAATCAATGGATGACAGCTCTCTCTTTGTTGTTCTATCCTTGAAGTAGATTAAAATGAATATTCTATTTGACTGGGATTATTATTTTTTAAGGCCATTAACTTTACATGAGAAAAGTTGCCAGGCTTCTTCTTCAAATATAAATATCTATTGGCCGGTGCTGTGGCATAGCAGGTAAAGCTGGCGCCTGCAGTGTTAGCATTCCATATGGGTGCCAGTTTGAGTCCCGGCTGCTCCACTTCAAATTCAGCTCTCTGCTGTGGCCTGGGAAAGCAGTAGAAGATGGCCCAACACCTTGGGACCCTGCACCCATGTGGGAGACCCAGAAGAAGCTCCTGGCTCCTGGCTTCAGATCGGTGCAGCTTTGGCCGTTGCAGCCAATTGGGAGTGAACCAGCAGATGGAAGACTCTGTCTCTCTGCCTCTCCTTCTCTCTGTGTAACTCTGACTTTCAAATGAATAAATAAATCTTTTATATATACACATAAATATCTAGTGATAAAATGAATACTAAAGTTGATCAAATGCTGTAATCAGCCAAGACAGCCCCAAAGGTTCCTGCCTCCTGATATTAACACCTGTGTTGTCACTGCCCACATTTTCCCAGTTAGCTTGTGTGACTGACAGAACATGGAAAAGGAGCATTTTATTACTTCCAAGAGAAAGCTATATAAGACATCTGGCATCCATCACAGCACACCTTCTCTCACACTCTTCTAGAGTGTTCACTGTAAGGGAGGTCAGCTATTCAGGGAGAGGTCCATGTGATAGGAAACTAAGGTCTCCCTGGCCAGTAGCCCACAAGGCACTGAGGTCTCCTATAAACAGCCTTGTAAGGGAGCTCAGAAGCAAACACTTCAGTCCACTCAAGCCTTGAGAGAACTGTAGTACACCCTAACGTTTCTTTTTTAATGATTTATTTATTTATATGAGAGGCAGAGTACAGAGAGAGAGAGGAAAGACAAAGATGTTACATCTGCTGGTTCACTCCCCAAATGGCCGCAACAACTGGGGCCTAGCCAGGCTGAAGCCAGGAGCCAGGAGCCTCTTCTGGGTGTTCCACATGGGGGCAGGGGCCCAAGGACATAGGCCATCCTCTGCTGCTTTCCCAGGTAGTAGCGGAGAGCTGGACCGGAGTTGGAGCAGCCGGGAGTCAAACTGGAGCCTATATGAGACACCAGCACTGCAGGAAGAAGCCTTAACCTGCTGTGCCCCAGCATTGGCCCCCAAGCTAACATCTTGACTAAAACCTCAAGAGAGACCCTGAGATACCAAGCTAAGCCTATCTAGACTCCTGTCCCTCAGAAATATGTCATATAATGTTTGTTCTTTTAAGCAGTCAAGGAAAAAAAACCCTTTAAGAATTATATTTTAAACACACACACGATATTGTTTAGTATTAAATACCACTTCATGTTAGAAGGTAGAAATTTCTAGACCCAGTCTTAGAGTACCATCATAACCTCCTGTGGTGCCATTACATTTCTAAAAATGAATTCTTACACAATTTTAGAAAAGTACACAGTAACTGAAAATATTTCCTAACAGCCACTTTCTGACATAACAAACCATCTTATCCCCCTAGCACTCAGACTGGGTTCTCTAGGACCACTCTTTTCTAAAAGGAACCAAAGCTCCACAGAGAAATAGTCGGCACCAAATCTTCTGCAGGAAATGTGCAAGCCAGCACCTCTTGTGAGCCATAAATAAGAAAGCTTTCCAACATCAATAAAGCTGTGTCAAAAACTCAGGAATCAGCCTGAAAATATTCCCATTAACCAACGTTGTGACAATCTGAGCAACCAAAATAATGATGATAATGGATTGAGCCCCATTCAGTTAATGAAAATCTGTAAGTAGAGAAAGATGCTTAAAAAAGCGAAAACCAGGGGCCAGCGCCATGGATCACTTGACTAATCCTCCACCTGCAGCGCTGGCATCCCATCTGGGTGCCGGGTTCTAGTCCTGGTTGCTCCTCTTCCAGTCCAGCTCTCTGCTGTGGCCCGGGAAGGCAGTGGAGGATGGCCCAAGTGCTTGGGTGCCTGCACCCACATGGGAGACCAGGAAGAAGCACCTGGCTCCTGGCTTTGGATTGGCGCAGCACCAGCTGTAACCGCCATTTGGGGGGTGAACCAACAGAAGGAAGACCTTTCTGTCTATCTCTCTCACTATCTCTATCTGTCAAAAAAAAAAAAAGAGAAAACCAAGGGTCCATGTTGTGGTGCAGCAGGTCAAGCCACTTCCTGGAATGCCTGTATCCCATATCAGAATGCCAGTTGAGTCTTGGCTGTTCTGCTTCCAATCTAGCTCCCTGCTAACGCACCTGGAAAGCAGAAGCTGGCCCAATTCCTTGGGCCCCTGTATCCATGTGGGAGACCAAAGCTGCTGGTTTCCACCTGACCCAGCCCTGGCCATTGTGACCATTTGTGGAGTGAACCATTGGATGAAAGATCTCTGTTTCTCCCTCTCTATCATGCTGCTTTTCAAATAAATATCTTTTTTTTAAAAAAAAAAGAATTATTTTATTTGAAAGACAGAGTTACAGAAAGAGGAAGAACCAGATAGAGAGGTCTTCCATTCCACTGGTTCACTTCCCAAATGACAACAGCCAGAGCTGAGCTGATCCAAAGCCAAGAGCCAGGAGCTTCTTCCAGGTCTCCCACGTGGGTGCAGGGGCCCAAGGTGTTGGCCCATCTTCTACTGCTTTCTCAGGCCATTAGCAGAGAGCTTGATCACAAGAGGAACAGCCGAGACTCGAACCAGTGCCCATATGGGATGCTGGTGCTGCAGGCTCCGAATATATCTTTTTTTTTTTTTTTTTTGGACAGGCAGAGTGGACAGTGAGAGAGAGAGACAGAGAGAAAGGTCTTCCTTTTGCCGTTGGTTCACCCTCCAGTGGCCACCGCGGCTGGAGCGCTGCGGCTGATCCAAAGGCGGGAGCCAGGTGCTTCTCCGGGTCTCCCATTGGGTGCAGGACCCAAGCACTTGGGCCATCCTCCACTGCACTCCCAGGCCATAGCAGAGAGCTGGCCTGGAAGAGGGGCAACTGGGACAGAATCCGGCGCCCCGACCGGGACTAGAACCTAGTGTGCCGGCGCCGCTAGGCGGAGGATTAGCCTGTTGAGCCACGGCGCCAGCCCGAATGTATCTTTTTTAAAAAAGAGAGAGAAAACCAGAAAACAAGGTGTTTTCACTATCTGAGATAGTTAAAAAACAATAATTTATTCAGAGATTGGTAATTAACACGAAATTAAGTATCTGTCCTGACTTTCTAATAGTAACTAAATTTAATGTATCCAAGGTGCTCCAGTTAATGAAGAAAAATTTTACTTTTGAAGAATGAAGAATACAGATAATAAAAACAGAAAATACAATGTTACAAATCCTAAGGAAATTAATACTCCAGGAAAAGATCATTACCTATTGTTTCAACCTTTAGGTAATTGGTTAATGGTTAAAAAGAGCATTCAGTTGGTGCCAAAGAACAGCACAAAAGTGATTTTCTAGTCATTAGACAAAGAACAAACTTCAACAGAGAGATCAGAAGTCAATCTCAGCTTCATTAGGGGTACATCAATTTCTTTTTAAAAATATTTATTTATTTTGGGGCCGGCACTATGGCGTAGCAGGTAAAGCCCCAGCCTGCAGTTCTGGCATCCCAAATGGGTGCCGGTGCAAGTCCCTGCGCCCACATGGGAGACCAGGAAGAAGTTCCTGGCTCCTGACTTCAGATCGGCGCAGTTCAGGCCATTGCGGTCACCTGGGGAGTGAACCTGGAAGACCTCTCTCTCTGTCTCTCCTCCTCTCTGTGTAACTCTTTCAAATAAATAAATAAATAAATCTTAAAAAAAAAACTTGAGGCTGCTCTGATCACTAAGGGGGATAGGTTTAGTCAAACCACATTGTTATAAGTTGATATACAGTACTTATCTATGGTAGTTAGCAGTAACATATCTCATTTCTCCTCTTCAAAACTACATCATAAACTTTAGCCAGCATTGGCTGGAACTGAGTGGCGTCAAAACTGGAACCTGAGAACTCAGTCCAGTCTCCCAGATGGGTGGCAGGAACCTAGTCACTGGAACCATTACCAGTGTCTCCCTAGGTCTTCTTTAGCAGGAAGCTGTAGTCAGGAGCCAGAGCCAGGGATCAATGTCAGGTACTCCACTGTAGGATGCAGCCATCCAACTAGCGTCTTAATCACTAGGCTAAATGCTTGTCCTTATACCATCAGTTTTAAATTAAAGATTCAAGAAGCAGAACATCCATGTATACTAATGGTCACTATACCTTAAAAAGAGATGCAAGCCTGGGATGTTATTTTTCAGCTATTGCAGGACAAATGAAAACAAATGGAGTGGTTTAAAACAACATATGGTATTTACTTCACAAAAGTGAGTGGGGCTGGTTTGTCTGCTGGGAGTTTCCCTAAGCTAAAATCAAGGTGTCAGGAAGGACTAGAGCTCTCACTGGGGGCTTGTGATCCTCTATTTTTAAGATTTATTTATTATCTGAAAAACAGAGTTACAGAGAGACAGAGAGGTTTTCCATCTGCTGGTTCACTCCTGAAATGGCCTCAAAGGCCAGAAGAGAGCCGATCTGAAGCCAGGAGCCAGGAACTTCCTTCAGGTCTCCCAAGCGGGTGCAGTGGCCTGAAGACTTGGGCCATGGTTTTTTTTTTTTGTTTTGTTTTGTTTTGTTTTTGAATAAATATTTATCTGAGAGATAGTTACATACACTGAGAAGCAGAGAGAGAGAGAGAGAGAGAGACAGGTTTTCCATCTGCTGGTTCACTGCCCAAGTGGCCTCAAGGGCTGGAGCTGCACCAATCTGAAGCCAGGAGCCAGGAGCTTCTTCTGGGTCTCCCACACAGATGCAGGGGTCCAAACACTTGGGTCATCTTCTACTGCTTTCCCAGGCCACAGCAGAGAACTGGATCGGAAGTGGAGCAGCAGGGACTTGAATCGGTGTCCACATAGGATGCCAGCAATGCACGCATCAGCTTTACCAGCTATGGCACAGTGCCAGCCCTGTGATCCTCTTACAGGCTCACTAGTTGTTGACAGAATTCATTTCCAGGGCTAGCACTGTGGCGTTAGTGGGCTAAGCCTCTGCCTGTAGAACCAGCATCCTGTATCAGTGCCAGTTCATGTCCTGGGTGGTGCTCTTCTGATCCAGCTCACTAGGAAAGTTGTGGAAAAGGAGTGGAAGATGGCACAAGTGCTTGGGCCCCTATACCAACATGGGAGACCTAGAAGAAGCTCCTGACTCCTGGCTTTGAGTCAGCTCAGCTTCAGCCATTGTGGCCATTTGGAGAGTGAACCAGGGGATGGAAGACCTTTCTCTCTGTCTCTCCCTCTCTCTGTCTGTGGCTCTACCTCTCAAAAAAAAAAAAAAAAAGAAAAAAAAATCTTTAAAAAAAATTATTTCCTATCTGCTTGCTGCCAGCAACATTGCAGCAAATCCTTCTCAGGCTTTGAATCTCTCAGACTATAGCAGCTGCAGAAGGCTCTGTGCTTTTAAGGGTCGTGTGATTAGATCAGACCCACAGGATAATTTTCTTACCTTCAGGTCACCTGTGCCATATAACGTGCTATAATCACAGGTATAACAGCTTACCATATTCTTCGGTGTGGGGATTACGGTGGGGATTCATGGGGTTAGGGGGCATTTTCAGAACTGCCACAGCCATAAAAAATTCAAAAAACCCAAGATACCTTTCTTACCTGTTAATAATGAACCAGGCAACAGTAAGCATTCCTGCCAGCCATGTTCCACTCATAAGCCAACTTGTAACAAATAAAGCAGTAACATAAATTCCCTGCAATCCAAAGACAATGCCAATATAGAAATACACTGGTTCAATAATCTCCTAAATGGAAAAAAAGAGAGACAACAGGATGACATTAAACAACTTGAGAATTCACAAATATGCGAAAAGGTAAATATTAAGGTTTAAGGTCATAAGAAAAATACATACATTGCTGCCAGTTGCTTGATATAAAACACTGGCAATAAGTTCTGGATACAGCGACATTTGTTGCACTGCATTTATAGTTTTCAGAGACACAGTTTTGTTATTGTGTGTCAATTCATAAACACCTGAAGATAGAAAGATTTTTCTCCAGATTATTCTATTGCCATATTAGTAAAGATGTCATTCATTAGTTATTAAATAGTTAGCATTATTATCAAGAACAATTTCAAAATTAAACATTCTGTGCCTCATTTTTCCAACTTTTCTATTAAGTACAATAAAGAGAAATATCTAATTCTGAGACAGATCTCTATACTTAAAGGCTCTAGTATAGATGAACAACGTCTTATTTTAGATTTTTTATTTACTTATTAGACAGATAGAGTTAAAGACAGTGAGAGAGACGGAAAGAAAGGTCTTCCTTCTGTTGGTTCTCTCTACAAATGGCCACAAAGGCTGGAGCTGCACCAATCCGAAGCCAGAAGCCAGGCGTTTCCTCCTGGTCTCCCATGTGGGTGCAGTGGGCCATCCTCCACTGCTATCCCAGGCCACAGCAGAGAGCTGGACTGGAAGAGGAGCAACTGGGACTAGAATCCCGGCGCCCATATGGGATGCGGCGCCGCAAGTGGAAGATTAACCTACTGTGCCACGGCGCCAGCCCCCAGTGTCTTACTTTAGAAAAATATTGTTGGGGCTAGTGTTGTGGTGTAGTAGGTTAGCCTCTGCCTGCAGCGCTGACATCCCATATGGGCACTGGTTCACATCCCTGCTGCACCTCTTCTGATCCAGCTCCCTGCTACTAGCCTGGGAAAGCACTGGAAGATGGCCAAAATACTTCAGCCCCTGCACCCATGTGGGAGACAGGGAAGAAGCTCTTGGTTCCTGGCTTCAGATCGGCCCAGCTCCAGCCATTGCGGCCATTTGGGGAGTGAACCAGTGGATGGAAGACCTCTCTGTCTCTCCTTCTCTCTGTTTGTAACTCTGCCTCTCAAATCATAAATAAATCTTTTAAAAAAGAAAAATATTGTTATTAAAAATATAACTTAAGGACAAGTATTTAGCCTAGCAGCTAACATGGCCAAGTCCCATATCAGAATACCTGGGTTCAAGGCCTGACTCTGGTTCCTACCTTCCTGCAAGGCAATGTTGATGGCTCAAGCAACTGGGTTCCTGCCACCCACGTAGGACACCCACATGTGTCCCCAGCTCATGGTTTCAGTTCCATCCCAGTCCAGGATATTGTGGGCATTTGTGGAGGAAACCAGAGGACTGGAGCTCTCTCTAAATACCTGTCTCTGACTCTCAAATTAAGGAAAAAAATTTAAAACAACAACAAGGAAACTGCAAATATCATACCTCTTTCAAATGAAGGCGCCTTTAACATATCTTTATAGTAAGAGTAATAAATGGCACTGTCACCTTGAAAAGTGATTTCCCGTTCAAGTTCCTAAAGGAAATGAAATGATTATTTAAGTATCAGTATCTTCAATTTCAGCTGCAATGTTCCTTTTCCCTCCACATATTCTAAATTAATATTTATTTATCCTTGCACTCAAAGACATGTATTAATTTCCTGTAATGACTAGTGGTCACATTAATGACAAAGTCAACTTTTTTTTTAAAAGATTTATTTATTTATTTGAAAGTCAGAGTTATAGAGGAGAGGCAGAGAGAGAGAGAGAAAGAGAGAGAAAGTCTTACACCTGAGGGTTCACTCCCCAAATAGCTGCATCAGCCAGGGCTGGATCAGGCCTGAGCCAGGCCAAAGCCAGGAGCCAGGACCCTCATCCAGGTCTCCCCCATGTGTGGCTGGGGCCTAAGGATTTGGGCCATCCTTTGCTGCTTTCCCAGGCACACTGGCAAGGAGTTGGATCAGAAGTGGAGCAGTTGGGACTCCAACTGGCTCCCATATGGGACGCTGGTGCTGCAGGCATGGCTTTATCTGCCATACCACAGTACCAGCCCCAGGAGGTTAAACTTTTTAAGAATCTGGCAACCATTTTAATGAAATGCTTATGATTTCAAATAGATAGTAAATGAGAAATTACTACTTTTTTTTTACATACTAGGAAAATCTAGATGGAAAACAAAACAAAAAAAAGAGCCCTAAAGATAACAAGAATGGCAAGGTAGGTAATAACAAATGTACTTTGAAGTTTCACAAGTCCACATTAAAAAGGTAAATTTAAGGAGAGTAGTATTTTCTATTACTATCCTATTTCTCTGTGCTCAGAACTCCAAGCTCTACTTTTCAAAAGCAAGAGACAATTGCTTAGTGCTCTTCAAATGAACCTCCAGAAATACAGACAAGTCTCAACATTCCTAAAATTAGGCTATACAAAACCAGGAATGTAGTAGTGAAAAACATTAGGAAACTTGTGATTTTTATGCTGAACAAAACACTCATGAATCTATAATCTTTTAAAATCAAACAGCTTACTTTTATGCATATTTATTAATTAATACAAAAATAAAACACATCAGAGCAGTTTCTGTGCAGGAGTGGGTAACATCCGGCCCATGGGCTGTATAAGGCCTGTGAAATCATTTGGTTTGGCTCTGCCAAGGCAGGAGGGATTTGAAATTCAGTAAGTCTATAGCAGAGGCCGGCGCTGTGGCTTAACAGGCTAATCCTCCGCCTTGAGGCGCTGGCACACCAGGTTCTAGTCCCGGTCGGGGCGCCGGATTCTATCCCGGTTGCCCCTCTTCCAGGCCAACTCTCTGCTATGGCCCGGGAAGGCAGTGGAGGATGGCCCAAGTCCTTGGGCCCTGCACCCGCGTGGGAGACCAGGAGAAGCACCTGGCTCCTGGCTTCGGATCATCGAGATGCGCTGGCCGCAGTGGCCACTGGAGGGTGAACCAACGGCAAAAAGGAAGACCTTTCTGCTATAGACTTTTTTTTTTTTTTTTTTGGACAGGCAGAGTTAGACAGTGTGAGAGACAGACAGAGAGAAGGGTCTTCCTTCCGTTGGTTCACCCCCCAAATGGATGCTATGGCTGGTGCGCTGTGCGGATCTGAAGCCAGGAGCCAGGTGCTTCCTCCTGGTCTCCCATGCGGGTGCAGGGCCCAAGCACTTGGGCCATCCTCCACTGCACTCCTGGGCCACAGCAGAGAGCTGGACTGGAAGAGGAGCAACCGGGACAGGACCGGCGCCCCAACTGGGACTAGAACCCGGAGTACTGGCACCGCAGGTGAAGGATTAGCCTAGGGAGCCACGGCGCCAGCCTAGCAGACCCATTTTTATAGTTGGTAACTTTTTTTAAAAAAAATATTTATTTATTTACTTGAAAGTCAGAGTTACACAGGGAGAAGAGAGGCAGAGAGAGTCAGAGAGAGAGAGAGGTCTTCCATCCACTGGTTCACTCCCCAATTGGCCACAACAGCTGGAGTTGCACTGATCCGAAGCCAGGAGCCAGGAGCCTCTTCTGGGTCTCCCACATGGGTGCAGGAGCCCAAAGACCTGGGCCATCTTCTACTGCTTTCCCAGGCCACAGCAGAGAGCTGGATTGGAAGTGGAGCAGCCAGGTTTCGAACTGACACCCAGATGGGATGCTGGCACTTCAGGCCAGTGCGTTAACCCACTGTGCCACAGCGCTGGCCCCTATTGTTGGTAACTTTGTAAGGCCCCATGAATTAAGTTCAAATATCCAAATGGTCCTTGGCAAGAAAAAGGTTCATCACTCCTACACAAAGTTTAAACTCCTAAGGTATTAATGAGTTACCAAAAAAGAGTTCTGTAGCTAAATAAACTCTGAGAAAGGCTGGATTAAACAAAGTTAAAGGAGTTTTTTTATTCTAACACTTTACAGAGTTTTAATACATATTATATACTGGGAATCTCCAAGAGGAAGTTATTCCCAGATCTATTTAGCCAAGGAACTCTTTTAAGATTTACCTATTTATTTATTTAAGATTTTTATTTATTTATTTGCAAGTCAGAATCACAGATAGGGAGAAAGAGACAGACAGAGATCTTCCATCCACTGGTTCACCCTTCAAATGGCCACAACAGCCAGGGCTGTGCAAGGCTGAAGCCAGGAGACTGGAGCTCCACCTGGGTCTCCCACATGGGTGCTAGGGCCCAAGTACTCAGATGGTTGGGTGCTGCTTTCCCAGGAGCATTAGCAGGGAGCTGGATCAGAAGTGGAGCAGCCAGGACACGAACCGGCACCCCTGTGAGATGCTACTCCCCTATGCCACAGCACCAGCCCCTACTTATTTATTGTGAAAGAGTTGGAGAGAGGGAGAGACAGAGAGGAGTCTTCCATCCATTTGTTTACTCCCCAGATGGCTGCAACAGCCAGCACTGGGCCAGGCCAAAGCCAGGAGGCAGGACCTTCACCCAAGTCTCCTACGTGGGTGTAAGGGCCCAAGCTCTTGTGCCACCTTTTGCTGCTTCCCTAGGAGTATTATTAGTAAGGAGCTGAAATGGAAGTGGACTGGCTGGGACAGGAATCAGCACCCATATGGGATGCCGGCATTGCAGGTGGTGGATCTACCCACTATATCACAATACCGGCACTGCCAATGAACTCTTTATCCCCACGTACATCTTGCTATGATCTGAATGTTGGTGTCCTCCCAAAATTCAGGTTAAAACCTACTTTCCAGGGTTGGCACTGTGGTGTAGTGCATTAAGCTGCCGCTTGCAGTGCCAGAATCCCATATGGGCGCTGGATGGAGTCCCAAATGTTCCATTTCTGATGCAGCTCCCCGCTAATGTGCCTGGGAAAGCAGCAGAGGGTAGCCCAACTACTTAGACCCCTGCACCCACACGGGAGACCCAGATGTAGTTTCTGGCTTGTGATTTTGGCCTGGCCCAGACCTGGCTGTTGTGGCCATTAGGGGAGTTAGCCAGGGGCTGGAAGCACTCTTTGTCTATCTGTCTCTCTCTCTCTCTCTCTCTCTCTCTCTCTCTCTGTCACTCTGCCTTTCAAATAAATAAATCTTAAAAGAGAGAGAAAACCCAGATAGATCCCTCTCTCTCTCTTTCCACTGTGTGAGGACAGAAGGAGTCCTCACCAGACACTGAATTGCCAGTGCCTTACCTAGGACTTGCAGCCTCTAGTAACTATACAATAGTAACAGGGGACTTTAATATCTTACTTTCAGCAATAGAGATCAATTACACAGAAAATCAGCAAGGAAACAACAGCTAATCAACACTGTAGAACAAACAGACTTAATAGATAGCTACAACTTTTCATGCTACGTTGCAGAATACACATTCTTCTCACCAGTACATGGAACTTTCTCTAGGATAGACCACAGGCCAGCCATAAAGCAAGTCTCAGTAAATTAAAAAAAGAAAAAAAAAATCATACCATGCATCATCTCTCACCACAATGAAACAAAGCTGGAAATCAACAACTCAAGAATCTCTGGGACAGGGCTGGTGCTGTGGCGTAGCAGGTAAAGCCACCGCCTGCAGTACCAGCATCCCATATGGGCCCCAGTTTGAGTCCCACTGCTACACTTCTGATCCAGCTCTCTGCTATGGCCTGAGAAAGCAGTGGAAAATGGCCCAAGTGTTTGGTCTCTGCACTCACACAGGAGACCCAGAAGAAGCTCCTGGATCCTGGCGCTTTGATTAGTATAGCTCTGGCCATTGTGGCCATCTGGGGAGTGAACCAGTGAAACAAAGATCTCTCTCTGCCTCTGCCTTTCGAATAAATAAATAAATCTTTAAAAAAAAAAAAAAAGACTCTCTAGAACATATGCAAACAATAGAGACTGAACAGCATGCTCCTAAATGAACAGTGGGTCACAGAAGAAATCAAAAGAGAAATCAACACACTGTTGAGGAGCAGTTTTTTTTTTTTTTTCATACTATTTGTTGAACTCTTTACTTAGCATAGAGTTAAACTTCTGTGTATGAAGTTAATTAAAAATAGATCTTAGTAGAAAATAAGAATGGGAATAGGAGAGAGAGGAGGAAGAAGGGTGGGAGCAGGAATGGGAGGGTATGGTGGGAAGAATCACTATCACTATGTTTCTAAAGTTGTATTTATGAAATGCATGGAGGTTTCTGGGGGTGGGGAGACATAGTCATATGAAGAGTGGGCATTTAGTCCAGTAGTTTAACTTATTCATTTATTCATTTCAAAAGCAGGCAGAGAGAGAGAGAGAGACCAATCTTCCATCTATTGGTTCACTCCCAAAATGCACACAACAGCTGGGGCTCTTGCCAAGCCAAAGCCAGGAGCCTGGGACTCATTCTAGGTTTCCCATGTGGGTGGCAAGTACTCAGTTACGTGAGGCATCATCTGTTGCTGTATATTTTTTTCAAAAAAAATATTTATTTATTTATTTAATTAATCTATTTGAAAGGCAGAAAGAGGAGCTGGCATTGTGGCTTAGTGGGTAAAACCATTGCCTGCACTTAATCTTAGCCAAAAGGCCGAGAAGCGATAAACCATTGACTGCAATGCTGGCATTCCATAAGGATGCTGGTTCATGTCCTGGTTGCTTCACTTCCAATCTAACTCCCTGATAATGCACTTGGGAAAGCAGTGGAGAATGGTCCAAATGCTTGGGTTCCTGTGCCCAGCCAGGAGATCTGAAAGAAGCTCCTGGCTTTGGTCTGGCCCAGTGATGGCTATGGTGGCCATTTGAAGAGTGAACCAGTAGACAGAAGACCTCTCCCTCTCTGTAACTCTGCCTTTCAAATAAATAAAAAATAAGTCTTAACAAAAAAAAAGGCAGTTGGCCGGTGCCGTGGCTCACTAGGCTAATTCTCCGCCTGCAGCACGGGCACACCGGGTTCTAGTCCCAGTTGGGGTGCCGGATTCTGTCACGGTTGCTCCTCTTCCAGGCCATCTCTCTGCTGTGGCCCAGGAGTGCAGTGGAGGATGGCCCAAGTGCTTGGGTCCTGCACCCCATGGGAGACCAGGATAAGCACCTGGCTCCCGGCTTCAGATCAGCGCAGTGCGCTGGCCGCAGCATGCCGGCCACGGCAGCCATTTAAACCAACGGTAAAGGAAGACCTTTCTCTCTGTCTCTCTCTCACTGTCCACTCTGTCAAAAAAAAAAAAAAAAAAGGCAGCAAGAGAGAACAGCTTAGCTATGCTCCTCATCAGAGCGCCTGCATTAAATTCTTAGCTCTGGCTCTGACTCCAGCTTGCTACTACTGCAGAACATGGGAGGCAGTGGTGTTTCTTCAAGCTATTGAGTTCCTGCTACCTTTGTGGGAGACATGGAATGAATTCCCAGCTCCTGGCTTTAGTTCTGACCCAGCTCGTGGTTACAGGCAGGATGAGAACTCTCTCTGACTCTCTGCCTCTCCAATAGGCAAGTTTTTTTAAAAGTTATTTTAAAAATGTGATATTTTAAGAAATACTTACTACATCTGTTAATCATTTCAAATGCTGCTCCAAAAAAATTATTCTAGTCATACAATCTAAAAAACTACAATATTAGGGCCGGTATTGTGGCACAGTGAGTAAAGCTACCACCTGTGATGCAAGCATCCCATATGGACACTGGAAGTGGCTATTCCAATCCAGCTGACATTGGCCTGGGAAAAAGAGGGGAAGATGGCCCAAGGCACTGGGCCCCTGCCACCCCCGTGGGAAACCCCCAATGAAGCTCCAGTCTCCTGGCTTTGGACTGACTCAGTGTTGGCTGTTACAGCCATCTGGGGCATGAATCTGTGCCTGGAAGATCTCTCAGTCTCTCTCTCTGTAATTCTTTCAAAATAAATAAATCTTTTTTAAAAAAAAGACTTTATTTATTTATTTGAAAGTCAGAGTTACACAGAGAGAGGAGAGGCAGAGAGAGAGAAAGAGGTCTTCCATCCAATATAATTCGCTCCCCAATTGGCTGCAACAGCCAGAGTTGCACCGATCCGAAGCCAGGAGCCAGGAGCTTCTTCCGGGTCTCCCAAGTGGGTGCAGGGGCCCACGCACTTTGGACCATCCTCCACTGCTTTCCCAGCCATAGCAGAGAGCTGGATCAGAAGAGGAGCAGCCGGGACTAGAACTGGAGCCCATACGGGATGCTGGAGCTTCAGGCCAGGGCGTTAACCCACTGTGCCACAGCACTGGCCCCAAATAAATAAATATTTAAAAAAAAATTTTTTTAAGAAACTAAAATATTTTAATGCTGAAACTTTTTTATTTTTTTTTTTTTTTGACAGGCAGAGGGACAGTGAGAGAGAGAGAGAGAGACAGAGAGAAAGGTCTTTCTTTTTGCCGTTGGTTCACCCTTCAATGGCCGCCGCGGCTGGCACACTGCGGCCGGCGCACCGCGCTGATCCGATGGCAGGAGCCAGGTGCTTCTCCTGGTCTCCCATGGGGTGCAGGGCCCAAGCACTTGGGCTATCCTCCACTGCACTCCCTGGCCACAGCAGAGAGCTGGCCTGGAAGAGGGGCAACCGGGACAGGATCGGTGCCCCGACCGGGACTAGAACCCGGTGTGCCGGCGCCGCAAGGCGAAGGATTATCCTGTTGAGCCGCGGCGCCGGCAATGCTGAAACTTTAAAAATTTTCTGAAATGTGAGCTACCAAGACTATTAAAAGGCTGACTAAATTATATATAACATTTCACTGTCATCAAAAGACTATGACTGATATGTGAACAAAGTACCCTCATGGCTTCTAGTCTAGGAAATGTTGTATTAAATATTTTTTATGTACTGCTTATTTTACTTTTTAAATTTTTAATTAGCCTATTATATATTTCAAAGTTAATAATGCCACTATATTCTCAAAAGAGAAAACAGTATTGTTTTTAATAGGTATAAATAAGAAAGTACTTGTTATATACTTATCATATATATATTTTGACTTCCCTGAAAAATACTACTCAAATTATTAAATACTAAAACAATTTTCATATGCTCAAAAATGTTTTCTTACCTGCCTGTTGGAAAACCAGAATTTCCTTTCATGGTATGCTGATAAGTAGAGAGCATACATCATGCCACTAGTAATTGCTGCAAGACAGCCAATGAAAATCTTTGCAAAGCGTTGAAATAACACATCTGAAAAAGCATATTAAAGATTATCAAAAGGTAATATGTACTCTTAAAAAGATGCTATAAAAATGGCATACTAATTCTCTGGTCTTCCTCCCAAAAACCTAAACCTCAGTCTAAATCATGAGGAAAAACATCAGACAAATTCCAATAGAGAGCATCCTACAAAACAAGTATTTCAAATTAATCAAGATTACTTAAAACAAGGAAGGCCTCAAAAATGAGCATAGCCAAGAGGAGCCCAAGGAGACATGACAACTAAAAGCAATATGGCATCCAAGATGGGATTCTGGAACAGAAAAAGAATATTATAGGTCAGGGCACGGTGCTGTGGCACAGCGGGTTGAAGCCCTGGCCTGAAGCACTGGTATCCCATAAAGGCGCTGGTTCTAATCCCGGCTGCTCCTCTTTCGATCCAGCTCTCTGCTATGACATGAAAAAGCAGAAGATGGCCCAAGTCCTTGGGCCCCTGCACCCACATGGGAGACCTGGAAGTCCTGTATCCTGACTTCAGATCAGCTCAGCTCCAGCCATCGTGGCCATCTGGGGAGTGAACCAGCGGATGGAAGACCTCTCTCTTTCTCTCTCTATCTGCCTCTGCCTCTCTGTAACTCTTTTAAGAAAATAAATAAATCTTTTAAAAAAACTAAAGAAAATATATGTAAGTTCATTCAGAATTACTATTGATAATTATTTTTCTTGTCAAGAAACTTTTTTCTATTTCTTTAAGATTTATTTATTTGGAAGGCAGAGTTAGAGAGAGAGAGGGATAGAGAGAAAGCTCCCATCCGCTAGATGGTTCACTCTTCAAATGACCACAACAGCCAGGGCTGGGCCAGGTTGAAGCCAGGAGCTAGGGGTTTCTTCCAGGTCTCCTACACAGGTTCAGGGACACAAGCTCTTGTGCCATCTTCTGCTGCTTTTCCAGGCACAATAGCAGAGAGCTGAATCAGAAGTGAAGAAGTTGGGACTTGAATACCTTGTGCTCATATGGGATGCCTGCATAGCAGGTGGCAGCTTACCCCACTATGCCACAATGCCACCCCCAGAACTATTTCTTCTTTAAATAATATTTGTAAATTTTTTTTTATTTGAAAGAGTGACAGAGATAGGGAGAGAAAGAAAGAGAGATCTTCCATCCACTGGTTCACTTCCTGAATAGTCACAACAGCCATTTCAGCCTAGATCAGGCTGAAACCTTGTGCCAGAAACTATCATAGTCTCCCACTTGGGTGGCAGCCATTTAAAGTCTGCAATTCAATGAATTTTGATGATTATGTCTTAAAAGATCCCACAGAACTGTTTGATTTTTTAAAAAAAGATTTATTTGAAAGGCAGAGTTATATTCTCCAAAGTCCTCTTCAGATATAGTTACTGAGTATAACAGAAATGGAAGGACCTTTACAAAAACCATGCAGAACAACGAACCAGGTGGGAAGCAACTCCCAATAATCAAAAGTGGAGAACGGCCGGCACCGTGGCTCAACAGGCTAATCCTCCGCCTTGCGGCGCCGGCACACCGGGTTCTAGTTCCAGTTGGGGCGCCGGATTCTATCCCAGTTGCCCCTCTTCCAGGCCAGCTCTCTGCTATGGCCCGGGAAGGCAGTGGAGGATGGCCCAAGTCCTTGGGCCCTGCACCTGCATGGGAGACCAGGAGGAAGCACCTGGCTCCTGGCTTCGGATCGGCACAGCGTGCCAGCAGTAACGGCCATATGGGGGGTGAACCAACGGAAGGAAGACTTTTCTCTCTGTCTCTCTCACTGTATAACTCTGCCTGTCAAAAAAATAAATAAATAAATAAATAAAAATTAAAAAAAAAAAAGTGGAGAACAACTACAAAATATTCCCTATCCAAAGGTAAGGAGATCTCAACTGCCTAACAGGACTTGAGAACTGCTATTGAACAGGGACTGGTGTGTGTCTCCCACTCTTCCTTTTCTAAATGGAAGCTTTTTTGTGTGTGTTACCCTTTTCCTGTCCAACAATGTGTATTGAGAGTTTCAGGCCTGCAAGTGTTTCCTAAGAGAGGCCCACGTGCAAGGTAGGCTCTTGGTTGGCACCTGGACACTTGGATTTCAGGGAGATTCCCACCATTATCTCACTGGTAAGGGTGGTTTACTGTGCCTACCTGGTTTATACTTTCCTCCTGGGAGTCTAGAATTCTTTAATTCTAGGCAGACAGTAGCTACAGGATCAGCACCCAACAGAAACTCCGAACACTGATCATTAATGAGCTTCTCTGGCAGAAAACATTTTACAGTGTTACAATTTGAAACTGAAGTCACACACATCCTGTGTGACTCCACTGAGAGAGGAGCTGTGGACTTTGCCCCACAGGCCTTTTTCCTTTACTAATTTTGTTTTTTATTGTTCACTGTAATAAATCATGGCTGTAAGTACAACTACATTCTGAGAACTGTGAGTTGTAGCTAATTATCAAGCATGGGGGTTGGTCTTGGGGACCCTGACACACAGCAGACAACTTTTGATCATGGGTGTCTGGATCAGAATGAGTCATGGAGGATCCCGATGTAGATGAGAAGACATCAGGTTTCAAGACTGATGTTAGGGATTCGTTTTGCAGCACCGTAGGTTAAGCTGCCACCTGCAAGACCGGTCGGTATCCCCTGTGAGTGCTGGTTTGAGTCATGGCTGCTGCACTTCCAATCCAGCTCCTTGCTAATGTGCCTGGGAAAGCAGCAAAGCATGGCCCACGTACTTGGGCCCCAGCACCCAAGAACTGGATGGAGATGGAGTTCCAGGCTCCTAGCTTTGGCTTGGCCCAGTCTCAGCCACTGTGGCCATTTGAGGAATGAAACACTTGTTGGAAGATCTCTCAATAACTCTGACTTTCAAATACATAGATAAATCTTTAAAAAAAAAAAAAAAAGGATTGATGTCAAGCAGAAAAAAGATAGAGTGTCTTCCTTGGGGCATGTAGGTATATGCCTGTAATGAGTGTATTCTGTTTGAAGAGAAGGAGTAAATATTGATGGCCAAAAGGGCAGAATGTGGTAGAATGTATTATTAGTCCCAAATATTTCTCCTTGCTTACAAAAAGATATACATTTCTCTCCACTCCTATGTGATGTTCAATACTTCCCTGTAATCAGGGTAGATATCTGTTATCTCACTGGATACATTATCACCTGCTTGGGCCATCAGCATGTAAGTATAAGTGACAATGTCCCAGTTCAGAAGAAACTTTAAGAGGCATTGTATGAGTCTGCCTGCTTTCCTGTTCTTCTCCTCTGTTCCAAGAAAAACATGTCCTAAATAGGAGTTATCTTTTCATGACACATGAAGCTATCCCAGCCAATCTGTGGCCACAACATATAATACTGATCAGAAATAAAAGTATGTTACAACAGCCATGAGGTTTATCCAGGAGATTTATGGACTGATCCATAGCACAACCTAACAGAAGCTGACCAGGTACTTAATCTTAAAGCACACTGATATATTTAAAATATTAAAATAATACAATTTTAGAGTAGCATAAAGATTCCGCATCTAACTTACGTTTTGGAGTTCTTTCAGGAATTGGGGTGTCACTGACTTTCTCTTCTTTGGCAGGATCCTTATTTTCTGAAGACTTTGGCTTTTTTCTGTGGCGCAGTTCTACAGTTGGTCCTTAAAATATTTGAGACATTATTGCAATGTGTGCAGCAAAGTGTTCTAATCTAATACTCTGAGCTGATTAACTTCTATTATACCAAAACAAAAGTCACAGTAAAACTTTACTAGTAACAAAGATGACTTCTTCAATTATTTTAATATCCCTTATGATTGCCTTGCATACAAAAAAAGACAGTGTAGACTCTACCCCACCACCTGTGTTTTGAGAGTCCTACTGATAAACCAGCAACCTCTTCTGATATGAGGCTCTTTTCAAAGTATCCCAAAATAAGCAAACTCTTCAAGAATGGCTGAGCAACCAGATATTATTTAGCTCGCTACTCCAGTTACCTGATAGTATCAAATGCATCACTCATGGATTAACAAAATTTTTCAAAATTTAATTATTTATTTGAAAGGCAGAGTTACAGACAGAGAGAGAGAGAGAGACAGAGAGACAGACAGACAGACAGGTCTTCCACCCACTGGTTCACTTCCCAAATGGCTGCAATGACTGGGGCTGGGCCAGGCTAAAGCCAGGAGCCAGGATTTTCTTCCAGATCCCCACAAGTGCAGGGGCCCAAGCACTTGGGTCATCTTCTGCTACTTTCCCAGGCACATAGGCAGGGAACTGAATCAGGGGACTCAAACTGGTACTCCAATATGGGATGCTGGCGTTGCATAACCTCAACCTGTTGCTCCATAAGATGGTCCCCACATTGTTTTCTTTTTTTATAACTCTCTAAGTTCTGCAGTCTCATACTACTGTGGCATCATTAGCATTGTACTTGTACAATATTACAAATTTAGGCATTAGAGTAGGAGGCTTAACTTACAAACATCCCTTTCATATATGTGGGAAGGGCTCAGAAAATTTTCCTAATATTAGACTATTTTATCTCTACTAAAAATGAATTGTATAAGTTAACACCAAACCAGTAAGATAAACTCCAAATTAAACAAGAATCTGCTATATATAGCTCAGTTTTTCTTCCTTAGAATCCTCCTGTGAGGTAGAAGACTGTGATGTGAGCACAGAGTGTCCCTGTCAAGTTTATAAGGTGGTATAAGAATTTAACTCTTGGGGTTGGTGCAGTGGGTTAAAACCCCGACCCACAGTTCTGGCATCCCATATGGGCATCAGTTTGAGTTCTAGCTGCTCGACTTCTGATCCAACTCCCTGCTAATGCACCTGGGAAAGCAGCAAAGGATGACCCAAGTCCTTGGGCCCCTGCACCCACATGGGAGACCTGGAAGAAGCTCCTGGCTCCTGGCTTCAGATCGGCTCAGTTCTGGCTGTTGTGGCCATTTAGGGAGTGAACAGCGGATGGAAGACCTCTCTCTGTCTCTACCTCTCTCTGTTAACTCTTTGAAATAAATCTTTGGGAAAAAAAATGAATATAACTTCCTTATAGGAATGAGAGAAAGCTTTTTCTTTTCTCTTAGAAATAACATTAGGCTGTGAAGTAAGTCTAAATAAAGGAGTCAAAAAAGGAAAAAGAATCAGCTGCTGCTGATGATCAGAGGGATGCTTCTCTAGCTCCATGTGGAAATGTAAAAAGTGTCTTTTTCAGCAGCTTCATGGTAATTTTCAATGTTTGCCAAGATAGCTTTAAACACAAGCATAGTAAAAAAAAAAAAATACATTTAACAGATCCAATCTAAGCTTTACCCATTTCGATATCACCATTTATTTTGCATTTGTGTTAAGTAGTAAAAGCTGTGAATAACTAGAAAATGACATTATCAGAAAAGCTACACCATGGATTTTGAGTATTTTTGCATACAACTCTGAATCAACGAATATCACTATATTCCTTTTCCATCATGCCCTTTTAATCTTCCTCTACTTTGAGTTAAGGCAAAAATGAGATGTGGTTAACAAAGAATGAACATTGACATAAAGTCAAATAAATTCTTCAGAAGTCATTATTTTAAATGTTATCTTAAGGGGCTGGTGCTGTGGTGCAGCAGGTTAAGTTGCTTCCTGCAGCACCAAGCACAGGTTCAAGTCCTGAGTGCTCCATTTCTGTTCCAGCTCCATGATAACACGCCTAGGAAAGCAGTAGAAGATGGCCCAAGTCTTTGGGTCCCTGCATCCATGTGGGAGACCTGGAAGAAGCTCCTGGCTCCTGGGTTCAGCTCACCCAGTCCTGGCCATTGCAGCCATTTGGGGAGTGAACCAGCGGATGGGAGATCTCTCTGTCTCTCCTTCTCTCTCTCTCTCTGTAACACTGCTTTTCAAATAAATAAATATATCTTTTTAAAAATAAATAAATTTTATCTTTTTGTTTTGTTTTTGTTTTTTGACAGGCAGAGTGGACAGTGAGAGAGAGAGAGAGACAGAGAGAAAGGTCTTTCTTTACCGTTGGTTCACCCTCCAATGGCCGCTGTGGCCAGCACACCGCGCTGATCCGAAACCAGGAGCCAGGTGCTTCTCCTGGTCTCCCACGCGGGTGCAGGGCCCAAGCACTTGGGCCATCCTCCACTGCACTCCCGGGCCACAGCAGAGAGCTGGCCTGGAAGAGGGGCAACCGGGACAGAATCCGGGGCCCCGACCAGGACTAGAACCCGGTGTGCCGGGGCCGCAAGGCGGAGGATTAGCCTATTGAGGCACGGCACCGGCCCAATAAATTTTATCTTAAAAAATACAAGAGGAAAACATAACCACAAGAAATTTACAGAAGAGTTATA
Organism: Lepus europaeus; assembly: GCF_033115175.1. Classification (NCBI taxonomy): domain Eukaryota; kingdom Metazoa; phylum Chordata; class Mammalia; order Lagomorpha; family Leporidae; genus Lepus; species Lepus europaeus. Next base: position 48,309,584 of record NC_084830.1, read on the forward strand.
CTCGCATAACTAAACACATCAATAGTATTGGACTTTTTTTTTTTTTTAACATTTATTTATTTTACTTGAAAGAGTTACACAGAGAAGCAGAAGCAGAGAGAGTTCTTCCATCCACTGGTTCACTCCCCAAATGGCTGCAACGGCTGAGTTGCGCCGATCCGAAGCCAGGAGCCAGGTGCTTCTCCTGGTCTCCCATGCGGGTGCAGGGCCCAAGTACTTGGGCCATCCTCTGCTGCACTCCTGGGCCACAGCAGAGAGCTGGACTGGAAGCAGAGTGACCAGGACAGAGTCCAGCGCCCCGACCGGGACTAGAACCCAGTGTGCCAGTGCCGCAGGCGGAGGATTAGCCTAGTGAGCCTCGGTGCCGGCATCATCTTCTATTCTTAGTACTGTAAAGAAAAACCTGCAAATTCAGTCTCTGGTATGGTGATCTTCATATAAAATAGGTGAGTTACCAATGGACTTACAAACATACATGCAGACAGCAATTTCCAAGTGAAATATTAACACTGTTCAAGTTGTCACTTCTTTGCTCTAATGTACCTTTCAGGACCATAAGTATAAACACTACTACATCAAGGAAGTCACGTTTTTTGAAAGATCAGATTCCCATAGAGTATTTACCCAAAGAAAGAGCTGGATTCAAGTGAATGTGAACAAACAAAAAGGGATATAGAGAATAGGTGGTTACACGTAAACTATGGACTGTTTTGTCTAACTTCGACATAGTAAATACAAGATAACATGAGCTATTTTTTGAAGATTTATTTCAAAGTCAGAGTTCCAGGGTCAAAGAGACACACACACACACACAGAGAGAGAGAGAGAGAGAGAGAGAGAGAGAAAGAAAGAGTGTGAGAGAGAGATCTTCTAGCCACTCCCCAGATGGCCACAATGGCCTGAAGCCAGGAATCAGAGAAGTTTCATCCAGGTCTCCCACAAGGAAGGCAGGGACCTAAGTACTTGGGCCATCTTTCACTGCTTTCGTAGGCACATTGGCAGGGAGCTGGATCAAAACTGGAGTAGGCAGCAGCCATATGAGATTCTGGCACGGCAGGTGGAGGCTTTACCAGACACACCACAGTGCCAGCCCCTACGTGAGCTGTCTTTTTTTTTCTTTTTTAAAAGATTTGTTTATTTATTTATCTGAAAGAGAGCATTACAGAGAGGCAGAGACAGAGAGGTCTTCCATCCACTTCCCAAATGGCCGCAATGGCCAGAGCTGAGCTGATCTGAAGCCAGGAGCTTCCTTGGGGTCTCCCATGTAAGTGCAGAAGCCCAAGGACTTAGGCCATATTCTACTGCTTTTTTAGGCCATAGCAGAGAGCTGGATCAGGAGTGGAGCAGCAAGGACTCGAACCAGCGACCACAGGGGATGCTGGCACTGTAGGCAACAATTATATCCACTATGCCACAGCACCAGCCCCTACATGAGCTATATTAAAAAATGTACAGGATGCCAAATAAATAGAAACTACCTAGAATAATGCCTGACACATAGACAGGTTTGTTATAAATATTATCATCAATAGCATTATTATAGGGATGGGCACTACTGTATAGCAAGTCAAACTACAGCCTGCAATACCTGCATCCTACAATGGAGTAACCAGTTCATGTCCTGGCTCCTCCACTTCCAATTCAGCTTCTTGCTAATGCATCCTGGGAGGCAGCAGATGATAGTTTCATGTGGAAAAGCTGAATGGAGTTCTAGGTTCCTGGCTTCAGCTTAGCCCAGCCTTGGCTAGTGTAGGCATTTGGGGAGTGAACAAGAAGATGGAAGATGCCTATTTATCTATCCTTCTAAGTCCACCTTTCAAGTAGATGAAAATAAATAAATAAATAAAATTTAGGGGCAGGTGTCATTGCACAGTGGGTTAAGCTGCTGCTTTATATGCCCACAACTTATACCAGAGTGTGGGTTTGGATCCCAAGTAACCTGCACTTACGACCCAGCTTCCTGCTACTAATGGGTCTGGGAGGCAGCAGAGGATGGCCCAAGTACTTGGGTTTCTGCAACCATCGTGGAAGATTTGGATCAAGTTCCTGGTGTCTGGGTTCAATCTAGCCCAGCCCTGGCTGTTGCAGCCATTTAGAGAGTGAACCTGCAGGTGAAAGATCTCTCTCTCTCTCTCTCTCTTCCTCATTCTATCACTACGCTTTCAAATAATATCTTTTTTTAAAATGAGAATTTAATTACTCATTGTTGACTATTTATATCCCAGCACCTATCAGTGCAGGGACCCAAATATTTATGTAGTTAAAAATTTGTTGAATGAGGAGCTGACATTGTGGCAGTGCCACCACCAGCATCAGCCCGTATTGGTGTGCCAGTTTGAGCTGTGGATGTTCCACTTCCAATCCAGCTCCCTGCTAATGTGCCTGGGAAAGCAGCAGAGGACAGCCCAAGTGCTTCAGCCCCTGTACCCACATGTGTAACTCAGACGAAGCTTCTGGCTTCAGCCTGGCCCAACCCCAGCCATTACAGCCAGCATACCAGGGGATGGAAGCTCACTCCTCTCTCTCTCTCTGTCTAGCCCTGTCTCTGTGTAATTCTTTCAAATAAATAAATCTCTAAAGAAAAATTTGCTGAATGAAACTATGTTTCCTTTTTTCATTTTATTTGAAAGGCAGAGTTACAGAGAGGCAGAGGCAAAGAAACAGAGTCTTCCATCTGCTGGTTCATTCCCCAGATGGTCCCAATGGCTGGAGCTGTGCTGATCTGAAACCAGGAGCCAGGAACTTCTCCCGGGTCTCCCACGTGGGTGCAGGGGCCCAAGGACTTGAGCCATCTTCTACTGCTTTCCCAGGCTATAGCAGAGAGCTGGATGGGAAGTGGAGCAGCCAGGACTTGAACCAGCGCTCACATGGGATGCCCGCACTGCAGGCGGCTGCCTTACTCGGTACATCACAGTGCTGGCCCCCCAAAACTATGTTTCAATAATACTGTAATCCATTAATTATTCTATATAAAATGTATTTATTGCTTTTGGATTACTGATAATTCTATAACCAAAAATCATTTATCATTCTATACTACAACTAGATTTTATAAAATGACAGTTTTTCATTGGTTTCATATCTATTTTTTAAATTTATTTATTTTATTTTTTTTGACAGGCAGAGTGGACAGTGAGAGAGAGAGAGAGAGACAGAGAGAAAGGTCTTCCTTTTGCCGTTGGTTCACCCTCCAATGGCCGCCGCGGTAGGCGCGCTGCGGCCGGTTCACCGCGCTGATCCGTAGGCAGGAGCCAGGTGCTTATCCTGGTCTCCCATGGGGTGCAGGACCCAAGTACTTGGGCCATCCTCCACTGCACTCCCTGGGCACAGCAGAGAGCTGGCCTGGAAGGGGGGCAACCGGGACAGAATCGGTGCCCCGACCGGGACTAGAACCCGGTGTGCCGGCGCCGCTAGGCGGAGGATTAGCCTATTGAGCCGCGACGCCGGCCAATTTTTTTCATGTTTTAACTTAAGCACAAATGTACTCATGGGAACATACTATCTAGTTTACCAACCTACCCCAATTGATTTGCAATCAGTCAGAGAAGGAAACCATACCACGTAATGTTCCAAATGAAATATACTGCCACCACAGACAGAACCAGGGAAACAAATGGAATTACATTCTTCATTACCACCTACAAATAGCATTGGTTTTGAAGCTGTTTTTAGGCAGAGTGTCATAAATTTAGAGCAGTGCTAAATCTCTGAAAACTCCAGGAAGAGGAAGGAAATGAAAAGGAAACATGAGCCTAGGGGCAGGGTAGCAAGTCACAGAGCAGTAAACACTTCTTATACTTAATTTTTTTTTAAAAGCTTTCTTTCCATTGAATTCTTTGCATTTTTGGTTTGAAAAGGTTTACACCTAAATCAACTCTCCTATCATAACTCAAAATTCAAGGAAGTAAAAAGCCACGTCTTCCACCAGAAATGCAATCCCTAACTGCTCAGTCAAGGGACGCATACATTCCTATTCTTGAAACCAAGGGGAGGGACCACGAAGTCGGTAATGCCATGAATATTTCCTTGTTCGATCTAGCCTTAGCTGGTAAGTTTCTTCCAACTTCCCATTCTGCTCCCACACCTCTCACTCTGCACAGACATCCTGCGCCGGCTCTGAGGCGGCGTGCAGACCCTTGCCCAGTCCCATCCACTGGACCCCGCTCCGGGCCTCGCCATTCCCCAGCCGAGACTACCTGCACGTCTCTGCCGTTTGCCATTTCCCACTCGTCCTAAGTGAGCGTGGCCTTCCTCACCGTCTGCGTGTCCATGCCCTTCCAATTCACTTACGGCGTTGACCCCAAATACCTGTCTCGATGTACACTCGGGGCGCGCGTGCCCTCGCACACTTGAGCCTTCGTCCGCGTCCACGCACCTCTACAGATCGCGCTCAGGACGGGGTGGGGGGAATCGCCGGCTAAACAGCTGTCCCATTCAAAGCGGCTACACACTCCCGAAACCTCCATCTCCTAACCCAAACAGCGCCCGCCGCCCCGCAGAGGGGTCTGCTCGCAGCCCTCTCCCTCAACCACTCCCCCAACGGCTTTCTCGCTCCCAACCGATTCCCAACTTTAAGCTCCACCTTTGCTTCCCACTCCGGCAGACAAAACTTCGGGCCACTCGCCCCGCTCCTTCCCAATGTCTCTGCACATTCACCCGAAGCCCGGGCGCCTTCCCGCCCTCCGCGCGCCGCGGCCGCCAGCCGTCCAGGCCTCCGGGCCCCTCGCGCCCCCGCCCCGCTTCCCCGAGACCACCGGCGGCAGTTGGCGCGCCGGACCCCAGGGCCGTCACCTTCTTCCTCCGCCATCGTCTCTGCGGACGCCGAGGGACTCCTGCGGCTCCCGCGCGGCCCGGCGGCTCCCTCCCTCCGCGTCGCCGAAGCCCTCGGCCGCCCCGGGCCCGCTCCCGGCCGCCGCGCCCCCACTTCCTGACCCGCCCCCCTCCGGTGTCGCCGCCAACCGCGTCCCCCGGGCTGCCCGGGAACCACAGTGCTGGGAGCGGAGGGCGGCCGGAGCGTTTCGCTGCGGCGCCTGGGCCTGCGCGGGCAGGAAGGAGGCTCGGCGGTGGGGGCGCCGCCCACGGCTGCTAGTCCTCGCCGGCTGCTTCCTGGGAGAGCTAGGCTGCTGGTTCTCCCTGCGGCGCCTCCCGTCGCCCATCCCTTCGCCGAAAGGCGAGGCCCGAGCGTGCTTTCCGCGAACTCTCTAGGAGTCGGAGACCGGCCATCCTCAGCTACATCTCCCACATCCAGCCGCCATCCCCGCCCCGTTTGACCGAGAGGAAACTGGTCCAGCGCAGTGCAGGTCGCCAGGCTCGTCCCGGCCAGAAGTGGGTCCCGGGCTGCGACCTGCAGCCGGCGCCTGCGTTCTCGCAGGGGTTTCAGGGCTCAGTGGCGCTTTGGCTTAGTACACCGCTTGACCATTACCAGAAAGAAGTTTGCGCTTGGAATTGGTTCCATAGGCATATTTGCATTTTATGATCTTGGAGAAGGGGAGGGGGACACCATAGCACTGTGGTCTGTGGCTCAGGGGGTGCACGTACACATCCCATAGCAATAGAACGTAGTTTTCAACTTGTTACACTGTTTACGGCTTCACTTTGATTCTATCTGGAATTTTCCCAACAATACATAAGGTAAATTTAGGAACCCATAAAATACCCGTTTTAAAAAGTAAGAAACAAGCCCAAGAACTCAGTGAAGTCATGGGGTATTTAGGGATGTCCCTTAGCAGGTAGCAAATTTCTCCAAATAGTACGTTTATTAAGTTAGCAAATTTGAGGAGAAGCTATCCTGGTTTTTTTCTTTTTTTGCAGTGTTATGCAGAAACAGTTCCAGGAGCTCTATTTTATGTATTTGATTGCATCTTTTGCCTTCAAAAAGCAGCACACCATGAGGTAGAAACTGGAGCAGAAAAGAGCAAAGCCGAGAGGAAACAGAATCAGCAGACCTTGAAAACCACAGGATATGGCAGGGCCCCTGAACGTGGGCAGCGGATACTTGGGTCTTGCTTATCAGATTAGCTGCAAGCTGTACCTCTTGGGAGGCCAATAAGGTGGCCCTTGAGGGCGACTGTTACCCAAGTTTATTAACGTGATAGCCTATACAGATCATTCAGATTGCCTGAAGGTGGTGAATTGATTTAATAGTAAACTTGCCTGCTCTATATAGTAGTGGGTGAAATAAAGAAAAAAAAGCTTTTCCAAATCTGAATTGGAGGACCCAGGGTTGTGGCTTAGTAGGTTAGGCCGCCTGCTGGCATCCCTTATGGGTGTCCACTCAATTCTGAGCTGCACCACTTCTGGTCCAGCTTCCTGCATTATAATGGCCTGGGAAAGCAGCGAATATGGCCCAAGTGCTTGGCTGCCTGCAGCCATGTGGGAGACCCAGAAGAAGCTTCTGGCTCCCAGATTATCTGTGGCCATTCAGGGAGTGAATCAGTGCAAGGAAGAACTATCTCTCTCTCTCTCTCTCTGTAACTCTACCTTTCAAATAAGTAATTTTAAAAAAAGGAACTATGAAAGAAGTTAGAGATAATTATTCAATGATTTCACAGAAATTAGTAGACCACTGATTGTGTTGCCTAGGGGGAATCCTAACACTTCTAAAGAAGATGAAAGTGAAAAAAAAAAAAAAAAAAAGTGGAATGTCTGAGCCCAGACCCAATTTAACTTGCTGTGAAAGAAATAAGACATGTAATGCAAAATATGTGCTTTTTTTAAAGATTCCTTCTATTTGTGCTGCACCCCCAAAAAAGTAAAACTCTTAACTACTCAAGATGTAGCCTTGCAGCAGGCTTTACAGCTGAGTTTCCAGTAGGTCAGTTCCATAAGACCACTGCTTCCAGGTGGTAATGCACAAGGCTAGTGGACACATGCTCCAAAAGTTAGAACTTTGTTACAGGAATATCTATCTCAGTTTGTATTCCAAGTTCTTGCCCCTACAGAAATAAGAACTCAAAACAGAGCCACAAAAACAATGCAGGAGCCAGCGCTGTGGCATAGCAGGTGAGACTTCCACCTGCAGTGCTGGCATCCAATATGGGTGCCGGTTCGATTCCTGGCTGCTCCACTTCCGATCCAGCTCTCTGCTGTGGCCTGGGAAAGCAGTGGAAGATGGCCAAAGTCCTTGGGCCCCTGCACCCACATGCGAAGACCCAGAGGAAGTTCCTGGCTCCTGTGGCCAACTGAGGAGTGAACCAGCAATGGAAGACCTCTCTCTCTCCCTGCCTCTCCTCTCTGTGTAATTCTGACTTCCAAATAAATATTTTATTTATTTATTTATTTGACAGGCAGAGTTACAGACAATGAGAGAGAGACAGATAGAAAGGTCTTCCTTCTGCTCGTTCACTCCCCAAGTGGCCGCAACGGCCAAAGCCACGCTGATCTGAAGCCAGGAGCCAGGTCTCCCACGTGGGTGCAGGGGCCTAGCACTTGGGCCATCCTCCACTGCTTTCCCAGGCCACAGCAGAGAGCTGGACTGGAAGAGGAGCAACCAGGACTAGAACAGGCGCCCATATGGGATGCTGGCGCTGTAGGCAGAAGATTAACCTAGTGTGCCATGGCGCCAGCCCCTAATATTTTTTTTTAAAAAGTAAGCAAGCTATGATTTTTAAAAAAGTGCAGAAATGAGAAAAGGATTTATTTAAAAGTGACAGAGTGAATATACATTCACACTTGAGTGTGGGGACCCCACCTGGAGAGGGATCCATCATAAGTGGATCAGAGAGTTGCCTACAAGGAGAGAATGTGAGAGGACCAGAAGCCACAAAGCAAAAAGGGCTTTTCCCATGTGTAACAGTCCTCTTCAGGGTGGTACACTAATTGAATATACTCGTGGAGTGAAGTCTGGGTGGGGTTTGGTGTGCGTGAGGCTTTCTGGGCATTTCATGGTGCCTGCACCTGCAGCTCAGCTTCTGCTTGGCCCTCATAGTGTCTCCTTCTTCCTGCACAGGGGAAGCAGGCACCTCATGGAAGAGTGGACTTACAGGATTGACACGTGATGGGGTAGAGTTACAGTGCAGGACTAGAGGCGGAAATTGTGAGCAAAATCTTCCAGCTCACCTGTTGCTACCTAGTCTTCCTACTTGTTTCCCCTCATATCAACTTGACTGGCAAACTTAGTCCTGCTAGTTTCCGGTCCAGATTTTGAGGGGTCATTTCATTCTGTTTGCCTCCCCTTGACCAACTGTAAACTTTCCACATTTTCTCAAATGGTGTTTTACTTAAAGATCATTTCATATTACTCTCTAAAAATATCCATTGTACACAGAAGGGGTCATCAAACTTCTAGACATGCCAGAAAATCATATTGCTCTTTGAGACTAGATTTTAAGAAGTCTTGGGGCAGACGTTGTGGCACGGAGGGGTAAGCTGCTCCTAGGGACATAGGGACAACATATCAGAGTGCCTGGGATTGACTTCTGCCTCTGCTTCTCATTCAGCGTCCTACTAATGCACACCTTGAGAGGCAACAGATAATGACAGAAGTCCTTGAGTCCCTGAAACCCACATGGGAGACCTTGATGGAGTTCCTGGCTCTGCCTTTAGCCGGGGCCCAGCCTGGCTATTGGAAGCATTTGGGGGAATAAACCAGTGGATGAAAGATTTCTCCCCTCCCCCTCCCGCCCCACCTCGGTTTCTCTCTGTCATTCTTTCAAATATCTAAGAACAAATAAACTTTTTTTTTTGGAAAGTGAAGTCTTGGGAGGGGTAATCAACCTAGTGGTTAAGACACCAGTTAAGACACCCTCTTTCCATATCAGAGTCCCGCTCTACTGCTGACTCCAATTTCCTGCTCTTGCAGACCCTGGGAGGTAGCAAACGATAGCTCAAGTACTTGGGTCCCTACCACCCCCATGGGATGTGTTCCTGGCTCCTGGCTTTGACCTGGTCCAGCCCAGATCACTCTGGACATTTGGAGAGTGAATTAGCAGATGGGAATACTCTGTTTCTCACTCTTTCTTATCTTCTCTCTCAAATTTAAAAATGAGTTAAATTTTTTTAAAGATTTATTTATGAGGCCGTGTAGGGAGCAAAAATTAAGCAGTTTCACCATAATTTTTTGTTGTTGTTTTTTATTGCCAGGCAGAGTTAGACAGTGAGAGAGACACACAAGAGAGAGTTATAGACAGTGAGAGAGAGACAGAGAGAAAGGTCTTCCTTCCGTTGGTTCACTCCCCTAATGGCCGCTGTGGCTGGCGCTGCGCCGATCCAAAGCCAGGAGCCGGGTACTTCCTCCTGGTCTCCCATGCGGGTGCAGGGACCCAAGCACTTGGGCCATCCTCCACTGCCTTCCTGGGCCACAGCAGAGAGCTGGACTGGAAGAGGAGCAACCAGGTCTAGAACCCGGGGTGCTGGTGCCACAGGCGGAGGATTAGCCAAGTGAGCCATGGCATCAGCCAGCTTCACCATAATATTAAGAAATGAGCAAGAGCTAAACTGCTCTGGGACGTGATAAGAACTGCCCATGGCCTGCACACGTCATCCTCGGGACCTTATCCACTGTACGCTGACTGTATAGAAACTGTATATATAAACTGCACACTGAGAGACCCAGTGAGACTCTGAAAAGACTCCCCTGAGGGCGGCAGAGTGGATGCTCTGGGTTGACCCACTGCACTGAGACCTTCCCAGGAGAGTTCTCCCAGCCAGCCCTCCCTGCGCTCACTTGATGCCAAGGCTCTGAGCGCTGAACTCACCTGATGTTAAAGCCCAGCTGACCCAGAGCTGAGACCTGCTGTGGTATGGGACATGAGCATCTTATCCACTAGGCCAAACCCCTGGCCCAACATACACTTTATTTATGTTTTTGTTTTTGCTAACTCAGACAACCACATGTAGAGACTGAGGCTGAATACCCACAGGCCTTCTCAGCACATGGAAATGACAGGTTAAACATTTTCTTCTTTTGCTAGACATGATATTTAGATAAAGGCAGACTCTGAGTACCTCAATTCCATTAATTCAGAAAAACATCTTCCATTCCTAAAGTCCTGACAGAGGAAGTTACTTCGGCTGTTTTCCCAGCCTACAAAGGGCTCAGGCCAGACCCAGGTGGGCCGTCTGCTGCCTGGGGTGGCCAGTGACATACCCTTCAGCCAACTGGCCTCTGAGGATCACATAGTGGCTCCGTCTACACCTGCCACATCGGACGGTGCTCCCACTCCAAAGTGTAGATATCTGATAGAGTGCAATGATTTGCAGAGAAAATGTTTTCTACCACAATAATGACTTATTACTATTATAGCTATTGTACAACAGGAAAACTGCCATGACTCATCAGTTTGGGGAATTATGGTAGGATTTAAGAATAGAAAAAATTTAAATCCTAGAAGAATCCTAGGTGTAGGAGCTGGCACTGTAGTGTAGCGGGTAAAGCTACCATCTGCAGTGCTGGCATCCCATAAGGGCACCAGTTCAAGTCCTGGTTGCTCCACTTCTGATCCAGCCCTCAGCTATGGCCTGGGAAAGCAGTGGAAGATGGTCTAAGTCCTCAGGTCCCTGAACCTGTGCGAGAGACCCAGAAGAAGCTCCTGGCTCCTGGCTTTGGATAAGCACAGCTCTGGCCATTGTGGTCAGTTGGAGAGTGAACCAGCGGATGGAAGACCTCTCTCCCTTTCTCTGCCTCTGCCTTTCTGTAACTCTGTCTTTCAAATAAACACAGCTTAAAAAAAAAAAAAAAAAAAAAAAAAAGGAATCCTAGGTGTAAACCCTGTAGTGGAGAATAACAAGTAGCACTACATGTCCAGTAGATGGCAGGAGCAGGCCAAATAATCATGTTTTGGTAACTAGCATATCTGACTCTCTTTGGATGTGTACTGCCTTATAAAAAGTGACCCTTTGAATTTGTATTTCAATGTGAAAAGCATATCATTAATAAGAATAATAGTAACATTTAAAATTGACAAAATTGTGCTAAAAAAATAAGCGTTGCTTTTTAAACAACACTTAAATTTATAAAAACTCTTAGGCGAAACATTCATGGAGCAGGCGCTGTGGCTAGTAAGTTAAGCATCTGCCTGTGGCACTGGCATTCCCTTATGGGCATTGGTTCAAGTCCTGGCTGCTCTACTTCCGATCCAGCTCCCTGATGATGGCCTGGAAAAGCAGTAGAGGATGGCTCACGTGCATGGGCCCCTGCACCCATGTGGAAGATCCGGAAGAAGTTCCTGACTGCTTGTTTTGGATCAGCCCAGGTCCAGCCGTTGTGGCCATTTGGGGGGTGAACCAGCAGATGGAAGATCTTTCTCTCTCTGCCTCTCAAGTAAAAGAGCAAATTTTTTTTAAAAAAAAGAGAAATATTCGGGGCTGGCACTGTGGCACAGTGGGTTAACGCCCTGGCCTGAAGCGCCAGCTTCCATTATGGGCACTGGTTTGAGACCCGGCTGCTCCACTTCCAATCCAGCTCTCTGCTATGGCCTGGGAAAGCAGTAGAGGATGGCCCAAGTCCTTGGGCCCCTGTACCCACGTGGGAGACCTGGAAGAAGCTCCTGGCCCTTGGCTTTGGATCAGCGCAGCTCTGGCCATTTGCGGCCAATTGGGGAGTAAACCATTGGATAGGAACACCTCTCTCACTCTCTGCCTCTCCTCTCTCTGTGTAACTCTGACTTTCAAATAAATAAATAAATCTTTCTTTAAAAAAAGGGGAGAGAAATATTCATTTTCACCTGCAGGAATGAAGATAAATTTTTACAAATTTTGGCCGGCGCCGTGGCTTAACAGGCTAATCCTCCGCCTTGCGGTGCCGGCACACCGGGTTCTAGTCCTGGTCGGGGCACTGATCCTGTCCCGGTTGCCCCTCTTCCAGGCCAGCTCTCTGCTGTGGCCAGGGAGTGCAGTGGAGGATGGCCCAAGTGTTTGGGCCCTGCACCCCATGGGAGACCAGGAGAAGCACCTGGCTTCTGGCTTGGGATCAGCGCGGTGTGCCGGCCACGGCAGCCATTGGAGGGTGAACCAATGGCAAAAAGGAAGACCTTTCTCTCTGTCTCTCTCTCTCTACTGTCCACTCTGCCTGTCAAAAAAAAATTTTTTTTTTTTTACAAATTTTTATTTAATTAGAGGAACAGAGAGTTTCTATCTGCTGGTTCACTCCCCAAAGGCTCACAAAGACTGGCTGTGAGCCAGGAGCTCAATCCAGGTCTGTCATGTTGGTGACAGGAAGAGCTCAATTAACTGTGCCACTTCTGTTGCCTCCATGGGAAGTGAACCAGTGGATGGGAGATCTCGGTCTCAAAACTAAATATGAAGGACCAGTATTGTGGCACAGCAGGAATAGCCGCTGCCTGCAATACCAGCATCCCATAGGGCGCTAGTTCAAATCCCAGCTGTTCCATTTCCTGCAGATGTTCCTGGGAAGCCAGAGGAGGATAGTCCAAGTGCTTGGGCCCCTAACATACATGTGTGAGTTCCAAAAGAAGTTCCTGGCTCCTGGCGTCAGCCTGGCCCAGTCAGGGCCATTGAGGCGATTTGGGGAGTGAGCCAGCAGACAGAAGAACTCCATCTCTTTCTTTCTGTAACTCTGACTTTCAAATAAATAAATTTTTATTATTTATTAATTTTATTAAAAATTTATTTATTTGAAAGTCGGAGTTACACAGAGAGAGGAGAGGCTGAGAGAGAGAGAGGTCTTCCATCAGATGGTTCACTCCCTAGATGACTGCAACAGCCAGAGCTGTGCGCCAATCTGAAGCCAGAAGCCAGGAGCTTCCTCCAGGTCTCCGACGTGGGTGCAGGGGCCCAAGGACTTGGGCCATCTTCCACTGCTTTCCCAGGCCATAGCAGAGAGCTGGACCAGAAGTGGAGCAGCTGGGACTCGAACCGGCGCCCACATGAGATGCCAGTGCTCTAGGCCAGGGCACTAACCCGCTGTGCCACAGCATCGGCCCCAATAAATGTTCTTAAAAAATAAGAAATTTAAAACTCATTCTGGAAATAGAAGGTGGCAAAATTTGGTGCAGAGTCTCAATATCGAGACAAAAATGGGTGACACAGTGGTGACTAGAATGGTGAACTAATTAAAAATGACTTCCTTAACTTCAACACCCGGCTGTGAATGGTGCTAATTTCGGGAGTACAACGCCCCCAAGGGGCAGCAGGTTTTGGACATGGGAGGGTTCCATCTTAAGCATGTGGAGTTTGAAATGCCTGGGAGACATCCGTGAGGAAACGTTCACTGGATGTTGGGTGGAGGAGTCTACAGCTCCACAAAGGAGTGTGAAAATAGAGGAATTTATTCACTCGGTGAGAAGGAAAGAGAAGATGGCTGAGGATAGAACCATGAGGAGCACAATCAGGTAGGGAAGGCTGAGTACTAGAACAAGGTGAGTATTTTACATCAACCCTTAAAGAGGTTTTTAGCACTTGACCCTACTACTATCAAATGGGATTCAGTACCAGCTCAGGGGTGAGCATTTGACACAGCACTTAAGACACCCACATCCTATATCAGAGTGCCTGGGTTTGAGTCCTAGCTCTGCTTTTTTTTTTTTTTTTTTAATAAAGATTTACTTATTTACTTGAAAGAGTTATGAGAGCAGAGGCAGAGAGAGAGAGAAAGTCTTGCATTGCTGGTTCACTCCCCAAATGGTGGCAACGGCTGGAGCTGTGCTGATTCGAAACCAGGAGCCAGGAGCTTCTTCCAGGTCTCCCACATGGGTGCAGGGGCTCAAGGACTTGGGCCATCTTCCATTGCTTTCCCAGGCCGTAGCAGGGAGCTGGATCGGAAGTGGAACAGCCAGGACATGAACCGGCACCCATGTGGGATGCCGGACTGCAGGTGGAGGCTATACCTGCTATGCCACAGCGGTGACCCCTAGCTCCACTTTTTTTTTTTTGACAGGCAGAGTGGACAGTGAGAGAGAGAGACAGAGAGAAAGGTCTTCCTTTTGCCGTTGGTTCACCCTCTAATGGCCGCCGCGGTAGCGCGCTGCGGCCGGCGCACCGCGCTGTTCCGATGGCAGGAGCCAGGTGCTTCTCCTGGTCTCCCACGGGGTGCAGGACCCAAGGACTTGGGCCATCCTCCACTGCACTCCCTAGCCACAGCAGAGAGCTGGCCTGGAAGAGGGGCAACCAGGACAGGATCGGTGCCCCGACCGGGACTAGAACCCGGTGTGCCGGCGCCGCAAGGCGGAGGATTAGCCTGTTGAGCCACGGCGCCGGCCTCTAGCTCCACTTTTGATTTCAGCTTGCTGGTCATGCATGCCTGAGGGGTACTTAGGTCTCTGCCACTCACATGGGAGATCCAGCCTGAGTTCCAGGATCCTGGTTTTGGCCTGGCCCAGCCCTGGCCATTGTACACATTTGGGGAGTGAACCACTGCATGCACTCTCTCAGAGCCTCTCAAATACATGAAAATAAAAGTTTATTTATTTTTTTTTAAACTAGCTCAAACACAGATGTAAAAGTAGTAGTTTCTTACCCATTTGTCAACACTCACTTTTAGAACAGCAACAATATAAGGCAGCTGAATTAAGGACACGTAGGTTATAAAAGGCAGACATGAGTCATACTTGTAAAATATTAGCAAAGTAGTAACCAAGAATACTGAGTACACCCACCAGTCAAGTTTTTATACTCCGTACAACCTTGAGCAGGTTTTACTTAAGCTTTAATTTCCTATCTACTCCTACTCCCACTCCCACCACAACCACCTATGTACCTAAGGGCTTGTTGTGAAGATTCATTTAATCAATTGAATACTTGTTATTGGGCACATACGTTCTCAGTGGTTGGTTGACTGTATCTTATACTATACTCTTAGGGAAATGATTAGCAGCTTGGGTTTTGGCCCAAAAATCCCTTCACCTTCTACATAAAGGTATTAAACGGAATGATAAAGGGCATTAGGAGAGGCAAGTAGCTTGCTTCTAAAACCATTCCTCCCAGGTTTACACTCTGAATTCTTGTCAAGATCTCACTTAACACAGAGGCAGAATTGTAGAAAAACAAGTTTTCTAAGAGACCCATGCAATGATCTCTAATGCTTGAGTTTCTTCCCCGTGGTCATCAGGTCCTCAAAGCTGAGCAGCTCTTGCCTGGCCCGTGTCTCCTCGTATTAGCACATGGACTGGGGAGTGGACTACAGAGTAGGTGTACCAGGTGCTATTCCAGGGAGGTATCAGGCATATTATCTCAGCCCAGGCAACTTTCACTGGATTGAAGGCAGCAAAGAGCCTGGTGCAACTTTAAATATCTGCTCGAGGTCCCAAAGCAAGGAGGACGGCGGTTGAGAATCTCATCTTGCCGAGGAGAACTCTGCCCCTTCCCTGCAGTGATAGCAGCAAGGACGACAGCTGAGGAACACAGCTGTATGCTCCATTTTCGCTGATGAGGTTGGCAAGGGCTAGGACTGAAGAACTCTCCCAGGGGAACCAAACTTCCTTGAATATTTAACAAGAACACAGTGAACACAAATGAATTAGACATTGAGGTTAAAGTGGGGATATATACTTCTTGCCCTTGAGGTTGTAACTTCACAACTAATACATTTGAGCTAACAAGAGCTTATCAGTATGTAACTCTAACAACACTCATGTGTGTTGCTATGAAATGTTAGAAGTTAGGTGAGACTTGACCCCAGCCCTAAAATATGGGTCCATTTGGAGATACCGTTAGAGAACTTCTCATCAGCAGAGTAACTGGAACACACAAGGACCCTGTGGGGCTTAGAAACATGAAAGTGCTACATTTTACTAGTTTTATGTGAAAAAGTTTTAAAATTCTTGTGTAAATGGAGATTCAGCAACAAGATGCAAGAACAAGTATCTGTAACTATTATAACTGCTAAGAATTTCAAAATTTCAATGATTTACAAAGGATGCTTGACTAGAACTTGAGTTCAAACATCAATGACACCTTTTGTAAATTACCAGTAATTTATCACTTTTATTGTAAGCATAGGGAAAACCTAACCACCCCAGGAAGAGATGGCTAATCCACAACTTTTCACCCATTACCATAAATCTTCTAATAACAAAAGAGGAATGCAAAGGTGGGCCGGAGGCAGTGATTAAGCCACTCCTTGGGACACTTGCATCCCACACTGGAGTGCAGGCTGCAGTCCTGCCTACTTCACTTCTGATCTAACTTTCTGCTAATGCACCGGGGAAGGCAGATGATGGACCGAATGCTTGAGTTCCTGCCACACATGTGTGAGACTTGGATGGAACTCCAGGCTGCAGGTTTCTGCCTGGCCCAGCCTTGGTGAGGTGGCCATTTGGAGAGTGAACCTGTGAATGAAAGATCTCTGTGGTTCCACCTTTCATATAAGTCAATACATCTTAAAAAAAAAAAAAAAAAGTAACGCAAGCACTGAGATTAAACAGGTGAGTTTTATTATCAAATGTAACAATTCTACAAAAACTCAGTAGTATTGTGCTTTTACTGCCTATCTTAAAGTCAGAGTTTGGGCAAAGAGCATCTTAAGGCATTAAGTATAAAGAACTTTATTTCTGATCTTAAGTGCCAGTTATCACCAATTTTCACACATACAAAAAATGGTTATCTTCTTTAACCCTCACTGCAAGCAAGGTCCACTGCTGGCCAGGTAGAGGGGTAATGTTTGGCTGTCTGTTCAAGGTGTTCATCAAATTAATGTTAAGCAAATAAAAATAGCATGGCATTGCATCCAAGCAAAGGACAATATGAGTAACTTAAAGAAATATGTGCACTTAATCAAATCCTGTCTTCCTCTTTGGAGTACATGAGGCAGCAGTCCTAGCTAGCTAGTGTCTAATATTGCACTTTTGTAGCATAAACACAGCTAAACTCACAGTGCTAAACACTGACAACATCAGCAGCTGCGCTAACGGCATAGTGTTTACCTCTCAGTCTGGCAGGCTACCTATCGCTCTACACTTTTAAAAGTTGTAATTGTTTGACAGTTAAGGCATTAGAGAAAGAGGTTTAAGGCTATCTTAATATATACAAGCATTCACTTCAGTTAGTATATTGCTTTCTAGAATACACTGTTCAAATAGTCTTATTTCTTGTGACATTAAAATCTATGGAATTTGTTATTAAAGTCCAAACGATCAATAATGAAAAAAGTACAATATAAAATAATACATACAAAGCCACAATATTCAGTTACAGTTCAAACTAGAAATTACTAATGACATGTAGCTGCTTCACTTTTGGTTTTCGTTTTGGCCCCTACTTCTTTCTTATTTACAACTGGTACCTGCTGAGAGAAAGACCCAAACTTAACTACGTGTGTTTCGTTCGTGAAGGGTACACTATTCTGATTTGTCCACAGGTTTTAAAAAAATCATTTTGTTTTTTACTGTAAGATATCATCATGGCCAAGAGACTGGGCAAATATTAGTTTTATTCCCTTTCTTGAGTTGGCAATTTAAGTATTCCAAGACCATATGCTTGAAATACTTAGCAAGACAGCATCACTGTGCAAGACAAAAGGAGATGGAGAGCAAAGAGTGGGAATGCACAGAAAGGAAGCTTCTATAACAAGAGTTCATGGTGCAGGTGGCAGGCACTAGTGGAGTATTTTTGTATCCAAGAATTAAAACTTAGGAAACACCTATGGTTCCATCTTAGCTGGAAGTAATGGAGACGTTTGATTTCAGATTCACATTTTAAATGCCTGTTTGCAATCAGCAAGGGTCCAGATGGGCTGAAAGCCGCTTGCTACAAGGATTTGGCTTCACTGGCTCAAATTTTTCACTCCACCAAAAGATAAGGTACAGGCCCACTGTCCAATCATGTTTGCTGAAAATACTGCAGCCTGAGGGTAGACAAACTTCTCCTGAAGTTGCAGAAGTTCTCTTGTGTCTGATGGCTTCAGGATCACCATATATCTTTCAAACACTGAGGGGAAAAATAAAAAGAAAACATTGTAGTCTGTAAACTTAATTCTTAACAGCCACAAAACAGAATTCAAGTTCCAAAAGAACCAACACAGCTGCAAGATAGTCCACATTTTTATTATACATAGACATCGATGGCATTTCCCATAACTTGATACCCTTTGTGTTTGACACGTGTGTTTTCACACCCTCACTTAACCCAGTTCTTTTTTTCTTTTTTTTTTTTTTCATTTATTTATTTGAGAGGCAGAGTTACAGTGAGAGGTAGAGACAGAGAAAGGTCTCCCTTTTGGTGGTTCACTCCCCAGATGGCTGCAACGGCTGGAGCTGCGCTGATCCAAAACCAGGAGCTTCTTCCCCGTCTCCCATGCAGGTGCAGGCGCCCAAGCACTTGGGCCATCTTCTAATGCTTTCCCAGGCCATAGCAGAGAGCTAGATTGGAAGAGGGGCAGCTGGGACTAGAACCAGCACCCATATGGTATGCCGGCGCCGCAGGTGGAGGATTAACCTACTGCGCCACAGGGCTGGCCCCTCAACTCAGTTCTTTAGTGCAGACACTATTACGTTCATTCCTGAGCCTGGGACCCCAGTCTATCATAGCACTCTTCTGATATTGCCAGTTCAACACCATTATCAAAGTAAAACCAGCAAGATGGAATTTTTAAAAGTAGATTCTGGTGTCTAGTATAAGAAATTTAAGTGTTTGCTTTTATTTATTTGAAAGGCAGAGAGATCATACATCAACTGGTTCACTTCCCCAAATAACCTACAATGCTGGGGCTGCTGGGCCAGGCTGAAGCCAGGTGCCAAGAACTCCATCTGGGCTCCCATGTGGGTAGAAGGGATCCAAACACTTGAACCATCATCTGCTGTCTCCCAAAATGCACCAGCAGGAAGCTGGATTGGAAGCAGAGGAGCCAAGACTAGCACAAGCACTCTGATATGAGATGCAAATGCCCCAGATGGCAGCCCAACCCACTGCCCCACAATGTCTGCCCCTACTATAAGAAACTCTCAAAGTAGGCATCTGGCCAAGCAATTGAGCTGCCAGGGTCCCCTACTGGAGTGCCTAGATGCAATTTCAGTCTCTGGCTCCTGACTTAGACTTCTGCCATGCAGACCCAAGGAGGCAGCAGCAATGGCTCGGGTAGGTGGGTTCTTCCCATCCACAAGGGAGTCCTGGATTGAGTTGAAGGTTCCTGGCTCAGGCCTCAGGCCAGTCCTGGTCTTCAAGAGCATTTGGGAAATGCACCAGCAGATGGGAGCTTGTTAGCTCAATTTCTCTCTGCCTCTCAAATTAAGACAGACATTTTAAGATATCTGTTTTTAAGATTCATTTGAAAGTCAGAGTTACAGAGGAGAGAGGGAGAGACAGAGATCTGCCATCTGTTGATTTACTCCCCAGATGGCCACAATGTCCTGGGCTGGGCCAGGCCAAAGCCAGCACTTTCATCCAAGTCAACCGCATGGGTACGGGACTCCAAACACTTGGGCCACCTTCTGCTGATTCTCCCAGGCTATTAGCAGGGAGCTAGATCGGAAATGGAGCAGCCAGGGCACCAACTGGCACTCATATGGTATGCTGCCATCGAGGCAATGGCTTTATCCACTGCACAAAGCTGTCCCTTTAAACACTTTCTTACTAAGCAGATAACATGATTGTACCATACTGGCACACTGCAGATTATTTTATTTTTCAGAATAGCTCTCTGAACTAAGTACCATTAACATCCTACTTATTAGGATGGGGCCATGGCTCACTTGGTTAATCCTCCACCTGCGGCCCTGGCATCCCACATGGGTGCCGGTTCTAATCCCGGTTGCTCCTCTTCCAGTCCAGCTCTCTGCTGTGGCCTGGGAGTGCAGTGGAGGATGGCCCAGGTGCTTGGGCCCCTGTACCCCCATGGGAAACCAGGAAGAAGCACCTGGTTCCTGGATTCGGATCAGCGCAGTGTCGGCTGTAGCAGCCACTTGGGGAGTGAACCAACGGAAGGAAGACCTTTCTCTCTGTCTGCAACTCTACCTGTCCAAAAAAAAAAAAAAAAAAAAAAAAAAAAGGCGAGCTCATGACAAGACAAACTCACAGACCAAAGGACACTAAGAAGATAGAACTAAATGCATAGAACGCTGGGTTGGGTCCTGGAACAGAAAAAAAGTATTAATAGGAAAGCTGACAAAATCTAATTATCATCTGCAATTTTGATAATGGGGGAAAAAAAATCCTTTTGCCCCATGGATGTTGTAAGCATAGGAACAAACTTATTTGTATCAATATAGAACTTCACATAAAACTTGTTTATATTCATTCATCTACCTGGTTCTCATAGGAAAAAATGGTACAGATGTAAAAGTGATTTTATGTCCATTTACCGGTTAGGGAAATGTCACCTCAAGGACTGTCATCTTTATATGCAATAGTCAAGGACTGTTGTCATAGTATGTCAAAAGCCAAGCACATTCAAATTTAGGGCCCGATACCGTCTTTGAGACTTAAAGAACATGAAACTTGGAACTCAACAGTGAGTGAAAGACAACAATGTTGGCTGGGTTGATGGGCAAGGGTACAAGAAGATTGAACAGTGTGGCCGGCGCTGTGGCTCAATAGGCTAATCCTCTGCCTGCGGCACTGGCACACCAGGTTCTAGTCCTGGTCGGGGTGCCGGATTCTGTCCCGGTTGCCCCTCTTCCAGGCCAGCTCTCTGCTGTGGCCTGGGAGTGCAGTGGAGGATGGCCCAAGTGCTTGGGCCCTGCACCCGCATGGGAGACCAGGAGAAGCACCTGGCTCCTGGCTTCGGATCAGCGCGGTGCGCCGGCCGCGGCGGCCATTGGAGGGCGAACCAACGGTAAAGGAAGACCTTTCTCTCTGTCTCTCTCA
Organism: Lepus europaeus; assembly: GCF_033115175.1. NCBI lineage: Eukaryota > Metazoa > Chordata > Mammalia > Lagomorpha > Leporidae > Lepus > Lepus europaeus. The sequence continues at coordinate 48,330,278 of NC_084830.1, forward strand.
CTGTGCACTCTGCCTATCAAAAAAAAAAAAAAAAAAAAAAAAAAAAAAGATTGAACAGTGTGACTGGAGAATATACAAAATCCTTTGCTTCCATTCGCAATACAGAAAATATATGTCACTTCGGGACCACAATAATCCACTGAAATACAGAAAGTAATAGGGGAAAAGAATGAAAAGATTGGCAGTGACCACTTTTGGTAGCCAGCCTCACAAACCAACTATCACCAGCTCTTTTGGAAAGTAAAGGCAGCTGTTAATTTGCAGATAAAATACCTATCTCTACCTGGCCCCACAACCAGTAGGGAGTTCATTCTCTCAACTTATTTTTTAGGAAATTATGTTCATTCCCTGTGGCTGCTATATTAAGTTACCCAGATTTGGTGGCCTGAAAGAAATTTATTCTCTCAAAAGCTTGGAGCCAGAAGTCAGAAATCAAAGCATTAGCGGATAGTGCATCCGGGCAGCTGCTGCCACTCCATGGCTGTCTGCATCACTCCCATCTCTGCTGCCCTGGTCACGCGGCTGCTCCCCTTCCAAGTGTCTGATTCTCCTCTGCCTTCTCTAACACAGATACCCTTGATTGCATCTAAGGCCTACCCAGATAATTCATGATACTCTTCTGCTCAAGAACCTTAGCTTATAGCTTTTGCCATACAAGGTCAATGCTCTAGGAATGGGGTATGGATATAAAAGGGGTCTTCAAAAGCCTGCAGAATATGCGTACTAACAAAAAGCTACATATCAATTCTAAATTTTTAAACCAGGATAAATTTGTCTTTTAATTCTATTGTTCATGAAATGTGAAGTACCCTCCTATCTTTGGGGCTACCATTCAGCCCACAATAAGCACTTACCCTGTCATGATTCTATGGTCAACAGAAAAGAGATTCCCACCCTAAAACCAGACATATGGGATCTAGCTTGGTCATTAGCGGCATGCCTCTGTGCAAGTGCCCTGACCCCTCTGGACTTCACCTGCTCATCTGCACACAGCACCACAAGCACATGGCCTGATGTTTCACAGGGCTGTGCTGAGACTTACGTGAGCCCGAGGGAGATCAAGTGCTTACGCCACCCTCCTACCCAAGATGATTTGTGATGATCAATTTAGCAATGGTGAAGAGGAGAAAATATAGGTATACTCACAATATAAACTTGAGAAGAAAGAAAAAAGGTTCAAAGTTGCACAGGGGTAAACAAGAAGCTGAGAGGAACGATGTATTGTGGTTATTTCTGGGAGGTGAGATTAACTGACTTTGGGTGGAGGGTGTGTGTACCTGTCTGTATGCTCCACGTTCTTTACAAAGACCACAGAACTCTTTTATGAGCCTATTACTCAGTGTTGCTGAAACAATTCAAATATATAAATGGGGCGGGCAGTTGAGTGCACCAGGTTAAGCTGCTGTTTGGGATGCCCACATCCTGTATCAAAGTGCTGGCCAGAGTCCCAACTCCAGTTCCACTTCCAATCCAGTTTCTTGCTAATTCACACTCTAAGAAGGTAGCAGGTGGTAGCTAAAGTACTTGGGTCCCCACTACCCATGAGAGTCCAGGATGGAGTTTCTGGCTCATGGATTTGACCTGGCTCAGCCCCAGGTATGGAGGGTATTTGAATCTGTGGATGGAAGATTTCTGTCACTCTGCTTTTCAAATAGATAAATAAATCTTAAAAAAAAAAAAAAAAAGATTGAAAGTCAAAATTACACACAGAGAGAAGGAGAGGCAGAAAGAGAGAGTTCTTCTATCCACTGGTTCACTCCCCAGTTGGCCGCATTGGCTGGAGCTGTGCTGATCCGAAGCCAAGAGCCAGGAGCTTCCTCCAGGTCTTCCAATGTGGGTACAGGGGCCCAAGGACTTGGCCATCTTCCACTGCTTTCCCAGGCCATACCAGACAGCTGGATGGGAAGTGGAGCAACTAGGACTCAAACTGGCAGCCATATGGGATGCTGGTACTTCAGACGGCAGCTTTACACGCTACGCCACAGCGCCAGCCCCAATAAATAAATCTTTGAGAGATAACTTATGCCAAGTGTTATACACAATGCTCTGTGTAAATTTTTATAACTTTTTAATAGAAAGGAATCTAACTTTATTAGAATAAGAAAATTTAGACATTTGGATTTGAACAAAGCTCCTTATCATTCTATCATGAACCGAAATATATAAATATATGGTAGAATCAGAGATACTGAGTAATGGTTTATAGTCAATTTAGAACAATTCTAGCATGTCAAAACATCTTATTCCTAACCATTTCTTATTTATTTAAAAATACAGATAATTCATTTATCAAGCATTAAGGTGTTGAATAGTGAACATTTTGAAAGACAAATATGGATCAAAAAGGAGGGCATCAACAAGTTACAACTGTGTGCTCTATACCTAGACAATCTCCATTTCCACCACTTACTCTCTGTCCATTGTATTCTCTCACTGGACCAAGACATATTGAAGCCTCACTACCAGCAAACCAATTTCAGGAGATCCAACCATCAAAAAGAAAAAATAAACCACAACAATTCCCAAACATGCAGGGGCATCTCCATCTCCAGGGAAACCTAACACAGAATGCCAGGATCCTTTTAAAAAGTCTGTGTATTAATGGGGGCCAAAGGATATTATGAAAATATGATTTTTGCAAAATCTTCTCAGGGTTCTTTCTCTATGGATTTAGTCTTAGAAGAGGATAAAAAGACATGCAATGGAAACCATGCAATCATTTTGGAATAAAACACAATGACAAGAATATTCAATCCCATACATATAAAACTGTAAATTACTGATCCAGAGTAAAATAAAATAAAAACATTACACTAAGAGAAATGTCAGTCACAAAAAGATAAATCATTCCACTTTTGCGGTACAATCTGGAAAGGTCAAATTCATAGAGACAGAGTAGAATGATGGTTGCCAGGGGCTGAGAGAAGAGGGTCTACAGAGTTAGTGTTCGATGTGCATGGAGTTTAGTTTGAAAGATGAAAACGTGCTGGAGTTGGATGGTAGTGATGGTTGAACAAAACCAGGGAGGTACACTTAATGCCAATTGACCTATACACTTTTTTGGGGGTGGGGTGGTTAAGGAAGCTGGCTGTCTACTGCTTTTAAGAGGCCAAAGGCAAATGACACTTAACATTTGTTAGGACTGTCAATTATGTTATGTATCACTTTACCACAAGATTTCTTTAAAAGGAAACCAGAAAAAGGGTATCGAACCCAAGAGAATTAATGTATCATCCAGTGACTCCACTCCTACATATCCAAGAGAACTGAAAATGAGGGGTACTCAAATAATTGAATATTCAAATCAGCTCTATGCACAATAGCCTGAAGTTGGAAATAACCACAAGTGTCCATCGATGGGTAAAAAAAAATGTGATCTATCCATACAATTGAGTATTATCCAGCCATAAAAAGGGATGATGTACTGATACATGCTGCTACATGCATGGGCATGGATATTTAGCCTACTGGTTAGTACTCTAAGACACTAGCATCCCACATTGGAGTACCTGGGCTTGACACCCAGCTCTGACTCCTTAATCTAGCTTCCTGTTAACATAGACCCAGGGAGGTTCAAGCAACCGAGTTCCTGGTACTCATGAGGGAGACTGAGACCAAATTCCTGGCTCTTGGCTCTGGCGCCTGCCTAGTCAGAGGCATGTGGGGCGTGAAGCTGCGAATGGCAATCCTCTCTCTCTCTCTGTCTCTCAAAAATACAAACCAACCACATAAGGAGAAAGAAGTCAAACACAAAAAGGTCACATATAGTAAAATTCCATTTGTGTCAAGTATCTGTAATAAGCCAATCTATAGAGACAGAAAAAATATTAGTCTCCAGGTGCTGTGGGGGGAAAAAAAAAACAAAAAAAGAAATGTTTCAGAACTAGGTAGAGGTGGTAGTTGTACAATGTTGTGAATATACCAGAGTCATATAGTTTAAAATTTTTAATTTCGTGTCAGAAATTTTATATCAATTTTTAAAAAGCAAACAGCCTATATTTTATATGATATAGTTAAGAATTTCCAAATTGAAAAGTTTTCCCTTATTCTAAAGCAACATACAATTCTCATTCATAATGAGATAGATAATGCTTAGATACTATTTATGTAGATGACAAAATTAATCCCAATTTCCACGCCTTCCAGAATTTTCTTTACAATGTATTGTTTTTTTGAAAGGCAGAATTACTAGGAGAGGAACAAAGAGAGATCTTCCTTCTGCTGGTTCACTCCCCAAATGGCCACAACGGCCACGGCTGGGCCAGGCTGAAGCCAGGAGCCCAGAGCTGCTTCAATGTAGCCCATGTGGTTGGCAGGGGCTGAAGCATTTGTGCCACACTCTTCCGCTTTCCCAGAGTTGGGAGTTGGGTCAGAAGTGGAGCAGCTGGGGCTCAAATCAGCCCACATATGGGATGCTGGTTTTGCAGGCAGAGGCTTAAGCTGGTATGTTACAATGCCAGTCCCTAGGATTTTGTTTTGTTTATTTGAAAGGTAAAGTGAGAGAGAGAGAAGAGGGGACAGAGAGGAAGAGAGACATCCTCCATCTGCTGGTTCACTCCCCAAATGCCAGCAAAAACCAGATTGGACAAGCCAAAGCCAGGAGCCTGGAAATCTATCCAGGTCTCCCACAAGGGTAGCAAAAAGATGGGCTATCATCATCTGTTTCTCAAGCACATTAGCAGGAAGTCCTAAGTATTCCCTTATGGAATGTGGACATCCCAAGCAGTGGCTTAACTTGCTAAACCATATTACCCACTCCCATCCTTACAGGACTTCTAATACTCTCGCACCACACTAAAGAATAAAGGGAACTTCTCCATCTGACTCCTAGAATAACTTAAGGCACTTCTGTTTGGCCCTAATTTAGCTTGCACATCATAGAGCCTTACCTTCTTTTCTGAGGATGGTCTAACTGCTGGGACCCTTAAATACAAACCCATTCTTTGGGCAGAGCTCTGGCCTGGTCATTTGTGTGTACAAGTCCATCCTCGGTTGCATACTAAAATGCAAGTTAAAACAAACAGGATCAAAAGATGGACAAACTGCCACTATGGATGGTTAATATCTTAACTAAACAGATCTACCAACAATAGAATAGGACACTTAAACTCTAAGGAACAACATTGGTGCAAACCTTATATGTAACTGCTAACATCAATTCTTCTTTCTTAATCAAACACCAGAAAAATCTCTTCTAGGAGAGAAGTTAGACTGAACAGTAGATTAAAAGACCACCATACCACAGGGGACCCAACACTTAACATCTTGCTAAGAGTACAATTTCCAGAACACCATAGATATGACTAGATCTCATGTGAGTTATACATGAACACCAATGTACAAGAAGCTCAATATTTCCAAATCACCCAGTGAATTTTCAGTAACATTAGCTGTGTTGGGAATATCAATCTAATTCACTCAGTAGGGCAAGCAAGTGAAAATCTTAGAGTAAGAGGTCTGAAGAGACAATGACTATAGTCTGTACTTCGAGGAGAAGCAAAACCACCATTTACTAAAAATGCAAAGCTGCTGATAGTAAAACGTAACACAAAGAATGGATAAAAAAGTTAAAGGAATTGTATGAGGGTACCTGGGAATCCATTTCAGAATAAGAGGTCGATCAGCTAAAATATACACATTTCTATTTTATCAACCAGAAAGACATCCTTGTTACCAAATATTTTCATAAATTAAGTTTCCACTCCATTCATCTAATTTATCAAAACAGACCTAACCCAAGTAACTTAACCCTATAAGACTATAGGTTTGACAGCAAAATCTAAGCCCTACATTCTGCTTTAGCCATCAGAATTCCTTCCCTTTTGTAAATCCTTGCTCTCTCTGAATTTATAAGCCATCCCAAATGAAGTATGGAAAATACAAAGGAGTAGTTTTAAGGAAGGAATTTTGCTGAAAGCAGAGGAAAAACTGTATTTAAAAACTGTATATAAAAAATGACATGCCAGCTCTTTCTGCAGACTCAGAGGAGTGAGGGTACTGAATCACCCTCTCTTCCTTAACCCTTTCCCCTTCTCAGTCCACTGCATTCCTGAACAATGACTGTGTGTGTATGTGTGTGTGTGTGTGTTCCTCATCTTAATTTAAACAATATCACACTTTGTGGGGGGGGAGGGAAGACAAGCTATCATTATGTCCGGGTAAGAGATCATCAAAAGCTTCATTTACTCAACAGGGATTTGCTTAATTAAATATAACAATTATTATATAATTACATAGATTTAGCCATAAATAAAACTTTCCACTAAATCAAAATTGATAAATACACTGCAGGTAAACACTTAGTGAAGTTTCATTCTGCTTAAAGCCATCCATTGATTTTATTATCTTGTGGCAAAGCCAAACTTAATCTGGAACCCTTAATGAATGGCTGTTATCTGAAATAGCACCCACAGAATTCTAATGACAGTAAGTTTTTAAAAGTTTTTATGTAAGATTAATATGAATTTGGGTTAGTTATAAGGGTTTTGAAGAGTAAAGAGAGCTCTCCCAGCTGCTAGTTCATTCCCGAAATGCCTGCAACAGCCAGGGCTGAGCTGGGTCAAAGTCGGTGCCTAGAACTCAACCCGGATCTCCCACATGGGTACCAGGGGCCCAAGCACTAGAGCCATTTATACTGCCTCCCCGGAGGTGCAACAGCAAGAATCAGAAGCAGAACTGGGACTTAAACCCAGGCACTCTGATATGGGAAGCAGGTGTCATTAAATCACTGTACCAGGTTTCAGGATTTAGAATATAAGCATTGTCACTGCCTCAAAGCTCAAAATGTTAAAGGAAGATATGCACATCATTTGATGAATGATCTGGAAAATTGAGGTTTTTATGAATCCTAATTAGTTCTAAACACTTTAGAAATTAAGGCCAAATGCATCAAAACAGTAATTTAGCACAATCTTTGTGCTTCTGATTATACCAGGTAGCTCTGACTCCACTAATGAATGACTTTAGAAGCTGCCTAAAAGAAAAACTGTTACTAAGTTATTTCATCTCCGTTTAGAAGTACATCAATCTTTGAATCATGAGTCTGGAAATGATCCCTCTTACAGTTTGTGGTAAAATACCCACAAGGGTCAACCATGAGTCTTAATAGTAAGAGCAATTTGTTTATTCTGATCACTAATTTAAGTGTTGATTCTTACTTCTACAGGTGTAAATGTAAACTAGAGAAAACGAGCCAAAAAGGAATAAATCCAGCTGATGGCTAAAGCTTAAAACTTTCCTTCAATGTTCTACAGTTAGAAACAAGGAAAACATATTGCAAAAGTCAAAATGCTTTATCCATGAGATTAGGCAACCTTTTCATTAAGTTTTCAGTAAAATTTTCTATTCCTTTTATAACATAATAAATCAGACATGATGTTTAGAAAGCAATTTTAAAAATCACACTTTAAAGTCTTCTAAAAGCAGCACAGCTGTTTAGGAAAGAGTAATCTACTGACCTAAGCAAAAAAAATTGCTTCTGGTAAGAATGTGCTAAACCAGGCAGTAATAAATAGTAACTTTTGCCCATTCTCATTTGGCTTTTCACTACCAGTCACAGATTTTCATTTGCATAATAAAATATCCTTTGCATGGTAAAGGCCCTTAAGACAACTGTGGTACTCCGTAGGTTTGGGGCAGGTAGCACCAATGATGAAGTCATCTTAGCTAGGACCACTCTCCTCCATGGGTCATGGATATCAAGATTGTAATACAAGCAAGTAGTGAAATAGGCTCTGCCAACACATCCTGTGTAAGATGGTACTGCTGATGCTCCAGGGCTATTTTAGGATCTGCCTATTATGCCTTGAACAGCTTCTCTATTCTGAAAACTCAAGCAAAGTTTAGGTTAAAGAGGAAGAAGAATAATTTTTCCTATTAGTGCAATAAACAGAAAAGTTAGTTGGTTTTAAATATGGCAGAAAAGAGGGAATTCAGGTTTTAGACAATTATCTGACTTGAGGAAGAAAAAGCATCTACTCAGATGAGAGGGAAAAGAGATTTTGTCCACTGGAGAAGAGTTCACACTGAAACAGGCTTCCTGTAGCTTAACCCAGAAAGCAGGTGACGGACAAAGGCAGTTGTAGAAAAAACTGACACGAGCAAAGACCATCATCAGAATTAACAGATAATTTCGTGAAAGGCTCAGCAAATACCCTAGAGCTCATCTTAGGGTGTTACCTTCTCACAACTAAGTCTCCTTGTATTCCAGAGGTGGGGAACCTTTCTTCTGCCAAGTGCCATTTGGATATTTATAACATCATTTGTGGGACACAAAATTGTCAAGTTAAAAATTAGCCTGCTATAGATTTACTGAATTTCTAGTCCCACCTGCAGTTGCCTCGGCAGGGCCAGATCACATGATTTCACGGACCTTGTTGGCCAGCAGGCTGGAAGTCCAAACCTGGGTCCCTGTGCTCCCCCACCAGACCGGCAGAGGCCTCCGATCATTTTTTTAAATACTCAAATGTAAACTCAGTGTTTGAGTATTTTTAAGTCAGATATGAACCTGACTTGGGGGAAAACTCCTCAGCCTACTCCAGCCTGGATGACATGCCCAAAGGAGCTCTCCAAAAGTAGGGCAGGTTTCCAAAAAGCACCAAAAGATTATAATGAAAGACTAAAGATCGTGGGGCCAGTGCTGTGGCGTAGTGGGTAAAGTTGCTGCTTATGATGTTGGCATCCCATATGGGTGCCAGTTTGTGTCCTGGCTGCTCCACTTCTGATCCAGCTCTCTGCTAACGGCATGGGAAAAAAGTAGCAGAGGATGGTCCAAGTGCTTGGGCCCCTGCCACTCATTCAGGAGATCCAGACAGAACTCTTGGCTTTTGGCTTTGACCTGGCCCAGCGATGGCTGTTGTGGCCAGCTGGGGAGTGAACCAGCAGATGGAAGGTCTGACTCTCCTTCTCTCTCTCTGTAACTTTGCCTATTAAAATATGTATTTTAAAATACATAAAGATTGCATGGAAAAGCAAATGCTGTCAAGGGGATGAGTCTGAAGCCAGGTCTCCTTACACTGACTCTGGACCTAACTGCTTCCACAAGCAAATCCATTAGCACATATACACTCCTGAGTTTTAGAGAATCTGTGTCTTCCCTGGCTGTATTCTTCATGCAAATCAACTTAAGTAATAAGGGCACTAAGGATGCTTCTTTTTTAAGCTACTGACCTGGTAACCTTGGAAGAAGTTAAGAATTTCCTTAACTCCAGTATTGTAGGCCAGGCCCTGCATTCTGACCACCGTGCCAGGCTGTGGAGGGACACCGCTAAGATTAGCAGCTGTAGGGAAGTAGCCAAGACTATTAGGCGAACCTGGGGGGCTAAAGGGAGAGAAAGCACAGTGAACCAACAGGCACAGGCAATATTGAATATTTACTAAAACATTAGTTACTTAAGAAAACAGACTTTCTCATGGCAATCTTAAAACTTTTCAGAGTTGTCTTTCCTAAGACATGTAAGAACACTATAGCATTCTCACACTTCTGTAAAAGCCAAGAGAGGCCATCAGGCTAATGCAGAGTTAAGTGCATGGCTTCACCCAAACCTCTGAGATTCTTAGAGAAGAAGGAATGAATCAAGCCTTCAGTCACTCAACCACAAAGCACCACTTCCAAAGCCCATCTCATTGATGATTAACTTGCTGGTTACCAGGAATACTAAAACATGCAAAGGCACGAACACAAAGGACTAACAGGAACCACTGCCATAGTAACCGAAAGCATCAAAGATTTTGGAACGAGCTGTTCAACCCACATAACAAACGTACAGCACAATACAATGGGCCTTCAGAAAGTTCATGGAAAATGTGTATTACGTAAATGCTATGTATGGATCTCGAGTTTTTTGCACAAAAATAAACCTAGCTTTTAGTCCCATTTTCCAGGAACTTTTTGAAGTTACCCTGTGCAGCAAAGTACAATAGCATGAATTATTCCTTCCAACCCGATTCTAAAAAACGGGAAACGCGAAGAGCTAGAACACATAACAAATTAAATCCGTCACCATGAACACGAGAGGAAGATCGGTGAATGGACTTTCCTAGTATATTTACAGCAATCATCTCCAAAGAGTACAAATCAAACAATAACTATGTGACAACCTGAGGGATTACTACATGAGTTTCCAAGTAGTTCAACAGTTAGATTGCCAGTTCGCTTTATCTTTTCCTCCCCCTAGTCTGTTTCCTATCACATTTGGTAGCTGGATACACATAACTGAATACATGGAAATTCTTTCAAAAGTCATTAAAGAGTTAACAATCATTACCAGATTGACTTGTACTCATGTTCATAGGTAGGTAATTGTCCCACTTCAAAGACAAACAAAACATAATGGAGGGCACTAAAAATCTTTGGTACTATTCTACATAATTCCAATAAAAGTTGACAGAAGGCATGGTACCAGATGTGCCTCTTATTAGCACTGTAGCCTTGAGCAGGTCATTTCTCTACACTTGATTTTTCTTCAATAGCTAAATGGAAATGATTGGCACCTTTTTTAGAACCATGACTACCTATTGTATACAGCATTTGTAAGGATAATTCTATCCTATAATTCTGACAGAAGAATGTAATGTAAGAAGAATTTTACATTAATTCTAAACTCCAGTCTTTTTGTGAATTAAATAAGAACAAGCAAAAATAATTTGTGGGCCGGCGCCGCGGCTCACTAGGCTAATCCTCCGCCTTGCGGCGCCGGCACACAGGGTTCTAGTCCCGGTTGGGGCGCCGGATTCTGTCCCGGTTGCCCCTCTTCCAGGCCAGCTCTCTGCTGTGGCCAGTGAGTGCAGTGGAGGATGGCCCAAGTCCTTGGGCCCTGCACCCCATGAGAGACCAGGAGAAGCACTTGGCTCCTGGCTTCGGATCAGCGCGGTGCGCTGGCTGCAGCGCGCTACCGTGGCGGCCATTGGAGGGTGAACCAACGGCAAAAGGAAGACCTTTCTCTCTCTCTCTCACTGTCCACTCTGCCTGTCAAAAAAAAAAAAAAAAAAAAATTGTGGAATAAAAACAAAAGAGAGGCCAGTGCCATGGCGTAGTAGGTTAAGCCTCCACCTGCAGTACCAGCATCCCATATGGGTGCCAGTTCAGGTCCCAGCGGCTCTACTTCCAATCCAGTTCCCTGCTGATGGCCTGGGAAAGCAACAGAAGATCACCCAAATGCTTGGGGCCTTCTGATCTAGTTCCCTGCTAACGCTCCTGGGAAAGGCAGCAGCAAAAGGCTCAAGTGTGTAGGACTCGGCCACCCATTGTGAAGCTTCTGGGTTCAGACTGGCCCAACTCTGGCTGTTGTGGCCATGTGGGGAATGAATCAGCAAATGGAAAACCTCTAAACACAAACCTTATTACACAGCTATAGTAATCATGATACTCTCATACTAGCATAAGGAAAGGCATATAGTGGAATAGAGAGAATAGAAATCAATTCTTACATGGTTGATTTTTTGATAAAGGTTCCAACACAATTCAATTTGGAAAGAATTATTTTTTCAAGAAATGGTGCTGGGGGCCCGGTGCTGTGATGCAATACGTTAACCCTCTGCCTACGGTGTAGGCATCCAATATGGGTACCACTTCTAGTCCAGGCAGCTCTTCTTCCAATCCAGCTCTCTGCTGTGGCCTGGGAAAGCAGAGGAAGATGGCCCAAGCCCTTGGGCCCTTGCACCGGTGTGGGAGACCTGGAAGAAGCTCCTGGCTCCTGGCTTCAGATTGGTGCAGCTCCAGCCCTTGAGGCCACTTGGGCAGTGAACCAGCGGAAGGAAGACCTTTCTCTGTCTATCCCTCTCACTATATGCAACTCTACCTCTCAGATAAATACATGAAATCTTAAAAAAAAAAAAGAAGAGTTTTCCCAAAAGTTTACATTCAGAAAACTGCCATGGCATTGACCACTTAGAAACACTTGCTGTTGTGGTCATTTGGGGGGTGAATCAGTGGCTAGAAGATCTTTCTTCCTCTGTTGCTCTGCCTTTCAAATAAGTCAGTTCTCAAAAAAAGTTAGGTTTTGCAATTCATCCTTCCTTTTGCTAACCTACCTTCTCACAGCCCATTATTATCATGCCAATATCATTGTAATTGCCCAAAATTCTGTTGCCTGACTGTCCAACTATTTCTTTCTTGTTTTTTTTTTTTTTTTTTTTTTTTTTAAAGATTTGAGATGTAAAGTTACAGACAGGAGAGGGAGAGACCGACAGAGAGGTCTTCCATTCACTGTTCACTCCCCAAATGGCTGCAATGGCCAGAGCTGGGCCGATCTGAAGCCAGGAGCCTGGAGCGTCTTCTGGTTTTCCCACATGGGTGCAGGGACCCAAGAACATGTGCTATCTTCTATTGCTTTCCCAGGCCATAGCAGGGAGCTGGATTGGAAATGGAGGAGGCGGGTCATAAATCAACACCCATACGGGATGCTAGCAGCGGAAGTTTAGCCTACTATACCACGGTGCTAGCCCCTGTCCAACAATCTCTAATCTGTATTTTCTCCAGAACCCAATTTATACTGTCTAACTTCATAATACCCTAATGAGTCATACAAATTTCTTCGTAGATTTATGAACATGCTGGGGGCCAGGATGCCCACGACACTAGCACATTAATACTACATACTCTATCAAAAACAAGCCCCATGACATCCTTCCTTCACTTACAAATCCTGGTAGCACTAATTAATGTCACCAAGTGACCTACCATATTAGAGGTAGCATACATGACAATATTCATAATTTCAGGACTTGCCCCACTTCTCTAGAGAAGAAGACTAAGGAGTGACCAATTCAGTTACAGAAATGGGTTAAGACAAATGAAGATTAGAGAATTGTATTATTGGGGCCGGCACAGTGGCATAGTGGGTTAAGCCATTACTTGCAGTGCGGCATCCCATATGGGTACCGGTTCGAGACCCGGCTGCTCCACTTCCAATACAGCTCTCTGCAATGACCTGGGAAAGCATAAGATGGCCCTACTGCTCAGGTCCCTGCACCTGCATGGGCGACAGGGAAGAGCTAGTGGCTTTGGATTGGGTCAGCTCCTGCCATTGTGGCCACTTGGGGAGTGAACTAGCGGATGGAAGACCTCTGTGTGTGTCTCTCTCTGCCTCTCCTATCTCTGTGAAACTCTTTCAAATAAATAAATAAATCTTAAAAAAAAAAAAAAAGAAAAAGAAAAAGAATTGTATTATCCCTCCAGATGAGTCAACACTCTGAGAAATCCTGCAGAATGGAATCTGGTTTCTACTGCTCTGTAAAATCAATGTACAGAATCTTTTTATAACATTCACTAGCATACGTAGGGTCACAAAGACCCCGTGTTTATATAGAGTGGAGAAACACTGCTTCAAATTCTTGCCAGTGTAAGCTGGAGTCAATCTTCATGTTAGAAATCTTCCATTTACTTTAATAAAGTTCTTTTCAGCATGTGCTTAAGCATATTTGCATTCTTAGTACCAAATTGTACATTATGACCGAGGTTTCTAGACTGGCAAATTATTTCCTCCATGATAGTTAACATGAATTTGTATTGATAGAATGAATTCCCCACAGCAGTTTTGCTTCTATCACTAAAAGTGTCATAAAGGGGTCTGCATTGTGGCATGGGGTATAGGACGCTGCCTGCAGTGCTGGCATCCCATATGGGCGCCGGTTCAAATCCTGGCTGCTCCTCTTCCAATCCAGCCCTCCGCTATGGCTTGGAAGGACAGCAGAAGATGGCCCAAGTGCTTGGGCTCCTGCACCTGTGTGGGAGACCTGGAAGAAGCTCCTAGCTCCCGACTTTGGCCCAGCTCTGGCCGTTGTGACCATTTGGGGAGTGAATCAACAGATGGAAGACTTCTCTGTAACTCTGCCTCTGAAGTAAATAAATTAAAGATTTAAACATTCCAATTGAAATAAACACAAAAGGTAAATGCGGTCTTCACTGGGGGCTTCATAGTCCTTTGGTTCAATTACAATGAATTCATAATAGAACACAGAAAAACTATACAAAAAACCAAAGAATACAAAATCTGTCCATATTACTATGTATACATGTCTGCTGCTTAAGAAAAAATAATCTGATTTTTAAAAAATGATTATCCCTAGAAAGAAAACCTTCCCTTTCCCATTATCATATAAGCCTGCAATAAAGCATCATTAATGAGGAAAAGCCAAACTTCCCTTGTACTGGAAACTTCCCTCTACGGGGATGATGTAGCTCATTACTCACAGGGTCCTACAAGAGGCCAGACAATGCACACCAGACATGTACACTAACCCATCTTTGAAGAACCAGTGTAATTTCTCACATGTGCTACATCTCTGATGCAAAGGAGCATGCAAGTCACAGTAACAGGTAGGACTTGATGTTAACAGGAGAAAAGACGCATTTTAATTGAGGTTAGAGTAATAGAGCGACACCAACAACTAGTCCCTCATAATCTTGCATCCTGGGCTAAGCTTTGGGTCAGGAGCTAACAAACTCCCTTCGGATGGCGGTGAGGGAACGGAGAAAACAAAAGCACCTGAGCACACAGGCCTGCTTTCACCTGACGGCCAAGAGGCTGCAATGACAGCCACACACACTAAGAACTCATTCACAACAGGTGAAAAAGCAATCCTTTGGTTCACATTTTCTTCTTAAATGTTCCTTAAGTAACCCAAATCTTTATGATGAAAGATACTATATATTCTCAGAGTAATACCAAGTTAGAGAGGAAACAGACAAAGGCTGTCGAGCTGAAGGAGTCTTCAAAGTCACTGACTTTGCCAGGCACAAATTCTGTCAGCTGCCCTGAACTACCAAGAGCCCTCATTTTATTAATCACATTTCCAGCACATATTCCAGAGAAGGTGCTCAACCATACTGTTCTCAGTTAAACTGAAAGCTGAAATGACTAAAGGCTTTAAAAAAAAAAAAAAAAGATTTATTTATTTGAAAGTCAGAGTTACACAGAGAGAGGAGAAGCAGAGACAGAGAGAAGTCTTCCATCCGATGGTTCACTCCCTAATTGGCCACAGCAGCCGGAGTTGCACCGATCTGAAGCCAGAAGCCAGGAGCTTCTTCCGGGTCTCCCACGTGGGTGCAGGGGCCCAAGAACTTGGGCCATCTTATACTGCATTCCCAGGCCATAGCAGAGAGCTGGACCAGAAGTGGAGCAGCCGGGTTGAGAACCATCGCTCATATGGAATGCTGGTGCTTCAGGCCAAGGTGTTAACCCACTGTGCCACAGTGCTCACCCTGACTAAAGGCAATTTAAAATAAGCACTTCTTTTTTTTAGGGGCAAGCTTTCAGAAATCTTTAAGATTCATTAGCATCTTAATGTTTTAAAGTAGTTAACACTTTTACATTGAACATACTGGGGCCAGTGATATGGCACATTTTGGTAAAACCACTGCCTGCAGAATCAGCTTTGCATATGGGAGCAAGTTCAGGTCCAGCACACTCCACTTCTGATCCAGTTCTCTGCGAATGCGCCTGGGAAAGCAGCAGAGGATGGACCAATGCTTGGGTCCCTGCACCCATGTGGGAGACCTGGAGGAAGCTCCTGGCTCCTGAATTTGGCCTATCTCTGGATGTTGCGGCCATTTGGGGAGTGAACCAGCACATGGAAGATCTCTTTCTCTCCAAATCTGTCCTTCAAATAATTTTTTTTAAAAAAGAGAATATATTATTAACATGAACACATTGAAGCCAAATTGACATATTTCATTTTTTTAAAAATGGAGTGAACTCAATTTTTTCACGGGGCTAGCACTGTGGCAGAGTAGGTTAAGCCTCCCCCTGTGACACCAGCATCCCTTATGGGCACCAGTTCAAGTCTTAACTGCTCCACTCCTGATCTAGCTTTGCTGGTGGCCAAAGAAAGCAGTGGAAGATGGCTCAAGTGCTTGGGCCCCTGCACCCATGTGGGAGACTGGGAAGAAGCTCCTAGCTTTGGATCCTCCCAGTTCCAGCTGTTGTGGCCATTTGGGGAGTGAACCAGGGGATGAAAGACTCCCCCCCCCCCCGCCTCTGCCTTTCAAATAAAAAAATAAGTCTTAAAAAACCACAAAAACATAAACAAAAACTGGGGCCAGCACTGTGGCGTAGTATGCTAAGCCTCCATCTGCAGTGCCAGCATCTGATATGGGTGCCAGTTTGTGTCCTGGATGCTCCTCTTCAGATCCAGCTCTCCGCTTATGGCATGAAAAAGCAGTGGAAGACAGGCCAAGTGATTGGGCTCCTGCACTCACATGAGAGACCTGAAAGAAGCTCCTATCTCTGGATTGGCTTAGTTCTAGCCACTGCGGCCATTTAGGGAGTGAACCTTTTTTTCTGTCTCTCCCCCTCTTTATTTATAACTCTACCTCTCAAATAAATAATATCTTTAAAAAACTGGCACAGCTTTTAAAAAATATCCCTTTAATTAAGTTTTTTAAAAAATTTATTTGAGGGGCCGGCGCTGTGGCGCAGTGGGTTAATGCCTTGGCCTGAAGCGCCAGCATGCCATATGGGCGCTGGTTCGAGACCCTGCTGCTCCACTTCTGACCCCACTCTCTGGTATGGCCTGGGAAAGCAGTAGAAGATGGCCCAAGTCCATGGGCCCCTGCACGCGTATGGGAGACCAGGAAGAAGCTCCTGGCTCCTGGCTTCAAATCGGCACAACTCCGGCTGTTATGGCCAATTGGGGAATGAACCATTGGATGGAAGACCTCTCTCTGTCTCTGCTTCTCCTCTCTCTGTGTAACTCTGACTTTCAAATAAATAAATACTTAAAAAAATATTTGAAAGGAAGAGAAAAAAGAGACACTGGTTTCCTTTGCAAATACCAGCAACAGCTATCACCTGCTGCCTCCCAGAATCTGCATTAGCAGGAAGATGGAATCAGGAGCAGAAGAGGAACTCCAACCCGGCACTGTATAGTGTATGGATATGGTGTATAGGGGTCCCAAGCAGCATTTTAACTACTACACCAAATGCTTGCCATCATCAATATTGCTCTTTAACTTACAGTATGCTATTTTAGATGTTCCTAATTAAAAGAACGTTAAGTCAAAAGATACTTGGAGGGACTGACTGGGCACCAGTTCTAGTCCCAGCTGCTCCACTTCTGATCCAGTTCCCTGCTAAGGCACTTGGCAAAGCAGTGGAAGATGGCCCAATTGCTTGGAACCCTGTACCCACGTGGGAGACCAAGATGATGTTCCTGGCTTCAGCCTGGCCCAACCCTAGCAGTTAGACATTTGAGAAGTGAACCAGTAGATGGAAGATCTCTGTAAACTCTGCCTTTCAAATAAATCAATAAATATTAAAAAAAAAGTTGAAACAATTTAACACATGAGGGGTTAATTTAGAAGTATTAGTCTGAACACAATGCTCATGACCTGCAATTAAAACTTCTATTTTTGGGGCAGGAATTGGGGCACAGCATGTTAAGCTACCACTTGTGATGTCTGCCTCCCATTTCTGAGTTCCAGAGCAGGTCCTGGCTGCTCCAGTTCCAGTTCAGCCTGAGTATGAGGGTGCCTGCCACCCATGTAGGAGATCTGAATGGAGTTCCGGGCTCCTGGCTTTGACCTGGCCCAGGCCCAGCTGTTGTGGGCATTTGGAGAGTGAATCAGCAGATTCAAGACCTGTCTCTCCCTGTCACTCTGCCTTTCAAAGAAAAAAATCTTTTTTAAAATTTCCATTTCTGTAAAATCAACTTACAAAAATATAAGAAGTGATTAAAGATCAATAATTGTTTAATGGAGAAAAACTCTAAGTTGTGATGTCTAAACACAAAGGAACTGCTACATTATGATGGATTTTTACTCTTGTAGCATTGTAACAAAGTTACAAAAATGATGCAAATAAACAAAGAAGTCAATGATGTACTGGCAAGTTAAAAAACAGAACAGGTGAACAGTACATGTTGAGGACATGCCAAGTACTGACTATGCTCCCTTATTTAGCAGGACACACATACATGTAAAAACCAATAAAAATGATTACTTCTGGGCTTGGGAGCACAAAAAATGGTTGTTTTTACTTTTACACTCTGTACTTCTGTATTCTTACATTTACTAATGAGCACATTAAAAGTTTAAAACTACTAAGAAGTTAAAGGGAGGGTGCCTTATGGCAAAGGGGCTTAAGATACCCCTTGGGGATTGCACATCCTATTTTGGGGTACCTGTCTGGTTCCAGTTCCAGCTCAGCTTCAGATTCAGCTTCCTGTTAATGCACTGGGAAAGCAGATGATGGTTCAAGGGCTTGGACTTTTGCAACCCACATGGGAGACCTGGATGGAGTTGCTGGCTCCTGGTTTCAGCCTGGCCCAGCCCGATCCCTTGAGGGCATTTGGGGAGAGAACTAACTAGCAGATGGAAATTCAATCTCTCCATGCCCCCATCGCTCTCCCTTTCAAGTAGATGAAAACAAATGAATAAATGTAAGCAAAATAAAAATCCCAAAAACAAAACAAAAAACAAGTAGATTTGGCAGGAGACAAAAATTACAGGAGCTATTAAACCATAAATGTCAGTTCTTCCTCACCTTTTGGGGCTTCAATTCTAGTCTCATTGTCTAACCTTTAAGATTTCTTCTTGTAACAGTGCCAGAGAGCAAGACAGAGGTAGGAGTGGATACTCTGTAAGGGTATTGTAGGCACAAGAACTACACTAGGCATTCATTCAGAGGCACAATGCATTCCACACCTGACATTCTGGTGACATAAGAAAGGCAGACAAAGGCTTTCCTTATAACTAGAGCTCAACAGCAGCAAGAGATTGTCACAGAGTCCAGAGAAGGTGACAGATTGGGCTTGGGCTAGGAGCCTGGCACGATCCTCAACCACAAATCCTTGGTTACTCATGCTCCTGAACCTTTTCAACAACACAGAAGATGGCTAGTTGACAGCTATTGTGGCTTTATCTCTATTCTTCTTCCCCAGCAGAATAAAGAACATTTTCAGTAGCATAAATGTTTTCAAAACTCCTCTAACAAAATAAACGAATGCAGGGATGGGCATCTGGTACAGCATCCCATAACAGAGTGCCCCGAATTCACGTCCAGCTCTGATTCTGATTTCAGCTTCCTCCTCATGCACACCCTGAGGGGCAGTAGGTGATGGCCCAAGGACTTCAGTTCCTGCCATCCATGTGGGAGACCCACAATGAATTCCAGGCTCTTTGCTTCAGTCTAGCCAGCCCTGGCTACGGGGAGCATTTGGGGCATGAACCATTAAATGGGAGATCTCTGTTTCTTGCTCTCTTTTTCAAATAAACAAAAATAAAAACAAATGAATGTTAATTGATAGCACCCACAAACTTCACAACTACTATAAGGCCTTGAAGTTCTTGCCAACTACTGCAAAACTATCTATTGGAGGGGTGGAAACACAGTGAGAAACACAGCAAGTGTAGGACTCAGGCTAGTTCCAGGCAACTTAAAAGTCACGCTTACATACCCACGGATGTTCTCAAATCATTTACACTATATAGTTTGGGAGGAAAACAGACTGTCTGGTATAAATCATTTTGTTTTGAAAATTCTGATCAATACTGCTTTGGTCAAATAAAATTTTATTTTAATAGAGTGAACTGGTTACTAATGATTCTTCAGATTTTTTTTGAAAAATAATTTGAGAATAAGAAGTCATTCATTAGATAGCCAAATTAAAACCACAAGCAATAGACCTGAAAGAGACTCCAAAATCTTGGCCAATTCCATCATTTTGTAAGGTCCAGAAATGTTAAGTGAGTTGCCCCATTTCAGAGATGAAACTGAAACTCAGACCTCTCAGCTCTTGGACTGACAAGATTCTCTCCATTATACTTTGCTACTACCCAGGGAATTGAACACAACTAAAAAGAATCCAAGACTTAAAATATATTGAAACTAAGAAAATAAACCAATAGTCTACAAACAAATCTGAATCTATTTATTGGAAAGGTTTGGGGAAAAGAAAACTTAATGCTACAGTTTTTGTTTATTGTGGGCTGGCCTATGAATACATGCTATTTAAAAATATAAGTGTTTGGGGTTGGCACTGTGGTGTAGCAGGTAAAGCCACCACCTGCAGTGCCAGCATTCCATATGGGCACCGGTTTGAATCCTGGCTGCTCCACTTCTGATCCAGCTCTCTGCTATGGCCTGGGATAGCAGAAGATGGCCCAAGTCCTTGGGCCCCTGTACCTGTGTGGGAGACCTGGAAGAAGATCCTGGCTCCTGGCTTCCGATCGGCACAGCTCCAGCCATTGTGGCCATTTGGGGAGTGAACCATCGGATGGAATACCTCTATCTATCTATGTCTCTCCTCTCTCTGTGTAACTCTAACTTTCAAATAAATAAATCAATCCTTAAAAAATGTTTTAAAAATTGGGGAAAAAAAGCAAGTGTTCCTGCTATAGATTTTCCTGTTTTGTGATTCTTCTGTGTGATATTCACCCTATTACAGGGATTACAATGCTACTCATGGCCCCATGATAGGAGGAATGAAAAAGTCAAGCTGTATACCCAGGTAACCTAAAATACCATGCTATCAATATGTGGCTAAAAGTCAATGTCTCTCGGTTCTTCTTGAAGCCACCCTCCTGCTCAGAGATATGACCGGAAGCTGTAGCCTGCCGTGCTAACCTTCCTCCTGCTCAGAGATGTGACCGGAAGCTGTAGCCTGCCGTGCTAACCTTCCTCCTGCTCAGAGATGTGACCGGAAGCTGTAGCCTGCCGTGCTAACCTTCCTCCTGCTCAGAGATGTGACCGGAAGCTGTAGCCTGCCGTGCTAACCTTCCTCGCGGCAGACAATGCTCTTTTGTGAGCTCAGGCACTGGCTGTCAAAGGAGTCCTTTGTTTCTGTTCCGCATCTCCACTTTCCTCGAGCCTCACCTGGGATAGTACGCAGTGTAGTTCATGAAGAGCTGAGTGCCCGCTGGGTAGTAGGCCGTGGAGGGCTGCAGCGCACGTGGATTCAAAAGCACAGAGGGCTGATAAATGGCAGCTTCAGTAGGAATCACCGCTGCAGGGGCTGGAAATGTGTAGGAAGGAGGAGACAGGCCTAAATAAGCAAAGAGAGAGTCTTTGAGACACGTTTGTAACAGCTGACATGAACGTCCTAGCACTAAAGCCATAAAGCCACTGTTCCCTGGGTGCATTTAGAACAAAGAGACCAGGCAACATCCTTTTGATTATGTAGGTAACACACAGAAGTAAACATGAATGCCACATTGTCAACCCAAAGAACCATTCTCAGGCTAAAATTTAGAAAAAAGCATCGGGGAGTCTCAATCTTTTCAACAATCCCACAATATGTGATCTTTGTTGTTTACACTAAGAACCTGTTACCACCAACCAACCCTCAATGGAAGGAGACACAGGACTAGCATTTGGTGTTTCAACCTAAAATGCTGGATTGTTTTTTTCCTGAGTCACACTCCATCTTGTTAGCTACCTTTCAGAACACCAGGAATGGTTATGATGAAACTCTCTGTATCAGTACCACTCTGCCAGGGCAGATTGTGCGGAGAGAACGGAGCTACAAGGAGATCGTCTCTGCTATTCCCACCAAAGGCAACTCAGAAGATGGGCTCTGCAGCTAATCTGTATCTACAGAGCTGTCAACAGAAAACTCCAATCCGGGAAACAGCCCTGAAGTCGTGGAGGTGCAATTCCTCCTGAGAGTCTGCTGATAAAAGCTGGCTCAGATAAAATAGAAAACGGGCTCAAACTCTTTGCCTTCTGGTAATTCAACATCTCTTGGGCTCCGAAACACCCTTCCTTCAAGACCACTCCCCGCTCACTAGCTTTAACCTACGGGAGGAACACAGCTTCCCATGTTATCTGCACCTAGTAGAGGAAAAGCTGAGTAATTTGGGTTCCTGACTTAAAGTTCGTCTAAACCTACCCTATTTTGCAAAGAACAGGGGCCCAATGGATAACTTTTCACATGAAAAACCCCAAGATGACTTCAAACTGACTTTGGTTCTTAGGAGTTTCTACATTTTCACGAAGATGAACAAGATAGTCATCTGAATATGGATATGTAGACTGAAGGCCAACATTCAAATTGTGGTGCTTCTTTCACATTCACCAGAAATCATGCTACATGTTAGGTGCCTATAAACCTCAAAATTATAATCCCTGGCCTTAAAGAGCTCACAGAAAAGGCCAACAGCACAAATTAAGGCACATAAATTTTACAAAAAATTTTACAGTTTGTGTTCCCATTCTGCGTTCAAAATTATCAAGCAATTCTGTCTGGGAGAGTACCTCAAACCTGTAAGACACACACATACTAGGTATCTGTCTCTTCTGCTTTGGCACAATGACAGACATTTTTGATAACCAAAGAGATCAGGCTGCTAAGATTTGGGAATTATTCAAATGAAAGGTTAACCATTCTTATTTCCTAACAGAATTTGATGTGTATACAGCTATAAAAATGAAGCTCGACTTACAGTGTTCATTCCCTATGAAGTCAAGCAACAAACATTAATGAGACTCAAGCAGCCTTTCCTTGCCAAATTCAGAAACTCTTTTGTGGGGAAAGAAAATAAATTATTATTTTAATTGCTTCAGTCCTTGATATTAAAAATGCAATTCCTGTGAGTGTCATTAGGCAATTACTTAAACTGTGTTGCCAGGAGAAAAAATACATTAGGACAGATCTAATATTAGTATGTATAAACTGAAATTCAGGTTTCTTAAAAAAATATAAACTATTCCACTATAAAGGCAAATGGTCAGATTTGGGTTAAAAACTTTAACCTCATTTTTGGTAAGTATTAAATGCAACAAAACATAGGAAAATATATTCTTAAGTGAAATATGTTTTAAATTTTTTCTATTTTAGGGCGTGTGAGGGGGGAAAGGAAAGAAATAAAGTCCATTTTTCACCAGGAAGAGACTGAAACAAAAGGGTATCAAAGCAAAGGCATTTGGGTTACAAAGAATGGAGAAATTCCTTTATCTCACAATGCTTAATAGATTATCTCTAAAGGACATTATAGAGATTAGTGACATTATCATGGCTTATGGACAGAAAACATACAACTATGACTGCTTTAAGATACCTTCTTAAACTCAATCATAAATTTTTAACAGTTGATACTCATTAATGACCAACAATCAGATATTCACCAACAGCAAGCAGCAGGTACATGGATTATTAGCGTTTAGGAATTCCAAGGGGTAATAAGGATTAAGCCCCACCAGATGTTCTACATATAATGCTCAAACAGGTTTAGAGGTACAGTTTCCTCTTTCCTAGAGAGTGAAGCCTGGAACTTGCCACTTTATTGGAATCATGTACATAAATCCAGTTTACTTTCTCAGTTATCTTTTCACCGTATTTCAAGTACTGTATTCTTTAAACATACCCAACATGCTTAACAAGGTATGTCTTAGTTATAAGTATAAAGCACATTTAAAAAGATTCAGGATTTAACCTTCGATCCCCAAATGGTTCTTAGTCACTAACTAGAATTGGTCTCTAGACTACAGGGCTTATTCCTCTCAAATAGGATTCCAGATGGCTTGTACCCAGTTGCCAAGGAGCAAGAGAATGGCTTGAAATTAAGCACTGATCCTGTGATCCAACGGAAACTTTGGCTTGTTCACATACGCATTTATACTTTTCACCAACTCGCTCATTCCAGGGATCCTGGGGGGAGCAATAGGAAAACTCTTCAGATCATCGTTTCCAAAAAATACTTGATGGTCAAAAAGGTAAATGCAAAATGGGCATCAAAAACACCCTTTTAAAAGCTTAATATGTTAAAAAAAAAAGGGGGGGGGATCCTACCATAGGGTATTTTACCTTTATATGCGCATTGAAATATTTACATAGCCAGGTTGCCTCCCAGAGTCAGTGCTTATCTGGAGCACACTAAGCTTCAGAAGTCAAGCGCTTATCACTGGAAAAGCAGGAATATAATTTGAAAGGAGGTTTTATAGCATCTCTAAGTATGGGTGTCCACAACCAAGGTCTTCAATGATTACCAGATACTACTGATTGTAGATGGGAAAGCCTGACATGACCACCTCACCTGCCTCAGAAAGAACCAGGGCCACAGAAAAGTATGAAAGCAGCTTAAGCACCTACCAGCATACAGCGTAGAATAGCGCCAAGACCCAAGAAAAACTTACATGGTAACTTACATGGCGGTGGGGATAAGCCATTTCGATTTAAAGTGCCCCCCATTAACACAAAGTTCATCTCCTCAGCTGAACACTGAAAGACTTCAACATATCTGTCCTTCATGGTTTTTTTATGACACTTCTGTGCAGCCATAAATGCTCTGTCCGCAGACTTCATCTGGATAAAGGCATCTCCTGACGGGCGGCCCTGAGTGTGTGGGGGAAGAATAGAAACAAAAGGAGACTGTCTCCTTCAACAAGGAAATAAATGCTTGCTTACAAAACATGCGAGTGGCAATCACCCACACTACCGACATTGTAGCTGCAAAATCCGGGTGACAAGTTTGATCTACTGAAATCTGATTTGCATTTCATCACCTAATCACCAGAATGGCCCACAAAACCTTGAAGAAGCAGTTTTGAGAGCTCATAGCTGAAAGCGATCCCTTTTTTGGTTTCTGTTAATTACTATCAGATTTATAGAGTTTTGAAAGGGTCTCCTTGTGACTGTGGTTTGAGTATAAGATCGTATGTTGGATTTTTCCCTCCTCTTCTGAAAAATCTGATTAAATCTCACTGGACTGAGAAAAGCCAGTAACAGGGCCACTATCAGGGCTTTCCATATCTTTCTCCAGCCAACTGAACAAACCAGTATTCTTGTGGATCTCAGTTGTAGGTCATCTCTGACTTGCCACATCCCTTTCACACTTCCCTTGTCCCTGCAGCCTATGTTTAAATGGGCTTGAGGGTACGAACTGAGACTGGCAAGGCAAACTGATGGCTGGTGAGAAGTGGATCATTAGCCTCGCCTGGGAGCCCTTATCTTACCTCCTCCTTCGCACCACCACCTTCAACTTTGTCCAACCATTCATAGTCATTTTCCATTCATGATGGCTTACTAGAAGCTTGTATTTAAAACCAAGCCTGTAGCTTTCTGCTCCACAGACCTAGAACACCTTGGTTTTACTTAGTGTTAACATTTCATAGCGGAGGAAAAAATACAATCAGTTTATGCAAGTGGTTTCTTATTTTTATGGTCCTCTCAGAAAGTTGCTTAGGAACTACTTGGTCCAAATCATTACCATGCAAGTTACCATAAGAGTTACCACACCAGGGAAATGAGCACAAACCCCACTCCAAGATGGAAATTTAACATCTTTAAGACAGCTAAGAGTTGTCCATCAACAAAGAACATTTTTCCCAAGTGCAATCACAGTAAGTCACATGGGTTAATAAGAGGCAAGTCTGACTACTGTTATTGGTCAAAGAGTAATGGCCCTAGGTTGTTAGAAATGGTGACTCAAAAAAGAAATCAAGTTATATCCTGGTGATGCTAAACTGTGAGGAATTTTACTGATAAGGACTCCTACCGTAGAAGTATGCTGAGAGCGGACTATCACGTCCAAAGTTGGATAGCTTAATACTGACTTAGGAGTTAGAATGGGCAGGTGTTGGTGAAGAAAGCTAAGCCAGGGGGGCCAGCATCGGGCGCAGCACGTGAAGCCACCACTTGTGACACTGGCATCCCCAAGCTGCAGCGCTAGTTTGAGTCTTGGCTCCCCCACTTCCAATGCAGATTCCTATTAATGCTCTTGAGAAGACAGCAGATGATGGCTTAATCACTGAGGCCCCTGACTCCCACCAGGGAGACCTACATAGAGTTTCAGGCTCCTGGGTTTGGCCTATCCCATATCTGGCGGCTGTAGCCATTTGGGGAGTGCATCAGTGGATGGAAGCTCTCTCTCTCTCTCTCTCTCTCTCTTTCTGCTTTTCAAATAAATAAATATCTTTTAAAAAAAGAAAAAGAAACTAAGCAAGGGCTTTAGATGTTTGCTGATTCTGTGTATCCAGAGGCATGTGCTTCCCAGTGATATAAAATAACAATTAGGAAAATGACCAAATCTCCAAGGGAAAAGGTAGGAAATCAGCAGTATCACAAAAATTACGGTAGGGGCCAACATTGTGGTATAGAAGGTTAATCTGCCACCTACACCTCAAGCATTCCATAAGGATACTGGTTCGATTTCCTCGGCTCCATTTCCAATCTAGCTCCCTACTATTGTGCCTTGGAAAGCAGCAGTCCCGTGCGCTGGCAGTTGTGTCCATTTGGGGAGTGAACCAGCAGACTGAAGATTGAACTCTCCCCCTCTTTCTGTAACTCTGCCTTTCAAATAAACACATAAATAAATCTTAAAATATAGTATTTTTAATAAAAGTCCATATTCAACCCATAGTGCTCAGAAAGCATTATTAAAAATAAAACTTTGCTTTTAATAAAATGTTCTAAAGTTTTAATTACAACTACTTACTTAGCTTATAAATTTTCAAATTTCTTCCGACTTACAACAGCATAAAATACTTATAAATTGTCCAACTAATATGATTAATTATGTTAAACTGCAAATCAAGTAACACCAATCTGGATAATACTTCACACTTCCATACTCAAAGAATTCAGTTAGATTTTGATGGAGGTTTCTAATTCATTAACACACTCAAATGCCAATTATGACCCACATCCTTCTAGCTGGTGTGGCTACAAATACTGAGTGTGCATTCTCCTGAATCTAATACGATGCCTTACATACAAATGAATTACATCAAGCCATTACTGAATAGTTCAGAGGCAAAATGCTCTGAACTACAGGCATGCGTATCTATGTGTCATCCATGGTTATTCTAATAGAACAGGAGTTTATTTTTAGGTGTAATAGGAAAAAGCCATTTACGTTGATTTTATATATGGCTCCTACTGATAATACAAAGGTTAAGTTTGATGAAGGAATCAGACCTGAATTTGAATTATCACACTACTGGTAGCATTCTTTCCAGAGTCACCCTAAAGCCCACTTTCATTTGTCATCTTTTTCCTTAAATACTTAGCATAAACCTGAGGAATATTTGCACTTTTTTATGATTTTTTTTAATGTATTTGAGAGGCAGAGTTACAGACAGGGAAAAAACAGAGAGGGAGAGGTCTCCCATTTGCTGGTTCAATCCCAAATGGCCACAAGGTCCAGGGCTGGGCCAAAGCCAGGAGCTTCTTCTGGGTCTCCATGTGGGTGCAGGGGCCCAAGCACTTGGGCCATCTTCTGCTGCTTCCCTAGGCCATAAGCAGAGAGCCGTGTCACAAGAGGAGCATTCAGGACATGAATCAGCACCCATATGGGATGGATGCTGGTGATGCAGGTGGAGGCTTAGCCTACTACGCCACAGCACCGTACCCTGCAATCTTTTTATTAGAAGAGTCTTTGAAAATCAGAAAGCAGAGGCCAGTTAAATTTTCTAGGCAGCACCTTTCTTACCTGGTGATTCAATACCATGTGAACCCCGTGTGTACGAATATCTGTAGAGAACTCCCCCAGGAAGTCCAGGATATCCTCTATCGTGGCGGCGTAGGGAAGACCTCGAAGGCGTACACAGTCTCTAACATTTGTAGGAGGCACAAACTGTTGAGGTAGTACTGGAATAATGGGAGGGGTTGGAAGTGGAATGAGAGGGGCCGAGGAGAATCGATTCAGCACCTGTTCTCAAAACAAAGCAGAAGCGAGTTAGAGCCTTTCTACTGCCAGCCTGCAGACCTACACGGGAAGCAGTGAGAAGCCTGCTAGAAATGCAAACTCTCCACTCCAACCTTGTAAATACAAGACTGTTTACTTCCAGGTGATTCATAAGTACATTCAAGTTTGAGAAGCACTAAGGAAGGAAGCCATTCACGCATTTTAACTTGCAAAGCATGATACCCACTCTTTCTTCAAATACACAACGAGACATACACCACACACAATGCAATGCCCTCAGATTGAGGATGTGTCTACCTGGACAAACCTATCACTATTTCCCTTAGGGTAAGTATCTTAAAGTTTGCCACTTTTATAAAAATCTGGACATGTTGCTAAATGTGGCCTGCAGTTGCAATTTATTAGATTTCATTTCACTGATTACACAATAGTCCCATTAATATTATCTTCATAGTCCACTTCTAAACCCAAGAAATAAAGAGAAAGACTCTATACAGAAAACACAGGCCTAACATTGACTTTACTTTTATTTTTTTAAAGATTTATTTTTTACTTGAAAGTCAAGAGTTACAACAGAGAGAAGAGAGGCGGGGGGTGTGTGGGGGAGTCTTCTATCCACTGGTTCGCTCCCCAGTTGGCCGCAATGGCTGGAAATGGGCTGATCTGAAGACAGGAGGCAGGAGCTTCCTCCAGGTCTTCCCACGTGGGTGCAGGGGCCCAAGCACTTGGGCTATCTTCTACTGCTTTCCCAGGCCGTAGCAGAGAGCTGGATCAGAAGTGAACCAGCACTCATATGGATGCTGGCACTGCAGGTGGCGGCTTTACCTGCTAAGCCACAGCGCCAGTCCCCCAATAATGACTTTAGATACTAAAATTCTGGGGGCGGCATTGCGGCATGGTGTGTAAAGCTGCCACCTGTGATGCTGGCATCTCATATGGACACTGGTACAAATCCTGGCTGCTCCACTTCTGATCCAGCTCCTTGCTGATGTGCCAGGGAAAGCAAAGGAGGATGGTTCAAGTGCTTGGGCCTCTGTATTCACATGGGAAATACAGAGGAAGCTCCTGGTTCCAGGCTCCATCCTGGCCCAGCCTGGCCATTGCAGCCATTTGGGGAGTCAATCAGTGGATAGAAGATCAACCTTTCCCCCTCAGTCACTGTAACATAGCCTTTCAAATAAATAAACCTAAAATATTATAT
Organism: Lepus europaeus; assembly: GCF_033115175.1. Lineage (NCBI taxonomy): Eukaryota > Metazoa > Chordata > Mammalia > Lagomorpha > Leporidae > Lepus > Lepus europaeus. The sequence continues at coordinate 48,359,062 of NC_084830.1, forward strand.
ATATATGTGCATATATATATATAAAATAGTACATGACATAATGGCTGGATAATTTAAAACAGAAAAAAAAATTTGGTGACCAGAAAGATCCATATTAATTTAGTTTCCATGTGAATCTGAGACGGTGCAAAGACAAGATGTTGAGCGTTATTTTAGATTCATGGAATTCAACCATCTTGAGATTGGATTATGGTTGGTCAGGTGCATTTTCGAGAAAAATTGTCCTGGGCAAAACCCTTCCTGCAGGGTTTTCATCCATCTTTGTCTTAGAGCATGTCAGCTACTTCACAATACTAAGAGCTAGGTCCTGGTTTATGGTATCCACAGATTTTGAGCGACTTAACCACCACAGCCTTTAACATTAAATAAACTGAAAAGAAAATAATCAGTGAGTCTTTCTCAAAAATGTGGACTAATTTCCTCACTCATTCCCTGTGTAGTTGCTGTCAGAATAAGAGGTGATTAAAAACAAAGAACAAAGCACAACCAAAGAAATGCTATAACAGAGACACAAAAACTTGACAAAAAAGTACCAAACTATGCAATCTAGATGCAACAAAAGCATAAGGTGATGAACAAGAACAGAAAAACCAATGTAGTAATTGACAAATTCAGGACAGGAAATGGCCAAACACAACACCTGCCAAACAATAGTTAAGCAAGTATTTATTGAATGAAATGATTATTAGTGATGAAGAGAAGATAGTGGCAAAGCCACATTGACACTTGGTAGGCAAGTCAACTGGGATGGAGAAATGGAGAAGCAGCTTACCCATATCCAAAGCCACTGTATGAGATCCTAGTAGGTAAGAGCATTCTTGAGCCATTATTTTAAGATTATAATATACAGTAGGTTGCATAAGCTAGACAAAATAATTTGATGAACTCACAGAAATAATAATAGAGTTAAGTATCCTAAATGCTTGCAAAAGAGACCAAAAGAATCATTAAAAGGATTCTTTCACTGTGGGAAACAAGCAGAATAAGTTTGAAGAGCTGTGTAAAGCAGCATATATGACGTCATCACAAAGGAAATACAAACTGACCTCTGAAGACGTGTGCAGATGATAAGCCATGAAGAGTCAAAAGGCATGAGATCCTACAAATGGCTTCATGGCCTGGATCTTAGTACATTTTGGAGAAGTGACTGCCCCATGTTGTGCCTTAAAAATAACTCTGTGCAGCCAGCATTGTGGCACAGCAGGTTAAGCAGCCAAATGGCTACAACGCTGGCATCCCATATGGGTTCTGGCTCAGGTACTAGTTACTGCAGTTCCAATCCAGCCCCCTGCTATTGTACCCAGAAACGCAGCAGAAGATGGTCCAGTACTTGGGCCCCTGCCACCCAGGTGGGAGACCTGGTTGGAGTCCCAGGTTCCTGGCTGATGCCTGGCCCAGCCATGGCCATTGTAGCCATTTGGGCAGTGAACCAGTAGATGGAATATCTTTCCTTCTGTAACTCTACCTTTCAAAACCAACAATGTCAGGTGAAGCATTGTGGGACAGTGGGTTAAGCTAACACTTGGGAAGCTCACATCCTATATCAAAGTGCCTGGGATCAAGTACTCCCTTGCTTCCAATCCAGCATACTGCTACCCTACCCGGGAGGCAGCAGATGATGGCTGAGGTACCTTGGTTCTTGTCATCCATGTGGGAGACCCAGAGTTCCTCGTTCATGGCTTTGGCTTGATCCAACCCTTGCTGCTGTGGGCATCTGGGGAAGTACACCAGTTGGTAGAAGATATCGCTCTCACTCCCTGTGTATGTGTGTGTGTCACCTACACTGTCATGCCAATCTTTAAAAACAAATCCAACAACTCTGAATGCTAAAGCTAGGATAGAAAGTAACCAGTAGGCAAGAAAGTGATGAAGCCTTTTAAGAAAATACAATTGGCAAGATGTTAAAAACCTGAAAACTTGACTAATTATGAGAATTCTTAGGAAACTTATGTGTATGTGGAAATTTCTTATGGTCAGGAAAAAAGCAACCCAAGTATACAATAAAGGAATTTCTAAATAAAGTCTGCATTCAAATGTACAATAGAGAAACTTTAAGAAGTATTTACTTTCATGATATACATTTTAGACATGGTTAAGCTTTCAAGACATGTAGTAGTTTTGAAACAGAATGCATAAATGTCTCTACAGCACTGCTCTAGTTATATCAAGACACAGTATGGCTTCTTTTGATGGAGTCAGACAATTTTCATGTCCTTGGACTCTCTATACTCTTCAAATTGTATTTTAACATAACGACTAGCATAAGGCTGTTTTCAAAGGAGAAAAGAAATATACTGTTGCCACATCATCTTCAAAACCCACCTGCTGAACTTCCGCTGCAGTGCTCCTGAAGAGTTCAATGTATCTTTTACCCAACAAGTCCTTATGCTTCCTCAATGCGTTCTGTGCATATTCTTCACAAGCAAAGAGGACAAAAGCATCCCCTGTAGGCCTACCATCTGGGTAGGTGACAAACAGAATGCCTTCCTTCCCCCCTGTGATAGGGCAATGCTGTCCAAAGAAGGCCACCACTTCTTCAGCAGTGGCTGTGAAAGGCAGCCCTCGCATGCGTACAATGACTTGATTTTCCTTGGAGAGAAACTGTGCTACCTCATTGGATGTACCTAGGGAAAACATAAGGAAGCATGGGGAACAAAGAGTTAAGACATCATCTTTATTCATTCAAACTCTAAAATTCCTGGCATTATCTTGAATATATAATTCAGACCCACACTCATACTGAATTCATAATGATTAAGAGCCTAGGAATTAGGAATCTCTTTTCCCTGAACATCAAACTCTTTCCCTATCATTTTCATAAAACACCCCCTCTTAATTGAGGAAGCTGCTCAGATAATCAAATCATGGAACAACCATCTATCTTTTTTTTTTTTTTTAAAGACAGGCAGAATTAGAAAGTGAAAGAGAGAGACAGGCAGAAAGTTCCTTCTGTTGGTTCACTCCCAAATGGTTGCTACGCCGGGCACGCTGTGCCGAACAGAAGCCAGGAGCTAAGTGCTTTTCCTGGTCTCCCACATGGGTGCAGGGGCCCAAGCACTTGGGCCATCCTCCACTGCCTTCCTGGGTCACAGAGAGCTGGATTGGAAGAGGAGCAACCAGGACTAGAACCTGGTACCCATATGGGATGCCAGCGCCTCAAGCAGAGGATTAACCAAGTGAGCCGGCCCAACCATCTAACTTTCTCATGGAGAGGTGGTTAAGTCATCCAGGTCCAGGAACAAGAATGCCTGGGTCCAATCTTGGTTTTGGTGTTTGCTGAGGTCTGACCTTAGTCAAGCTTAACCTCCATACTTTAGTTTTCTTACCTGCAAAATTGTCTACATCACATGTTGTGAGAATTAAGTAGCTTAACATATATATATCACTACGTTTCTATGCCTTTTTGTTGTTATACCCTCATTATGGTGTTTTTTTTTTTTAATATTTCTTTTATTTATTTGAAAGAGTTACAGACATGAGGAAGAGACAGCTCTTCCATCCACTGGTTCACTCCCAAAATGGGAGTCCATATGGGATGCTGGTGTTGCAAGTAGCGGCTTGACCACTGACGTCATAATGCTGGTCCCATTCTGATTACTTTTAAGAAAAGCTCAAACATATTTAAATATATTCAAGCAGCATGGGAGGGGAACTTTTTTTCTTCCAAGGATCATTTGGACATTTATTTTATTTTAAAAAAATTAATTTATTATTTGAGAGGCAGAGAGAGAGAGAGGTTCACATCCTAGATGGCTATGATGGCTGGAGCTGGGCCAATCTGAAGCCAGGAGCCTGGAGCATCTTCCAGGTATCCCATGTGGGTACAGGGGCCCAAGGACTTGGGCCATCTTCTACTGCTTTCCCAGGCCAAAGCAGAGAGCTGGATCAGAAGTGGAGCAGCCAGGACTAGAACCATCACCCATATGAGATGCTGGAACTGTAGGCAGTGGCTTTATCTGCTACACCACAGCGCCAGCCACTATTTGGACATTTATAACATTGGTAGGCTATACAAAATTACCAACTTAAAAATGAGCCTGCCATAGATTTACTGATTCTGAGTCCCATCTATAGTTGCCTTAGCAGGGCCAGACCAAATGATTTCAAAGGGCTTAAAAGACCTGCAGGCCAAATGTTCCCATCACTGAAGCAGAGAGATTAGGATAAGGAAAATATTTGGCACACAGTCTCAGTGTTTATCAACATCACCGATATAAAGCTTTACATACAGTGTGGTCACGTAGCAAATACTCAAAAGCACATCCTTCAAACTCATGCACTATGAACATTTTCCCTTAATATCAAGTTCCTAGCATGCCACCAACATACAATGAAATCCTAGGCAACAATGTGAAGATGAGTTCACTCTGCCATCCCAGTTTGCAGTGCACTGAACATGGACCCAGGTAAGAGCACAACAACTCCAAATACTTTTATCTTCAGCTAACATCAGACATTGCTTTTGAGCTTTGGAAACTCTTCTAAACTCAAAGTCCTAAGTTTTAAAGGCTGAAGTGGAGAATGTCTAGCCTGAAGGCTACATAAAACCCTGGAAATCCTTTGGTTTAGCCTTCCAAGGCAACGACAGGCAGGACTCAAAATTCAACACATTTATAGAATGCTAATTTTTAAGCTGATAATTTTTTATGGCCTGTGAATGTTAGAAATATCCTAGTGCTCCTTGGCAGAAAAATGTTTCCCAAGGTTCCCCACACCAATCTAAAGAAATAAGTGGCAGAACAGAAATATATCAAATTGTGCCAACAGGACTCCATTACTGCAAAAATTTAACCAGGGCTACCTAATGTGGGGATGCAAAGTTCTCCATATTTAAGTAAAAGTCACCTTAATATAATTTGGCAATAGGTGTAATTTTCTTTTTAAAAGATCTAGAATTCTTCGATTTAATCATTTTTTTTTTTTTTTTTAAAGAGGCTTTATTTCTTTGAGAGGCAGAGATGAGAGAGCAAGTGAGAGTACAGGAGAGCTCCTAACCAATGGTTCACTGTCCCATTTGCCTACAATAATTGGGGCTGATTGGAGACCACAGCCAGAAACAGAAAACTCAATCAGGGTCTCCCACAGGGACGGTAGTAAGTCAAATTTAAGCCATAACCACTGCCTCCCATGGGTAACATTAGCAGAAATCTTGAGTATGAAGTTGGAGGTAGGAATAGAATCCAGATATCCTACTTTTCCGATTTATCCAGTTAATGTTTTATGCATTTGTTACTTTTAGGTTTTGAAGTGGCAAATCACTTAAGAATTGGATCAAGAAGGAGGAGTATGGCTGAAGTCCTTGGGCACCTGCACTCATATGGGAGACATGGAAGAAGCTCCTGGCTTTGGTCTTAGGACCAGTCCTGGCAATTGCAGCCATTTGGGGAGGGAATCAGCAGATGGAAGATTTCTCCGTTCCTCCCTCTAACTCTGTATTTCAAATAAATAAAATAAATCTTTTTTTAAAAAAAAAAGTTATTTGAGAGGCAGAGAAAAAAAGAGAGCTCTCATCCACTGGAACACTCTCCAACTCACAATGCCTGCAAAGGCCAGGAACTCAGACCAAGTCTTCCACCTGTGTGGCAGGAAACCAACTACCGGAGCCATCATGGCTGCCTCCTAGGGTCCATCATCAGCAGACTAGAACTGGAAACGAGCTGAGGAGGGACGCACATGTTGTAACTACTAGGACAAACACCTGCTGCCCCTGTATAGTACAATTTCTTTAATAAAGTTTATTGATTTATTTGAAAGGCAGAACAACACAAAGACAAACACAAAGTCTTCCATCTACTGGATCAGTCCCCACATGACCACAATGCTCAGGCTGGGCCAGGCCAAAGACAGGATCTCAGAAACGCATTTGGGTTTTCCACATGGGTGGCAGGGACGCAACTACTTGAGCCATTACCTGCTGCCATCAGCATGCAGTGAAATACCTAAAGAATACTCTGACTGGAGCTAGCACTGTCGCATAGTAGGTTAAGCCTCCACCTGTGACGCCGGCATCCCATATGGTCACCTGTTCAAGTCCTGATTGCTCTACTTCTGATCCATCTCCCTGCTAATTGCCTGGGAAAAGAGTGGAATGTGGCCCAAGTACTTGGGACCCTGCATCCATGTGGGAGACCTGAAGAAGCTCCTGGATTCTGGCTTCAGATTGGCCCAGCACCAGCTACTGCAGCCATCTGGGGAATAAACCAGTGCGACCTGTCTTTCTCTCCCTCTGTCTGTAATTCTGCTTCTCAAATAAAAAAATAAATCATAAAAAAAACAGCTTTGGGGCCAGCGCTGTGTTGCAGCAGGTTAAAGCCCCGTTCTACAGTACTGGCATCCCATATAAGTGCCCTTCAGGTCCTGGGTGCTCCACTTCTGATTCAGCTCTCTGCTATGGCCTGGGAAAGCAGTAGAACATGGCCCAAGGCTTGGACTCCTGCACCCTTGTGGGAGACCTGGAAGATGCTCCTGGCTCCTGGCTTAAGATTGGCACAGCTCTGGCCATTCTGGCCATTTGGAAAGTAAACAAGTAGATGGAAGACTCTCTCTCTGCATCTGCCTCCCTGTAACTACCTTTCAAAAAAATAAATAAATCTTAAAAAGAAAACACTTTGGCCTGAACCCAGATAATCTTTGAGGGAAGCTAACTTGGAATCCGAGTGGGGACACAAATCCAGGCCCTCTGATATGAGGTGCAAGCAGCCAAGCAGTGACTTAGCTGCTACACCAAGTATCTACTTTCTTTTTTAAAAAAACATTTACTTATTTCAAAGGCAGAGCAATAGATAGTACAAGAGAGAAACACAAAGAGCTATCTTCCATCTGCTGGTTTGCCAGGCCTGACCTTCCATGTGGGTGGCAGGGACCCAAGTACTTGAAGCATCACCTGCTGCCTCCCAGGTGCTAGCAGCAAGCTGGACTGGAACAGAGGCAGGTCCTGATCCCACACACTCCAGTGTGGGATGCTTTCCCTATACAGCAGGTTGGTTCAAGACTTAAGCCAAGTGTTTTTACATTAAGCTTACTGAAATTAGAAGTTTTTTTTTTTTTTTTCCAAAAAAAAAAAATCAATCTCCATGTTTCACTGGAAAATAAAAACCATGATTTTATTTATCTATTCTTGGTATTTATGTAAAATTTTTATTTTTATTAATTGCTATGGTTTCATCATTTATGACCTCTAATTCAGGAATTTAGTCTTCAAAGTCTCACGTTAATGATACTAAGCGGATATAAAATCTAATTATGGTGTTGAGGGTAGGACTTTGGGAAGTGATTAGCTTGGATTAAGACTTTAAGAAGCCCCCATGATTCACTCTTGGTGGCTTTATAACGAAAGGGAGAAAGGCTGCATAGACAGAGACCAAGAGCTCTGCTCTCGCCATAAGGCATTCTGCACTGCCTGTGGACTCCGTGCCAGCAAGAACAGCATTACCAGGCAGAACCAATCAGGACCACCCTATCTTGGAGTATGAGCCTCCAGAACTGAGTTGAAAGTAACCTTCTTTTACAAGGTTAGCCTGCCCCGGCATTTCATTACAGTGCTGAGAAGCTAATTAGCTAAAGCCACATTATAGAAAATGTACTTACCACCAGCAATTTTAAGAAAATCTTCACCTGTTGCTTTGTAAACCTAAGAAAAGAAAACAAAATTAAGCACAGAGTTTCCGAGCCTTCCATATGTTTTGACACTCACTGAGGCTGTCAATGGTCTCTGGCTGTGGGAGGACATACCTCAATGTACCGCGTCCCCATGTGATGTTTGTGCCTCTGCAGCGCTAGGTCTCTGTGCTCCTCACTTACAAACCTAACCAGAGCTTCTCCATTCCTTCGACCCTGAGCATTCAGACAAAGTGCGGCACCTCCCCTTTGAAAATAACAAAACAGATGGCAGGTGGGAAAACATATAGTAGGGAGAAGATGACAGGAAACCCTTGACCCCTTTGGGATTATTAAGTAAAATAGACAGTAAAGGAAACCAACTTGGCAATATTGAGTCCTTTGAAGAATCTTGCAATATCTTGATCCGAAGACTGCCATGGTAAACCTCGTGCCCTGACTACAGTGTTATCATCAATAAGTTCCATCTTGCTGCTGTGGATGAAGCAAAACTCGAGGTCGCACACTGATCATAGCAAAAGCAAATCCGACACCTATTTCCCTCTGTGAGGCAATCTGCCTACTTATACACGAAGAAACCTTATTCATCTGGATAGGTTTTCAATATTGCCTGATTTTCTTTATAACCTCAAAATTATCTGGGTTCAGGTCAACGTATTCTTTAGGTGTTTCTCTACACAGATGGCTGCCTAAACAGGTGCAACCCAGCTAGCTTGTCCAGCAAACCAGCCATCAGCTGAAGAGCTGCTTCCTTATCATAAACTCAGAAGCACCCAGGATCAATTTATAGGAAGCAAAGTTTTCCCAACATCCTTATAGCTTGAAAATTCCTACAACCAAGGAGGATAGGTTTACACTCATTTTCAGATCTCACCAGTATAGGAGGGAGTTGAAATCTAGTTTGCCTGCAAAGTTTAGGGCTGGCAATTAACTCACCTCAGGAATGTGTACACACACAGTCTACTATAAAATATCTCCCCTATCAAACCAGGGAGCCATCAGAGGGCGTTTATGGAAATGCTTGGGAGTCCCCACGCCTCAGTGAGTCATTTGCAAATTACCTAGCATACATTTTGACATCTTTTGATGTTCTATCCCTCCTGTATTCATTTTCAGTACTCCTAGGACATTTTCCTAATGAGTCACTTTCTCTACAACTAAACAGGACTCAAAGTCTCTCCACGGGCAAATCTGTCCTAAGGTTTTTATTCAGTTTATGCACCAGGTGATCTCACAAATCACTAGTGATTTACAAACTCAACTAGGTCTACCTGTGATTACAGAGATCCCATCACTTCATGTTCTTTGCTTTAAAATAGAAACTGATAAAATGTAATTTTATCTTGGGAAAAATCATGAACTCCTTTAAAGCCCATGGTTTTTCTTTTGGAAGTTTTCCATGCAAAAGAATGGACAGATTTGAAAAGATTCAAATAAGCATCACATATATGAACATATGATGTACCTAAGGTCAAAGGAGAATAAAATGCTAATACTTCATTAAATTTTAATTTCAATATCCAAGTTTACATTAAGTAACAAAAATCTTTTATAGAAGATTGACAAAAGGTTTAAGTAAAGTTACTAAAACGTAAGGCAAGTTAAATGTCACATTTTGAGTAAAAACAAATAAAAAAACTCAAAGTGCTCACCAAGTGCCACTTTCAAATTTGTAATTTACTCTTTCTGGATCTGAAAATCTGTGATCTAAAAGTAAGAACATGCAAGTCATCATGTTAGCTACTAGGAAGACAAAACAATGGGAGGAAATGCCAGGTGTAGTTGAGGGAAAGATGGCGGGATCAGTTCTAGGCCACGCTGTTACAACAGCAATACTTACTATAAGGCTCTGAAATCATGGCTAAGATTATGTTCCCCATATCTTCCACTTGAGAGGCTCCGTATCGGGGGACTGAGCTGTTCTTCTCAAAGTTTAGACCTGAGACATTAAGTCAAGGAAAAGTCTGGAGAGGTAAAATGAAGTTATTTCTAACCTCAAATTTAATTCAAACTGAGCCAAGAAACCAGGGGCAGTACATCTAGAAAATTCTCTAGGAACCTCAGAAGGATTGCTCGCCATCACTCAAGATTCCACCCATGTTTCTGCAGGTATCCAAATGCCCTCTTGGGTAAAACAGCCAAATCAATCCTACGCTGCAACACTTCCGGTAATAACATTTCTGTTTATTAAGCAACAGCAAACACAAATACTGAGCACATTCATGTTGATTCAAATTGTCAAGTATACGATGTTAAAGAGAATTCTTAACCTATTATCCTTACACCCACACACGGCAGTGACCATGCTACATGTCTAGACAGTGAGGCATTAATGACTTTGTCTAATGTTTGAAAGGGACACTATTTCCACAAGGTCAGTCTTACCCAGAACTTTCTTCTAGAATACTTTTAGGGCCATACCACATATCCCATTTTCAGTGTCAGTGAACACTAACTAAGAGTAAATTTTAGACACAGTTCAAGCTCTCAGAACTGACATTGGCCAGTGAAGTTCTTTTCTTTTTTTAGGTTTTATTTGTTTGAAAGGCAGAGTTACAGAGAGGCAGAGGCGCAGAGAGAAAGAGAGAGAGAGAAATCTTCCATCTGCTGGTTCAGCACCCTAGATGGCCACAACGGCCAGAGCTGTGTCAATTTGAAGCAGGAGCTTCTCCTATGTGGGTGCAGGGGCCCAAGGACTTGGGCCACCTTCTACTGCTTTCCCAGGCCACAGGAGAGCTGGATTGGAGGAAGTAAAGCAGCCGGGACTTGAACCAGCGCCCATATGGGATGCAGGCACCGCAGGCGGCAGTGTTCCAGCTATGCCACAGCACTGGCCCTGCCAATGTAGTTCTTGATCAAGCCAGGACACACACTGTATGAGTCAAGCAGGGAATGTGGCTTTTAAGAAACATGATTCAAATTCAGTGTGAGGATTAAACCATAAGAGATTTCCATGAAGTTATATAAAGTAGAAATCCATAATAAACATGAATCTTCATCAAAATAGTTACCTTAAGAAGCTAAGTCATTGGAGCGTGTCATTTTTTTTAAGTTCCAACACTATAGGTACACTTGTATTATATATGAATTTGCCTATGTTTTGTCATGTGGTATATTAAAGTTCATACTATGGCTGTACCTTTTCTCTCAGATTTAAAATGGAAGCATGGTGGGTGTTTGGGAGTGGGGAAGAGTTAAGACATGGCTTATGAAGCCTGCATCCTACATTGGAGTGCCTGGATTGAGTGCCTGGCTCTGTTTTCCAGTTTGCAGCTGATGTACATCCTGGGAAGCAGCAGATGATGGCTCAAATAGTTGGGAGGAGAGTCCTTGCTAATGCATGGGAGACCTTCACTGAGCTGCTTGAGCCTTGCCCAGCCCTGCCTATTGCAGATACTTGGGGAGTAAACCAGCGGATGACATCCTTCCTGTCTTTGTCCCACTTTCAAATATGGAAAAGAAAAAGTAAGATATCTCTTTAAGAAAAAAAAAAAAAAAACAGATAAAATGAAAACAAACAGATAGTGGTAATATAGTTATAGACTGGTTATATAGAGATAGTGGTTATATGGTTTTCAAACTGCATTTTATAATTATGGTTAAAAAAATAAAGGCAGATAAAAAAAAGGTCCTAATATACTATTTTATTGCAAGCTAAGAGGATACATTAAAAAAAAAAATCAGCGATCACTCACCAAGAATTCCTTCCAAGAATTAAATCAAACATCTGAAAAGTTCATTCAAGGAGTAATTTCCTGTTCCATTTTCAATTTAAAATCTCTTTCCATTTCATCCTGCTGTTTCTCTGTTCATTTCCCACAGTAGTGGGCAAACTCACTTTTGTGTTGTCCCTCAACCATTCCCATTTCTCTGCAGTTGAATACACAACCTGTAGAAATGCAGCAATATGTTCCTTGGAAACTTACTTACCCCACTCAACTTCAGCACACCTATAAAGCCACAGCTGTGCTAACCCTCACTTCCCTGGGCTTTTTGTGAAGATTGAGATAACGCAAGCCTGGAGCACAAAGCAGGCTTCTAATAAGAGGTGTCCTCCTCTCCCTCCTCCTTCACAAAACCCTTAGGTAACCACCTTGATAACCTGTGATGATCCGACATTTCTGAGGGCCATACTTGCAACAGAAAGCTGGGACATTCCCTGTGCCTCTTTGTATCCTCTCGTAGGATTAATCATCAAACAAAAGTGGTGACTGATTTTGGCAGCCTCCCGCAGCCCCTTACATCATGTACTGATGAAGTGAAGGCGCTGCCCATTGAAGGATTAGAAAAATCAACTCCAGGATTTGTTCAAGCAACAGACTAGGGACCACCAATTGGGGTTATTAAAATGATTATTATCTGCAGAAAGCAGTACTATAAAATATTTATCAATCCAGTGCCATTTTCAACAGTTATGGTAAAAGTTTCGAAAAGTCATAGCCAAAGGATGAAGACGCTCTGGAGAGGAAAATGCCCTAAATTTTCTGGGAAGGTAGGGGGAACTTTAAGAACTCTTAGAAGGCTAAGAAAAACTAGCTATAGTATATTTGTAATGTCTGCTAACAAACAATTGGCTGGAAATCTTGACATTCCAATAACACGTTTAGCTTTGTTGTAGTCCACCGTGGAGTAAAGAGAAAGGTATCCAAGAAATAGAGACCGGGGCTGGCGCTGTGGCATAGCAGGTAAGGCTGCCATCTGCAGTGCCAGCATCCCGTATGAGCACTGGTTTCAATCCCAGCTGCTCCACTTCCAATCCAGCTCTCTGCTATGGCCTAGGAAAGCAGTAGAACATGGCCCAAGTGCTTGGGTCCCTGCACCCACATGGGAGACCCTGGCTCCTGGCTTCTGATGAGCGCAGCTCCAGCCGTTGTGGCCATCTGGGGAGTGAACCAGAGGATGGAAGACGTCTTTCTCTGCCTCTCTATAACTCTGCCTTTCAAATAAATAAATCTTAAAAAAAAAAAAAAAAAAAGAAAGAAAGAAAGAAAAGAAAGAACTAGAGACCAAAAGTTCATGGAAAATTTGAAAGATTTACTATACTGCAAACAATTTTTTGAAATCTGTGTATACAGAGTTTCATATCATTATCATAAATGCATCTTTCATGAACTTTTTGAAGACCCCTCGTAGACATGAATTTCAAAAAATTTTAGCATTTAAAGTTATCTTTTATCTCCATTTTCTATGAACATTTTGAAGTACTCTGATTCCAGCCATGTTTCTCAAGCTTGGCAATTATTGGAATACAAGCCAGACAATTATTGCTGGTGGGGACAAGTTCTTGTGTATTACAAGAATTTTAGTTGGTCTCTACCCTACGCCCAGTTGTAACAACTAAAATGTATCCAGACATGGCCAAATTTTTTCAAGTGGGCAAAAGTCACACCAGCTTAAACATAGTTCCAACAACTCAAACTTCATCCCTTAACTTTGCTTGATTTCAAAGTTCCTACATTTAGTAAACCTCTCTACTGGATAGAGCTTTACCAAAAGCTGTCCAAGTAAACAAATGCATAAGGACCAGATGAATGCTGGGTCAAAATGGTGAGATACATAAAAGCCCTATCTAAGATATTCACAAACACTCTCCCCCAAGGAACCTGGAAGAAAGGTGTTCAACCCTCAACCTGTTTTGGTGCCACTCAGAGCAAAAAATGGGATTTTATATTTTTAAAGGACTGTAAAAAGAATATGAGCAGAAACCATACTTGGCCCCAGAATCTGATATATTGACTAGCAACTTTTTCAGAATGATGTTGCTAGTACAGGAGTAGAGAATGTCAGTAGAATGTTTACATTCGAACCTTCCATCCCAACACACAGTATGAGAGGCCAAGATGTGCATACAAGGTTAAGCCTCCGCTGGCAATACCAGCATCCCACAAGGGCACAGGCTTGAGTCTGAGTCCCAGCTATTCCACTTCCAATCCCCTGTCCTGCTAACATGCCTGGGAAAGCAGCAGAGGATGACTCAAGTGCTTGGGTCCCTGTGCCCAGCTGGGAGACCTGGAAGAAGCTTCTGGCTTCAGCCTGGCCCAGCTCTGACCATTGGGGCATTTGGGAAGTAAATCAGCAGATAGAAAATAGATTTGTCTCTCTCCATCTCTGCCTTTCAACTAAATAAATCTTTAAAAAAACAAAACAAAACAAACAAACAAAAAAAAAACAGAAAACAGAGTATTAGAAGAAAATCAAAGTCTGGAGGAGTAAGAGTATGATAGCATGTTGCATCAAAGTACTCTTCTAACGACAAGAGATACTTGGCCTCCTCACCTTTACTCCGATAACTCACTGCAAAGCATTCTTATCTTCTTAATCCTCCAACTAAATTAAATTACATCATGAGTAATTCTCTCCTAGCACCAAAGCCTTCCCTAACTGCTCTAGTTCACAACCATCAATTTAAGAGTCCATTACACAACATTCCAGTATTATTCTCCACTGTATTATACATTTCCTGAGTGTAGACCTCCACCTTCCCCTGAGCTCTTTGCACCAACCATAACCCCTATAGCTTCTAGGATTCTATTGACATGAATTACAGCAATTATTAAATGCATGCACCACCATCTATGTCTTCAAATTTTCACAATAACTTTGCCAGGTAGGTAACAGTAAGACAAAGCAGATGAAGAAATAGGATTTAGAGGTGTTCCATAACTCACCCAGTCACCTGGATGGCAGGTTTTGGCATCAGAATCATAATATTGCTCTAATTTGACTATGTGTACACAATCCTTACACCAAGATAAGCTTTGCTTAATTTGTTTTGAGTAATACTCTGTGAGAAACCTAAAAATTTACAGGTAAAAGCCCCTTAAAGGAGACAGAGATCAAAAGAAAAATGCTAAGCATTCCATCGGCTTGAAAATGGATTTGCAGCTTAATAGTCATTTTACAGAATTCTCCTTTTAAATTAAGAATCTGTTGTTGACACTGGCTAACTTGGTTTCGCATCACACGTACCAACATGTTTCCCTTCAAGCCATCACACACTGAGATCAGCAGCTCGAGCTGCGAACAATTCCACAAGTCACCCCACTTCCTGTGAGTCCAAGCCACCTCCTCTTTTTTGTCTCCACCTCCCCCAAACACATACACATCTGCCCTCTTAGGAAGCTTCCTGCAACCTATAATCCACAGAAGAACTGAACAGGGATGATACACGAAGGAGATCAATTTTAAAAAGTTTCAGTGCCAATCCTTTCGCCTATCGATCGATGATTGCGAGTTGAATTACTAGCTGCACGTCTGATCTTGAGGGCAGGAAAGATGAGTGCTCGCCACCTGATTTATGGTTCGTCACGCAGCTTACTCATTCTGCCCTTGGGGCAGCCACAACAGCACCAACAGGCTTGGCCAGCTCTGCAAGCAAGGAAGGGTGCAGCCAGACTTGGTGGGAACAAAACCCACATTTCCAGCTACAAGGGAGCAAAGTGCTACAAAGAGTTGGAGGTTAGACCAGTCAAGAACAGGAGGTACGCTTGCCTTGGTGAAACCTTTGGCCAAACAGACTTCTAGATTGAACTCATGCTCACAATAGCTGAAGGTAAAATTCAGACAGAAATTTGACGATGTTTATTCCATTAGCCTATCCACTGAAAAAAGTTATCTTTCTCAACTGCCTGTAAGAGGATACCCAATTTTCACCTACAAATGTGCTTTTCAGACTGTTTTCATTTCTATCTAAGCAAATCACATGTATTAAATAACAGAAATGAATTCATTTAAGACTGTTAAAATTACATTCTAATTCAAAATTCCAGCTCAAAGTCATTTTTCTCTGCCATTGACCCTTCAGAAGGCTAGTTTGTAACTTTTCTTCCTACTTACTCTTTTATTTATAGAATAACAAAAACTCATATTACAATAAGGAATGCACAATACTGAGTAAAGGAAAAGCAAACAAAAACCATAGCAAAAGGAAAGCTGGTTAGCACTCCAGCTAGGAAGTGAGCTTCCTACAATTATACAAAGAAGGGAGAAAAGCCAGTGAAAAATTACTCTTATATGAATTGTACAGGGGCTGGCGCATTGTGCAGCAAGTTAAACCCCTGGCCTGTGGTACCCACATACCACATGGGTGGCAATTTGAGTCCCATCTGCTCCACTTTTGATCCGGCTCCCTGCTGATGCCCCTAGGAAAGCAGCACAGGATGGCCCAAGTTCTTGGGTCCCCCCAACTGGATGGAGACACCAGGAGGAAGCTCCTGACTCCTGGCTTTGGATCAGCTCAACTCCGGGCATTGCAGGCATTTGGGGAGTGAACCAGAGGATGGAGGATCTCTCTCTTTCTCTCTGTAACTCTGCCTCTAAAATGAATAAAATCTTTAAAATAAAAACAAAATTTTAAAATATTAAATAAACGAGTGTACAAATCAAAACACTGCTCTGAGCTGGCATTGTGGTATAGTGGTTAAGCCACTGCCTGCATCCCATATGGGTGCAGTTCAAGTCCTGGCTGTACCACTTCCAATCCAGCTCTCCGCTAAGGCAGAGGACAGCCCAAGTATTTGGGCCCCTGCCATTCAAGTGGGAGACCCAGCTAAAGTTCCAGGCCTCAGCTTCAGCCTGGCCCAGCCCTGGCCATTGCAGCTATTCGGGAGTGAAACAGAGAATGGAAGAGCTGTCTTTCTGTAACTCTGCCTTTCAAACAAACAAATCTTGAAAAATAAAAATAAAATACAGTTCTATACAAGAACGTCCCTGTAAAAGAATTTAACTAGCAACCAAGACAACAAAACTTTCTCATACCAGCAATAAAACGCTGGGAAAACAAACTAACACCTTAGCTTTAACTTCACTTCTCAGAAGTTGGGGGGGGGGTGTTGGGGTGGGAAATTAGCTCCCTACCTAATAAATACCACTTGCAGAAGGTATCGTCATAAAGTCATGTGAGAGAACTTCAAACAAACCTAGCAAGAAGTCAATTACACCCCCAGAAGAAATAAGATGGAGGCAGGAGCTACTGCACAATAAGAAAGAGTTTCATGGTAGAAAAAGACATTGTAAGGCACAAATAGGAAACGGAGACTCCAAGATAAAACAAACTTTCTAAAGCTGTTTGAAATAAGCAAAAAAAAAAACTAGTAATAATAATCCTGGAATCCCCAAATGTACATTTTAAAAGTTAGATGTTATTTTATTATTAAACTAAACTACGTAAAAACAACAACACTGAGTGCTGGCCAGAACAGACAGTATTTCTCGTCACTTAACTTACTACAGACCACAAGCCAGCATATCTGCTGATTCGGCTCACATCATGCTGACGCCATGCCAAAGATAATTCCTTCCCCCTGCTGCTAACAAGGTCAACTACTAGCACAGCTTAACTGCACTTGGTCATTTCTAAAATCCCTTTTATATGAGACGTAGGAAGTGAGAGTCTGGGCTTCCCTCCACCTTTAAAGCAGGGCAAGGAAGGTCTGTGCAATTACAACAGCCCAGGTCAATTAATCACAGCAAATTATTCATGCACTATTTTATAACTGCAGAAGCCAAGTTAACCTGACATGTACCTGTACTAACATGTAGGTGATGCCTTGAAAAGCTTTATCCAGGAGTTGCAATTGTGGCGTGGTGGGTTGAGCTGCCGCCTGCGACAACATCAGCCCAAGCAAGCGCCGACTCAAGGCCAGGTGGTTTACTTCATATCCAGCTTCCTGGTGCACCCAAGAAGGCAGCAGAGGATCGCCCATGTCCTTGGGCCCCTACCACCCACATGTGAGACCTCAATGAAGCTCCTGGCTTTGGCTTGGCCCAGGCCTAATCATTCTGGCTATTTGGGGAGTGAATCAGTAGATGGAAGATCTCTGTCTCTCCCTAACTCTGCCCTTCAAATAAATAAATAAATGTTGGCCGGCGCCATGGCTTAACAGGCTAATCCTCCGCCTTGCGGCGCCGGCACACCAGGTTCTAGTACCGGTTGGGGTGCCGATTCTATCCCGGTTGCCCCTCTTCCAGGCCACCTCTCTGCTATGGCCCGGGAAGGCAGTGGAGGATGGCCCAAGTCCTTGGGCCCTGCACCTGCATGGGAGACCAGAAGAAGCACCTGGTTCCTGGCTTCGGATCAGTGCGATGCGCCAGCCGCAGAGGCCATTGGAGGGTGAACCAGTGGCAAAAAGGAAGACCTTTCTCTCTGTCTCTCTCTCTCACTATCCACTCTGCCTGTCAAAAATAAATAAATAAATGTTAAAAATAAAAAAGGGCACTGTGGCATAGCAGGTTAAACCTCCACCTGTGGCACTGGTATCCCATATGGGCGCTGGTTCATGCCCCAGCTGCTCCTCTTTGGATGCAGCTCTCTGCTAATAGCCTAGGAAAGCAGTAGAAGATGGCCAAGTTCTTGGGCCCCCGCACATACATGAAGACCCAGAGGAGGCTCCAGGCTCCAGGCTCCTGGCTCCTGGCTCAGGATCAGCTCAGCTGACTGTTACAGCTTTTTGGGGAGTGAACTAGCAGATAGGAGATTTGGATCTCTATCGCACGTGCTCACTCTGTCTCTCCTCTCCTTCTCTCTGTAATTCTGCTTCTCAAATCAATCGATCAATCTTTTAAAAAAAAGTTTTATCTAGTCTCAAGTGAGGGGGCTGGTGCTGTGGCATAGCAGGTGAAGTCACTGCCTGCTGTGCCAGCATCCCATATGGGTGCCAGTTCAAGCCCTGGCTGCTCTACTTCCAATCCAGCTCTCTGTTAATGTCCTGGGAAAGCAGTAGAAGATGGCTCAAGTCCTTGGACCCCTGTGCCCGCATGGGAGATTTGGAAGAAGCTCCTGGCTCATGGCTTAGGACTGGCTCTGCTCCGGCCACTGTGGCCATCTGGGGAGTGAACCAGCGGACAGATACTCTCTCTGCCTCTCTGTAACTCTGCCTTTCAAATAAATAAATCTTAAAAAATCTTATATGTAAAATCATTAAAATAAGAAGTTCTATCAGTAAGTCCTTCTCAAAGATCATGGCAGCTGTTTTCTCCTCTAAGACACTCACAAACTGTTGAGATTCCTGAGTCAGTCAGTGAAGACAGCCAGGCACTGGCTAAGTGGTCAAAAACACTGTTTCATTATTCCTTACATTAGGCTTTCCCACACTATGATAGGAAAAGTGAGTCTGGGAAATGCAATAAAGGTGACTCCAGACTTCATGTCCTCCTGAGGCTATATCACCTCCGTATTTAATCTGTGAGAAGAACAGGACAATACCATCGTGCTACTGGAACACACACATCCAAATTCTTCATACCCAACAGAGAAATGGTGAAGCACACATAAACATATACACATTTGCACACATTCTATGAGCCTCTGGATGGTCCGACAAGCAATTTACTGTTGTTTTTTTTTATCCTGATCATGGAAAATTGTACTAGTGAAATGAAAGTTGCTAATCATGCCAAACACCACACAGGAAAAAAGTTTATGGGAAAGGTGTATTATGAAAAGACTATTATTAGATTTCAAAGTTTGCACGAAAATAAACTTGTGAATTCATTAAGTGCACTTATAGGGATGTAATATCCTATAGTGGAATAGAAATGTTACAAAATTTACTTTACTGTTCAATTTCTTAATAGAAAAGTGCCAAGAAAATACAGGACAATATAAATTTCAAAAGGAGATCATCTTTAACGGGGAGATAATTCAAGTAATCAAGCAACCCTCAAATGATTTTCATACATTTTAAAGTACTGTACCTTAACTGATGGGCAGCATTTTTGCATCAGAAAGGTGCTGGAGAATTTCGCAAAACCTCCCACGTCTATTTCCCTGGCTGTAAAATGGAGTTGGCTACCACACCAACAGGAGCCGTTGTAAGGCTATTGCTGAGATACGTACAGCAAGCACTAAGTTGATATCACCTTTCTTTCATGAGGACTCCTTTTGATATGTTTTAAAAATCAGTTTCAGGACTGGCACTGTGGTGAAGTCGGTAAAGCCACTGCCTGCAGTGCCAGAATCCCATAAGGGCACTGATTCGAGTCCCAGCGGCTCCACTACCGATCCAGCTCCCTGCTAATATGCCTGGGAAAGCAGTGGAAGATGATCCTAGTCCAAGTCAGTGGGACCCTGCACGTGCTTGGGAGACCAGGAAGAAGCTCCCAGATCCTGGCTTTAGATCAGCCCAGTTCCAGCCATTGCAGCCATTTGGGGAGTAAACCAATGGATGGAAGATCTGTCTCTGCCTCTCTCTAATTCTTTTAAAAATAATAGCAAGTTTCTAGGGTAGGATTTAAAGATGCTGGTTAAAATGCCTGCATTCCATATCAGAGTACCTGGATTCCAATACATGGTTTTTGTCTCTTGATTCAGCTTCTTGCTAATGCAGACCCTGGGAGACAGTGGTGATGGTACAAGCAATTAGGTTTCTGCCACCCATGTGGGAAACCCAAATGGAGTTCCTGGTCCTTGACTGTTTCGGGAGTGAACAATTAGATGGGAGCTCTCTAACTCTCAGCCTCTCAAATAATGTTTTAAAAACTAAGAGCAGCAGTTAAGACACTGCTTGGGACACCAGCATCTTACTTTGGAATGCCTGGGTTCAAGTGTTCAAGTTCTGGCTCTACTTGCAATCTAGCTTCCTGCTAATGTGCTTCCTGGGAGGCAGCAGTGGGGTCCCTGGTACCCGTGTTGGGAAACTGGATGGGGTTTCCTGTTCCTGGCTTTAGCCTGGAACAGCAGCAGCTGTTGCAGGCATTTGAGGAATGAATCAGCAGATGAAGATCTCTCAAATAAAAATGAAAATTAATCCTCCGCCTTGCGGCGCCGGCACACCGGGTTCTAGTCCCGGTCGGGGCACCGATCCTGTCCCGGTTGCCCCTCTTCCAGGCCAGCTCTCTGCTGTGGCCAGGGAGTGCAGTGGAGGATGGCCCAAGTGTTTGGGCTCTGCACCCCATGGGAGACCAGGAGAAGCACCTGGCTCCTGCCATCGGAACAGCGCGGTGCGCCGGCCGCAGCGCGCTACCGCGGCGGCCATTAGAGGGTGAACCAACGGCAAAGGAAGACCTTTCTCTCTGTCTCTCTCTCACTGTCCACTCTGCCTGTCAAAAAATAAAAAAATAAAAAAAAAAAAAGAAAATTAGTATTTAGTAAGTAATTAAAAAAAACTCTGCAAATGGGATGTAAGCTTTGATTAAAGAGGATAAATCAGTTTGTGGATAACAAAAAAAATGAGTTAACCAAATAAGGAGGAAGAAATTCTATTCAACATGAGTAGGGGGAAAATACAGGGCCGTTCTTTTTTAAAAAAATGAATACAAGAATCCATTTATGCAAATAGCTCTCTAAGGAACATGTCTTTTTAGTAGGAGACAACTAGTATTAATTTCTCTAAGGGATCAGAGATAATTTCTTCCT
This sequence comes from Lepus europaeus, assembly GCF_033115175.1. NCBI lineage: Eukaryota > Metazoa > Chordata > Mammalia > Lagomorpha > Leporidae > Lepus > Lepus europaeus. Next base: position 48,380,033 of record NC_084830.1, read on the forward strand.
CAGGAAAAAAAAATCACAAAAGCACCAGCCTCTGTCATCATCACACCTTACTAAAGAATAAAGCTTATGAAAGGCAACCTATAGTTCACCTGCCAGCTGAGGTCTTCTCAGCTGTGCCTGCATGATTCAAAAACAAGCAAAAAACTGCAGTGGAACTCACATAGGCCTAACATTCACATCAGAAATGGTTTTAGGAACAAATACAAATACTTTAAATACTAAAACAAGAACCAAAACTGCATTCAAGAAATTACTAAACTTTTTCTTTTATCGAAATGGGCATATGTATTCATTTTCATAGCATTTCATGGTTTACAAAGCTTTCCTTTGGGAAGAAGAAAGATGTTAAGAGAGGCCTCGAGGGGCTGGCACTCTGGCACTGCAGGAAAAGCCACTGCCTGCAGAGCCAGCATCCCATATGGTTGCTAGTTGGAGTCCTGGCTGTTCCACTTCTGATCTAGCTCTCTGCTATGGCCTGGGAAAGCAGTGGAAAGATGGCCCAAGTCCTTGGGCCCCTGCAACCCACTTGTGAGCCCAGGAAGAAGCTTCTGCCTTTGGATTGGCCCAGCTCTGGCTTTTGTGGCCACTTGGTGGGGGTGAACTAGTGGATGGAAGACCTCTTTCTCTCTGCCTTTCAAATACATAAATGTTAAAAAAAAAAAAAAAAAGAGGCCTAGGGCCGGTGTTGTGGTGTAGTGGGCTAAGCCGCTCCCTGCAGCATCCGCATCCTCTCCGGGCATAAACTCATGTCCCATTTGTTCCACTTCTGATCCAGTTCCCTGCAAATGTGCCTGGGAAAGCAGCGGAGCAGGGCCTGAGGACTTGGGACTCCTGTACCCATGTGGGAAACCATAAAGAAGCTCTTCTCATGCACACAGCCTTGGCTGTTGCAGCCATTTGGGGGAGTGACTCAGCAGATGTTAGATGTCTCTCTCCCTTTCTTTTCCCCACCAACTCTGCCTTTCAAATAAATTTTAAAATATTTAACTATTAAAAAGAAAAAGAAAATTAACTTGGGGCCAGTGCTGTGGCATAGCGGGTAAAGTTACCCTCTGTGAAGCAGACAAACCATTTGAACATAGGTTGAAGTCCTGATTGCTCCTCCTCGGATCCAGCTCCCTGCTAATGGTCTGGAAAAGCAGCAGAGGGAGACCCAAATGAAGCTCCTCGCCAGCCCAGCTCCAGCTGTCACAACCATTTGGGGAATGAACCAGCAGGCAGAAGACCTCACTCTCTGCATCTCTCCCTCCCTATTTCTCTCTGTACTGTGCCTCTCAAGCAAAGAAATAAATCTAAAAAGAAAAGAAAAAGAAAAAGAAGTAACTCCCAGGAAGGCAAAGCCCACTGGGGCTCACATTGTCACTCTGTGACTCAGGATTCCATTTGAAAATAAAAACAGGGGCCAGGGAGAAAGCTGCTGCCTGCAGTGCTGGCATCCCATATGGCACCAGTTCAAATCCCAGCTGCTCCACTTCCAATCCAGCTCTCTGCTATGGCCTGGCAAAGCTGCAGAAGATGGCCCAAGTCCTTGGGCCCCTACACCCACATGGGAGAACAGGAAGAAGCTCCTGGCTCCTGGCTTTGGATTGGCCCATCTCCAGCAGGTGTGGCCAATTGGGGAGTGAACCAGCTCACATGTGCGTGCGTTTTCGTTCGTTCTCTCTCTCTCTCTCTGAATCTCCTTCTCTAACTCTTTCAAATAAACAAATAAATCATTAAAAAATACTGCATATTACTCAAGTTCTATATATTTTTAAAAATATTTAAGACCTCACTGCTTTCCCTCAACAGGAAAAAAAAAGTATCTTAAACACAAGACTGTGTAGTGAGAGATAGAAAAACCACATTCTTACCATACGATCCAGCAATCACTTTGATACTTGACCAAATGTACTAGAGAATTACAAACTCACAAAAACCCAGGTAAAGATGTGTTCACAATGGCCACAACTTCGAAGCAATCAAGTCATCTCTCAGTAGGGGAGGGGATAAACTTTATTAGATCCAGAAAGTGGAGTGTTTTCAGTGCTACAAAGAAATGAACTATCACCTCTCGAAGACCAAGACCCTTAAATGTGTACTGTTAGGTAAAAGCAGTCAACTTCAAGAGTCAACCTACATGATTCCAAGTTTATGACACCCAGGAAAAGGCAAAACTACACACACAGTGAGAAGATTAGCAGGAGAAGAGGGGAAGAATAAGCAAGAAACAGAAGATCTTTGAAGCAATGAAACTGCCCTTATTGTAATGATACTACAATGTTGGCTACCTACCCATCATAGTACACTGTCAAAACCCTAGGGTGTACATCAAAAGTGAACATTAGAGGTTCCTGTGCCTGGCTGCTCCACTTCCGATCCAGCTCCCTGCTATTGCATCTGGGAACGCAGCAGCAGATGGCCCAACTACTTGGGAGACCCTGCAACTATGTGGCAGACACAGAAGAACCTCCTGGCTTCAGCCTGGCCCAGCCCTGGCCATTGTGGCCACTGGGGGAGCGAACCAGAGATGAAAGACCTCTCTCTCTCTTTCTCTCTCCCTCCCTCCCTACCTAATTCTGCCTTTCAAATAAATAAATCTTAAAAAAAAAAAAAAGTGAACATTAATGGAAACTCTGGACATTTGGTGATAATGCTGCTTACATATAGGTTCATTAATTATATCAAATCCTGACAATAGCGTAGGCTGGATATGTGGGGAGGAGTTACATGGGAACTCTTTGTATTTCCTGCTCAATTCTGCTCTGAACCTAAAACTGCTCTTCAAAACAAATTTTATTAACTCAAAACCAGTCTGGAAAACAAGTACTTAGATTAATTAACATTATTACTTTTATTTCTATTAAGATTCCTTAACATTAATAAATACTCTTAGCAAACTATGAAATCAGAGGTTCCCAATAACCAGTATTTCTGTACCCTCACATAAAAACACAAGACTACAACTCTTTCACAGCATGAAAAATCAGACAAGCACACCAACCTGCACATTCCCCTACTTACTCCTTTGCAGGTGTAGGCAGGAGCATCTTCCCCTTCCCTCCCCCACTGGTATACCTGGTGGAACAGGTAATCCTTAGGAGCAATGACTCTCCATCTAGTTGGCAAAACCATCAAGGCTCTTTAATGACAATCCTTATATTTCCAAATTCAGCATCATTTCCACATTAGCAAAGAAAATGCTTAGTGATCTGGAAGAACTAGACTGTAGTCCGGCTTTTGTAGAAATAGTTTGCACAGATAAGCAGCAAGCTGATATTTAGCTTTGGTATGATAGCTTTTGACCTTAGCAATTGGTCTGGTAGCCTACTCAGGGAAGAAAATTTCTCTGAGTAGGATTCATAAAACAAATGCAAAACAAAAGCCATCACTAAGGAAGCTGAATAGCATTTCTAACCTGTTAAATGGCAAAGAAGGATGCAAGTTTAACCGTCAAAAAACACCTTAAGTGAAAATCCGCTTCTTAATTTGCAATAAAATTATAAATCTAAGATTCTTCCAAAGTCAAAATGAGCTTTTCCACTCTGCTCCCAGCACTATTGGAGATGCTAATCCAAATTCCAGCCAATTGGAATTTTGGAATTCCAGGAATAAGGCAAATAAAAATGCTTTGAATGGCCTGCTTATAAGAAGTTAGGAAAAATATGCAAACCACCTTTTTCAATCAGGTAAATACATTTTGAAATTTCAAGGTTTTAGTTCTTGATACTGTAAGAAATTAAGAATAGGCCGGCGCCGTGGCTCAACAGGCTAATCCTCTGCCTTGCGGCACTGGCACACCGGGTTCTAGTCCCGGTTGGGGCGCCAGATTCTATCCCGGTTGCCCCTCTTCCAGGCCAGCTCTCTGCTATGGCCCGGGAAGGCAGTGGAGGATGGCCCAAGTCCTTGGGCCCTGCACCCGCATGGGAGAACAGGAGAACTGCCTGGCTCCTGGCTTCAGATCAGCGAGATGCGCCGGCCGCAGTGGCCATTGGAGGGTGAACCAACAGCAAAAAGGAAGACCTTTCTCTCTGTCTCTCTCTCTCACTATCCACTCTGCCTGTGTCAAAAAAAAAAAAAAAAAAAAAAAAAAAAGAAAAAGAAAAAGAAAAAAAGAAAGAAATTAAGAATAAGCATCTACAAATTCCGGAAAGTAACTTAGATCAGATGTCAGGATGATTTTCAGAGGGGCCCTGGGAGAGCTAACATTAGTCTATTAGTCAATTTCACATCTGATGTATGAACACATGACTGCTTATTAGCACCTTAAAGACATAATGGCTGGAAGATGATGGGGCATTCATGATCACAAGATTTGTGATTATAAAACTTGCTTTTGTAATATATAACATATCTAAAACACTATCTTGCTAAGAATTAAGGGACCAATCCCAACCCCATTTATCATCCAAAGATGGATTATAATCACCTTGATCTTGTATGTGTTGCAGAAACTCAAACTCAGGGGACTGATGAACAGCACCTTGTAGAAGAGATACATCTACTATTTAAAAAAAAAAAAAAGGCAAACAAAAAATTCACCCCAAAATTTCACCCATTCTAAAGAAGCCAAAAAACCTCTAAAACTAATAATCAAGACTAAGGGAGTCTGGGACTTACACCAAGAGAGTAAAGTGTTTACATTCTTCTCCAATTCATCACCCAAAACAAATCCTGTCATCTGAAACCAAATTCTATTTTAGGAGCGATCATCTCACAAAAATCCCTCTCTAAACCCATCCAATGTTCAAATTCAGTTCATTTTAACTACTTTGAAAACTTAGATAATTGGGCCGGCGCCATGGCTTAACAGGCTAATCCTCCTTTTGCGGCGCTGACACACGGGGTTCTAGTCCCGGTCGGGGCGCCGGATTCTATCCCGGTTGCCCCTCTTCCAGGCCACCTCTCTGCTATGGCCCAGGAAGGCAGTGGAGGATGGCCCAAGTGCTTGGGCCCTGCACCCGCATGGGAGACCAGGAGAAGCACCTGGCTCCTGGCTTCGGATCAGCGCGATGCGCTGGCCGCGGCAGCCACTGGAGGGTGAACCAACGGCAAAAAGGAAGACCTTCCTCTCTGTCTCTCTGTCTCACTATCCACTCTGCCTGTCAAAAAATAAAAAAATTAAAAAAAAATAAATTAAAAAAAAAGAAAACTTAGATAATTGTCATATTATTTCCTCCTAACATAGTAGACCAATTTTGGACAGCTAAGTTTCATTTTAACATGTCTTGAATTACCTTTTTTTAAGAAGCTAGCTTTTCAAATCATTCTTGGATAGTCATTTAAAGGATACATTCTGTCATTGCTGCAACATCCAGTTTGTCAATATCAGGTGAGCCAGGGCAACACTTCTTGAATTCTTTTCGAAGATCAAAAAATGAATAGAAGCATTCAGGAAGCAATACATTCTGGGGAAGGACAAGGTAGATACTATGACTTCAATCAATTTCAACATTTTCTTAATAACTAGGAACCTAAGGGTTGAACGCAAACGTATTTTACAAGTTTTTCAAACAAAAGATTTAATTTTTAAAAAACTTAATGGAAGACTAGATTTTTAATAGCTGCTGTTACTGAATTAGATTCTGGATACAAGTCTCATGGGCAAAAAACAAAACTATCTTATTTTAAAGCAACAAATCACATTTGCTCCATTAAGAATTCCATTCAAAACATTTCTGAAACTACAATACATTTGGACTATTGTGCTTTAGATTTTCTGGGTGACAATACTACACTTCTTCCACGGTAGTCACTGTAAAGCACCTGTGTTTTCAGGCAGCAATATCATCCCTCTCAGTTTTCATGTAGAAAACTGCAATTGGGTTCTTATAATGCATATTTTCAGTAATAGATTTAAACAGTAAATTCCTAATTAAATAGTACTATTTTTGTGCCAAGTTATATTTCAGCATTAGTTTTCTTGACCACTATGAGTACCCTAACTACATCCACGAATTCAAATTAGACTTTAAAAAAAAAAAAAAAAAATCCCAAATCCCAAAGGCAAAGAAGAAATGGTTACCTGTTGTTCTTTTGTTACAGGCACTAGTCTTGCAGTTAGTAAACAAAGCTCAACTGTCTGGACAAATATGAGACAACAGTTTCCTTTTTCCTGAATAATTAGCTGCTCATTGAATAATTTAAATATAAGTTGGGGCTTTTTTAAATCCTGAATTTATATCTTTCTTAAAATTTCAAAATAGATTACTCTGAATTGATCTTCTGTATATAAAGATAATTGAAAATGAAAAAAAAAAAAAACCCTGGTGTTAAATTGGAAATTGCATAGAAAATTAATTAATTTTAAAAAAATATCATGTAGGATCTCTGTCTTTAATGTGCTGTACACTGTTATTTAATGCTATAACTAGTACTCCAACAGTATTTTTTCACTTTGTGTTGCTATGTGGGGGCAAACTGTTGAAATCTTTACTTAATATATACTAAACTGATCTTCTGTATATAAAGAGAATTGAAAATGAATCTTGATGTGAATGGAAGGGAAAAAGGAGTGGGAAAGGGGAGGGTTGCGGGTGGGAGGGAAGTTATTAGGGGGAAGCCATTGTAATCCATAAGCTGTACTTTGGAAATTTATATTCATTAAATAAAACTTTAAAAAAATTTCAAAATAGATTACTCATTTACTGGGAATGTCTACTCATTTGTACACTAGAAAAAAAAAATCAAGGAAAAAAATCTTCAACGTTGGTTACTAAATATTTATAGAAGAATGTCTTCTATCCAAACTTCTTCCATTGAGTTTTATGAGTATTAGACGTGACCTGCTCACACTGTATTTGAAATGAGTATTAATGCATCATGGTCACAGCTTTCCAAAGGGTTCATTACCAAAAGAATCATGAATTCTCACAATTCCTTACAAAAACATTAATTAAAATTGTTTGCAATGACACAATAATTCATATGCCCATCAATGAAGGACTGGTTTAAATAACTGTATTCATTTAAGACATATTGCAGTATTTTATTCATTGCTTGTAGGAAATGTTGATGTTACATTAAATCATAAAGTAGGCTGAAAGGTTTGTATAGGATGCATGTTCCTTCTAAAATTAAAAGTCTTCTATCTAAATTTGGAAGGATATATCCAAATGTATTTACATTAGAGAAAAATAATATATCGTTTTCTGAGTAGTAAGATCATTGCATGCTTTATCATTTTTCTTTAATGAACATATGAAATTATGTTCATTATGATACTAAATTGTTTTAATTTCTTATACTTAAAGCTCCAATACAAGTGGCTCAGGAAAATGTCTGTTTTTTTCCTGAGGTTTCCCCATATCCAAAGCAGTCCATCCAAAATAACAAAAACAGTCATTTTACTCTGGCCCTAAAAGAAAAGGGCTAAGTCTCGGGAAATAATCCTCATATTAGTATATATCTATTTCTGGCTTAAGTTTATAGCAACTGATCTAGCATTTGATTTTTAAAAATGTTTTCTCCCTTTTTAATCCAATAATCACTAAAGCTCCTATAAAAAGGATTTTCTTAACCCTCAAGATATAGGAACCTGAGTTACCCTTCAAATGTTGTAAATTGTCATCATCCCTTTAACTCATCTCCCACCTTTCCCTACCTGGGAGAATAAAAAGAAATCTGCACTGACTACACTTGCCTGTGCCACCAGTTGTCAACCTACATCTTTCACTCCCAGACTGGCCTCACACAGTTACCTTACTTAATATCCCTTACTTCCAATTTTTTGAGCTTAGTAGCTGCCTAGCACAATAAAAAGTTACAGCTCACACTAATTGAAGTCATTAACATCAACTGTATTAACAGCAATTGGCTACACCGGGCTGGTAGTCTGTTCTTTCCCAGGGAGAGAAATCATTTTATCTACACTTAGCAGGCATTATTTCTCTTTTCATATTGGAAAAACAAAAAAAAAAAAAAAAAATAAGCAAAGGGAAAAGACAGGCTGACCCTACCTACCGTTTCAATACGAGATTTCCTTTTGAATCTGTCCTTAAAATCCAAGTGCAGTGTGTATTTCACTGCTTACAGGATTGAGTCTTACTACAGCAGTATTTGAAACGAAATGACTAGAATTTAAAAGATTCCTTTCCTTTCATGTTCCACACAAACAGGATCATCCCCGAGTGTTAAGACGGCCCTTTCCTCCCTACCAGGACTCATCTTTAACTTCAAAAATTCACACTATGTCGGCTTAGAAAAATAGAGAATGCCAATCATCTTGAGAACTTGCTGTAAGAAGACTTTTAACTCATACAGGGTGTCTATAAAATTACTGCAATCCCAAACGTCTTTGAAACTGCCATGCATTTTTGTTATTGTGGAAAATACGTCACATTCGATTTACCACTGTAACAAGCTCTAAGCATACATTTCATTGGCGTTAAGTCCATTACTATATTTTGCAACGACCACCACCAGCCATTTCCAGATTTCATAGCCTTTTCATCTATAGCCATTGATCAAGTCCCTCTACGCATCTTTTTAGAGGAGAAACCATCTAAAGGGAAAAGCCTCTCTCTGGTCTGCCTCAAGGTTCAACGATTTTCCCGGAAGCGGCGGCGCTCTTACCTTCTTGGAAGCCTCGGGATGCAGGATCTGCCTGACATGAAGCTGCCCATCGGTACAGAGACAGAAGGAAGTCCCTACCCCAATGTTCAGCTCGTTGCTCACCGACTGGTTGAACTGAAAGAACAAAACACAGGGCTGGACGGAGGCAGCATGGGGCCCCCTGGAGCCGCCCAACCGGGAGGGCAGTTTTCGCTCGGGGGTAGCTTGCCAGTGCCTTCTCCCGCCTGTCCCCTCGTGTGATTTTACGCTAAATTCGTTGCAGACTTGAATCAGAGGTTGCTTTCAGATTACATCATTCCCTGGTGTGACTTTGTTCTACTGCTTGGCTGGGCCAGGTTGCACACAGAACCCAAGTTTCTGATAGAGCAAACGTGGGTTATGCTTGTTCGTTACTCTGCAAAGTCGGCGAACACGTTTCCCAGAATACACAGCAGAAGTCACTTTCTCCTACGATTCGAACCTCGAGCGCCAGGGCAGAGGCCGTGCCGTGAGAACGCAGGGCAGTCACCCGTGCTCAGGTGTTGCGTGCCGCGCCCTCCCCCTGATCCTGCACTCATCCGCAACGGGGTTTTTAGGTCGCCCGTCAGGGGGAACACCAGTTTCACGGTGACCCAACGTGCAGCCCTACATGCTGGCACCTGCAAATCCTCCCCGGAGCTGGGGCCAGGGCCACGAAGGTGAGAGTGAGACCGAGCCCTTCTTCTGGGGTCGAGAAGACTCAAACCGGGCAGGAACCTTCAGGTTCCAACCAGAACTGTGGCCGCCTCCGGCGCCCGGCCCGGCCCGGCCCACACGCCCTACACCACAGCGCCCCCTGGCCCGGGCTGAGCCGCGGGCCCAGGCTGGAGGTGGGGGCGCCAAGATTCCAACTCCGCAAGTCACTCGCCAGGTACCACGCGGCTGACCCTCCCGCCTCAGGAACTACGGAAAAAGCAACTGAAAACGAACGAATTGCGGCCCAGCATCTCTGGGACCGAAAAGCTTAGAGGACCAACGACCCCCTCCCAAACGACCCTCCCCGGCCCCCAGGCTCGGCGCCCGCCCACCCACGCAGCCGGGCAGCGCCACCCCGCCCCGGGGACACGCGGGGACCGCCCCGGGAGTGCGAGGGCTGAGGAGGCTGCTCCCCGCCGGGGGCGGCGCAGCCCGGGGCTGTCACCTGTCGAAGCGCTTGGTCCAGCTGCGGCGCCGAGGCCAGGCTTTCGGCGTCTATTTTCGTTGCTTCTTTGCAATCTTCCGTCAGTTCCAACTGATCTGGTCTAACGAGTACTTCATGCAGCTGTCCCACCTCCGGAGGGCGAGGGGGTGGGGGCAGAGAAGCCGGGCTCAGTTTCCCCCTCCCTCAAATCCAGCAGCCTCTCTCGGGGCCCTCCTCCCCGGCCCGCCCGCCCGCCCGCGCCTCTCCAGGGGTCCGCGGCGAAATCAAAGCCCGCGAGCGGCCGGCGGCGGCCGGGCCCCCGCCCCACCCCCACCCCCACCCGGAGCAGGTCGGCACGGCCCTGGAGGCGGACCCCGGACCTCAGGGACCCCACCCCGTCTTTCCCCGGCGCCCTCCGACGGGCAATGAACCCGGCGCCGCAGCGGCGGGCCTCCCCACCTGAGCCAGGTTTCGGGAAAGGCTGAAATGGCTCCAAGGCGGCTGGCCACCAAGTTCGGTTTTACTCTGGATTCCCTAGGCCCTGGGTCCGTCCGGCCTCACAAGTGGGCGAAGAGCACTTGTTTACCGACCCCGCACCCCCGACTTCCCCGACACACTTCTTGCCCCCCACAGCGTGCATGTGGAGGGAAATGTGGAGAAAATACCTTCTTGTTGGCCAGATCCACGACTTTCCACAGCAGCAGGATCAGCTCCTTCTCATCCGAGCCCAGCTTGGCCCCGGTGGCCCCAGCAGTGATCCCAAAAAGCACCACCAAGTAATCCGGAGAGGCCGTCATGACGATAGGTGGGGAGGGGGAGGAGGGGGGTCGGGAGGCGGCGAGTGGGGTGGAAGCGAGGACGCGAAAGCCGGTGCTAAACCCGCTTCTGAGAGAACAAGAAAGAGCGCCCGCCCACCCCCCCCTCCTCGCGGCCGCCGGTGCAAAAGGCGGCAACCAACCACCCGAGCCCACACCTGGCCGCGGCTCCACACCCAGGCCAGGAAGGCGGGTGGGAAGGAGGGCGCAGGAGGCCTGCCCTTTTCGTATTCAATTGCCCGTGCGTCTAGGAAAAGAACCCGGAGCAGGGCTGCACCCCCGGGAGGCGCGCGCAATGGCTGAAAGCTTTTCTGTTTTGGGATGTGGCTCTACCTGCCCGCCCCTTCCCCCTCCCCCACGTGGTGCAGGTAAGAGACACCTGGCGGCGCCGGCCCATTGGCTCCTTCAAACCACGACGTGGCAGCGGTGGGGGAGGAGGCCTCCTGGGGAGGGGAGGAGGGGGCGGGAGACAATGGCTGGATGAATGGAGCGGCGAGGGCGAGCGGGGAGGAGGGGGAGGCCGGAGGGCGGGGACGAGGCGGTTGCCACCCAGAGGGTAACCAGGCCGGACGGGAGAGCGTGAGGGGTGAGCGGCGCCGAGCCGCCCGGGGAAGGGTCCCCGCTCGGAGAAAGGCCGGCTGTGGGGGCACGAAGCCCGAGGTCCCGAAGGGTCCAGCGCGGAGGGCCGGCCCGGCGCGGGGAGGCGAAAGGAGGCCAGAGGTGAGGCCCAGGGCGCGGCGCCCGCGGAGGGAGGGACCGGCCAACGGCAGCCGGGAGGTGGCGGGGGCAATTGCCGAACCCCGGAAAAGCCGCTCCCGAGCCCAACACACCTTTCCGAGCAAACAGGCCCTGCCTTCCTCCGGGCCGGAGCCCGGGCGCACTCCCGCGCCGCGCGCCCACCGTCGCCGAGGAGCCCGCCGCCAGGTCCCGCGCAGCAGGACGCCCGCGCTCACCGCGCGCCAAGCAGCTGCGGGGACCCCCGAGAGGACACTCAGACACGATGGACCCCACGCCCTTTTCTCGCCACGGCGCCTTTAATCGCCACGTCCTGTTTAGTCGTGGCTGCTCGTTGGAGACCTGAGGGTCCTCCCGGGCTGGGGCCCACTTCCTTTGAATTGCCTGGGGCCCTTAATAAAATGCATCTACCCGTGTGCCTAATAAAGGTTTCCCTGAGTCAGGCCATGCAAGTTTGTTGTTTTTGTTTTCCCCTAAAGTTCTCCCTCTGACCCCAGGCCCTCTGCTCCTGCCTTTTGGCTTTGTACGTGAAGGCGGGTGATTTGACGAAGGCCCCCAAGCCACCACCCCGGCTTCGGTCTGGGTCTGCCCCAGCCACCCAGCTGGTTGGCTGTGTGGTGGGTTGCATTGACAGTTCAGAGAGAAGCGCCCAAGGCGAAGTGTGGCGAAGTTTTGTGTTTCAAACCCGTCTACCCTAGAGAACAGATTTCCGTCTGAAGTGTTATTCGGCTCCGAGCGCCCAGCCCTTGGTGTTGGAGATGTTAACCCGGGCAACCCATCCCAGTACCAGCCGAGCCACTTTCCTGGACGCCAGTCCGGTCCCCCCGGCGCCGCCGCGGGTCCTTGCAGGCGTCGGTGCGGATGGAGGCGGGGCCGCCCTCGCAGCTCGCGTCCCCCGAGAGCGGGCGGAGGCCGGGCGGCCACACTCGCGGCGCGCCGGGGGCCCCTGCAGGAGCACACGACGCCACCCTCGTCGGCGCCTCGCGGGTCCCGGGCGCGTGCTCCGTCTCCAGGACTTGTGGGTGCTGGCCCGCAGCCGCAGCCTCTCTCCGCCCCGGCCTCGGGACTTCGCGGGGGCAGAGACTGGGCGCGGAACCGGGCCGGGAGGGCCGCGGAGAAACCACCCAGATTGCATTGCAATGGGGCGAGGCCGCCCGGAGGAGCCGGTTCCCCCGAGCCACCTCCCCGCGAGGCTTTCTCGGTGCGTGGTTCCCAGGTGCTCTGCTCTGGCGGGCACGGGAGGTAGCGCCTCGTGGGGGCGCGAGGGCCAGTGCTTGGCAGCCGCGGCGCAGTCGCGTCCGGAGGCAGGGGTTAGCCCGGCCCCGCCCGTTTGGATTAATCATTTGCGGGGTGCGTTTAAACAAACGCAGACTTTATTAAATCCGCGCGTTTACCAGGGACTTCGAGGTAATCATGAGTCTCCCAACTACACAGTGACTTGGGTTCTCCCTGCTTAAGCAGGTTGAGTTCTTGTTTGTTTTTTAATTTAACGTTTAATTTGTCCAACTCCGTTTACAAGGGCAGGGATTTTTTATTTTTTTTTTGCTCGAATATATTCTCAGGGCTTGGAACAGAGCCTGACATGCACTAGGCACTCACCAAATATTTGTTGAGTGATTGAAGTAAGGAACACCCACCCATTTTTTTGCAGCTCTTTGTCCAAGCCTAGAGCACAGTGCATCATTGCGAAGGGGAGGGTTTCAAAACGTGAATATACGGGTAAGTATATCTCAAATGTTTAGAAAGAGGATATGTCACTTCTCATCACACTTTGGTTAAATTTGTTAAACACAGGAATGTACAGGGGAAAACATGTCTTTATAATCCAAGCCGGTCCTGAACACGAAGATGTTTTCCCTATCGCCACCATCTATAAGTACGTAACTTTTAATAAGAATAATCAGCATGAGGCTTCTGGTAGGAACCTCGAGAGATTCATTCAAGCCCTCCTTGAGGAACACACCTAAACTCCCCAAACAAATGAGGTTCTGTTTATTTCTGTGACCTGGCAAGAGAAGGCTTGTAGGAGGTATCCACTGAAATATTAAGGAGTAGAGTAGAAATCTTGTCTGTAGTTGACTCTCAAAAGTTTCAGACCAAAAAATTTATGACTATATGGAGAGAGAATGATACACAGTGTAAGTACTGTAAGGTGTTGACATTGGGGACTTTGAGTGAGGAGATTCTTTATAGGATTCTTTGTACCTTTCTGTTAATCTACAATTAACTCACATTTTTTAAAAAATTTTAAGCATCAAGGGACTTATTGCCACCATCACCGTTCTGGTGTCTAACAAGACTTCCTTCTGTGCTAACCTAAACCTTCATACCATAGATAAAATGCTTAATATTTGTGTTTTCTTTTGAGGATGAAAGAAAGGGTCACCATTGTCTGTTTAACCATCCTTTCATGATGGTCAAGATTGTGCTTAAATACCTTTCATAGGTAATTTCAAGCTCTAACGTTTTCCTTGTGATTCTTATTTTCCTGCTCTCTAATTATCTTCATTGCCCTCGTTTGGGCCTTCTCCTCATTGCTGTTAGAGACCTGCTCTGGAACTAATGTGTCTGTGGGACTGACCGTGGACACAGTGCTAACCAGATGGCATTTCTTTTGACTCAGCACAGTTCCTTTTCTTAAGACTCCAGGAGCAGCACTATACTTTGGCTCCACTTGGTTGCCCTCTCTAGATCTTTTTATTATTTTTTTTTAAGATTTATTTATTTGAAAAGTAGAGTTACAGATAGAGAGAGGAAGAGACAGAGAGAAAGGTCTTCCAACCATCGGTTCACTCCCCAAATGGCCACAACTGCCAGAGCTAAGCTGATCCGAAGTCAGGAGCCAGGAGCTTCTTACGGGTCTCCCATGCAGGTGCAGGGGCCCATGTCCACTGCTGTCCCAAACCATTAGCAGGGAGCTGGATGGGAAGAGGAGCATCCGGGATACAAACTGGCACCCATATGGGATGCCGGCGCTGCAGGTAGAGGCTTAGCTTACTTCCTCACACACGAGTCATACCGTCTCTAGGTCTCTCTTGCAGTTCCTATTTGCATACACCTAGTCATTCTCTTATCTGTACAAAAGACTTCAAAACAATCAGACTATGAAAATGTTCTCCAGGGGAAGACAGGTTAAAGCCCTGGCCATATGGGCGCCGGTTCTAGTCCTGGCTGCTCCTCTTCCAATCCAGTTCCCTGCTATGGCCTGGGAAGGCAGTGGAGGATGGCCCAAGTCCTTGGGCCCCTTCACCCACCTGGGAGAGCCATAAGAAGCTCCTGGCTCCTGGCTTTGGATTGGTGCGGCTCTAGCCATTGCGGCCATCTGGGGAGTGGACCAGAGGGTGGAGGACCTCTCTCCCCATCTCTGCCTCTCTGTAACTCATTCAAATAAATAAAAATAAATCTTTAAAAAAAATGTTCTCCAATTATGTAGTGGTAATCGCTGCACAAATTTGTGAATACACTAGAAACCATTGAATTATTCATTTTAAAAGAGGTGAATTATATCTCAGTTTCATAAAGCAAATCAAATTAAAAATCTGTGTTCTGAGGTTACCACCAGTCATTGATATTTCTTAGTGCTTGAGTGGATGTAGTGTAAGAGACTACAGTTGCTACTCCTCGGATGAGTTCAGCCTCTGAAGTGGAGAGGTAAGGGGAATCGATGGTCAAGATAGCTAAATAAGTTATAATTTTCTATTAATTACTCTGTGCATTACGTTTAATAAATTACTGGTCTGAACCTTTTAATTGTAGACCATCTGTGTGGAAAAAGTATGGGTTTAGTAGTTGGCCCTGCCATTTGCTGGGAGAACCTTCCATCTGCTGATTCACTCCCCAAATGCCTTGAACAGCTGAGGCTGGATAATTCTGAAGCCAGGAGCCTGGAACTTCATCCGGGTCTCCTATTTAGGTGGCAAAAGCCCATTGCTTGTGCCATCTTCTGCTTTCCCAGGCACGTTAGCAGAAAGCTGGATCAGAAGTGGAGCAGCCAGGTCTTGAACCGACACTCCAATGTGGGATGTTGGCATTGTAAGCTAGTGCACCTTCCTTCATCTCATATGGGGACGGTGATGATATACACTTCATAGGTCTAAGGGGAGAAGGAATGTGTAGAGAAATGTCTTCCTTAAAACAAACCGAAGGAATTTCCGATTGAGGAGGAGTCTCAAAACAACAATCACAAAGGCTATTGATTCTCAGGCTTAGATTAAAGACACTATTAAGGTGTTTAAACAAGATTCCATCGATGGCCATGTCATAGGGAAATAAACGACAAATACAAATGTGCCAGGAATCTAGAGGATGGCACATCCATCCTGCTTGAACAGGGCATCCAGGGGAAAAACTCACCAACCAGGAAATTCTTCCCTACATACCCCTGGCCTTAGGCCCTTCCCTGCCCCCACCTCCACCCCTTTTCAGGAGTGCCTCCTTGCCTCTTCCAAGGAGTGGGAGGCATAGCAGCAAGCCTTATCCTTTAAGTCAAGCTGGAGGTGACAGGAGTGAGTGTAAGAAGAATGAGAGAGTTTGTTTCTCTTACTTCCTAAGTCCCTGGGCTTTCCTGGGGACTGCTTACTCACCCACCCGTTTGGCTGATAAAAAGCCAGTTTTGTCTTTCTGGCAAAATGTAACTCAAAGACCAGGAAACAGTTGTCACCCTGCTTTGTGTCTGTTTGAAGAATGTAAAGTGTTGTTAGGTTGAGATAGTCCACCTGGCAGAAACTGCCATTTAGAGAAAGTGAAGATAATTTTTATGACAGGCCTATATCCGTTCTTTTGGCATGTCGGTGTATTCCCACCTGTAAATGACTGAAAATCAATGCAAAGTGTCAGACCCATCCATCATTTATTTAACAAATAATCCCTGGCACCATAGCATGCACCAGGCACTGAAAACACGACAGTGAATAAAACAGTTTACCCCTGCGTGTGGAGACAAATCACAGGAACAAACGGATCACTACAACAGTGACGAGTGTTCTGCAGGTTCAGTGTGCAGACTGCGTAACAGAACAGGGACATAAGCTCCACTAGAGTTCACTGAGCAGTGACATCATTTGAGTTGCAGTCCTTGAGGAGATGAAATAACCAAAGGTAGGGACAGTTAAGGAAAAAGAAAAACCTCTGGGCAGCAGGGCGTGTGTGTTTATTACTTATTTTTATTTTCTTTTTGTTGGAAAGGCAGAGAGAGAGAGAGAGAGATCTTCTGTCTATTGGTTCATTCCCCAGATGCCCCTAAGAGGCTGGGCTGTGCCAGGCTGAAACCAGGAGCCCAGAACTCCATCCAGGTCTCCTACGTGGGTAGGAGGTCCCTAGGAAGTCACCTGTCACCTGCCAGGGTGCACATTAGCAGGAAGCTGGAATTGGAAGCACAGCCAGGATTTGAAACAGGCACTCTTATATGGATGTAGATATCCCAACCGACGTCTCAACGGCTGCACCAAATGCCTGCCCAGGAGTGACCCTTCACTTGCCCTGTGTCCAGTTGATTACCACATTTTGCTCCACTCACTATCTTTCTGTTCTTTATACAACCCCTCCTGGCTCAGAACCACAGGATCTTTTTCCTGAACAGCTCGATTGCACTACACAGTACATATAAATAATTCTTCTCCAAGGAGCAGCTGGGACTTGAACTGGTGCTCATATGGGATGCAAGCACTACAGGCCATGGCTACAACCTGCTGCGCCACAGTGCTAGCCCAAAGAACTTCAAGTTCGAATTGTGTGAAGGATATGTACTTTTAAAATAACAATTACTGTTTACTGTACTCTTGATTTCATGACAGGTTATTCTAACATCAAAAACTAATCTGAGTATACAGGATAATATTTATATTAATGATAGGAAACAATATAATGAAAAATGTATCACATCCTTAACTGCCTCATTCAATCTCACAATGGAAAAAAAAAATCAGGGTTTTGAGCCAATGCCTTAATCCTTCCTAAAAATTATCAATGAATTGATTTTCCTAAAACTCGCTTTTTTTCAATATTTAAATAAAAGTTTGTACAAGTCCAGAAGTTCTAGATGGTTTGAAGAAAACTGCTGTAACCTACCTCTTCTATTTTCCTTATCACTTGTCAATAACTTGCAGTTACGATTAACACCTTTGTGTTACAGCTGTGGTATAGAATATGTACCCTTGGGGCTGGCGCCGCGGCATAGCAGGCAAAACTGCAGTCTACAGTGCTGGCATCCCATATGGGCGCCAGTTTGAGACCCGGCTGCTCCACTTACGATCCAACTCTCTGCTGTGGCCTGGGAAAGCAGTGGAAGATGGCCCAAGTCCTTGGGCCCCTGCACCTGCATGGGAGACCCGGAAGAAGCTCCTGGCTTCGGATCGGCACAGCTCCAGCCATTGCAGCCACTTGGGGAGTCAACTAGCAGATGAAGACCTCTCTCTTTCTCAACCCTCTGTGTGTAACTCTGACATTCAAATAAATAAATAAATCTTTAAAAAAGAAAAAAATACCCTTTAACTGAAATCTCAGTTCATCTGTGAAGCCTCCCACAGAATCAAGTCCTTGGCCATTAACCATTATGGATCATTCCTTAAAGTGTTGTTCTGCCTTGCTTATGTCAAGTAATTAGTGAATACTTTTCCTAAAATTATAGACATAATTGATGGTCACATTCCTTATGGCCACTTCCATTTCCACGGTTAAATTCTTGTCTTTATGTGTATTTCATCAACTACTAGAAATTGCTCATGCTTAGAATAGAGTAGGATGTAACCCATGTCGTGGTGCAATGGCTTCAAGTCCTGGCTGCTCTGCTGCTTGTTGTTGTTGTTTTTAAGACTTATTTATTTATAAGTCAGAATTACAGAGAAAGTAGGGGAGATGGAGAGAGAGAGAGAGATCTTCCATGCACTGGTTCATTCCGCAGATGGCCACAGTGGCTGAGGCTAGGTCAGATTGAAACCAAGAGCTTCTTCCAGGTCTCCCATGTGGGTGCAGGGGCCCGAACACTTGGACCATTCCCCACTGCTTTCCCAGGTAAATTAGCAGGGATTAGCAGGATTGGAAGTGGAGCAGCCACAAAGAGTGCCCCTGTGGGATGCTGGCTTTGCAGTGGTGGCTTTACCTGCTAGGCCCCTAGGCCCAGCTTTCAATTCCAGCTTCCTGCTGATGTGCACCCTCGAGGCAGTAGGTGATGACTCCAGTAAATGAGCCCCTGCCCCCAACAAGGGATAGCTGGCCTGAGTCCTGGGCTCCTGGCTTTGGCCTGGTCCAGCCCTAGCTGTTTCAGATATTTGAAGAGTAAACCGTGGCCAGCATTATGGTGCAGAAGGTTAAGCCTTGGCCAGCAGTGCTGGCATCCCATTTGGGTGCCGGTTGAAATCCACTTCTGATCCACTCCCTGCTAATGCACCTGGGAAAGCATCAGGGGATTACCTAAGACCCAAGTCCATGGCCCTGCCCCCACGTGGGAGACCCAGAAGAAGCTCCTGGCTTCAGTCTGGCATAGCCCTAGCCTCTGTGGCCATTTGGGGAGTGAAACAATCTCTCTGTCCCTCTTCTCTCTCTAATTCTACCTTTTATTTTTTATTTTTTTTAAAGATTTATGTATTTATTTGAAAGTCAGAGTTAAAGCAAGACAGGGAAAAGAGAGCAAAGACATCTTCCATCCTGTGGTTCACCTCCCAGATGGCTGCCATGGACATTTGGGGAGTGAACCAGCAGATTGAAGTCTCCCCTGCCCCCTCTCTGCCTCTGCCTTTCCAATAAATAAATAAATAAATAAATAAATAAATCTCGGGCCACCGCCGCGGCTCACTTGTTTAATCCTCCGCCTTGCAGCGCCAGCATCCCATATGGGCGCTGGGTTCTAATCCTGGTTGCTCCTCTTCCAGTCCAGCTCTCTGCTGTGGCCCGGGAGGGCAGTGGAGGATGGCCCAAGTGCTTGGGCCCTGCACCCGCATGGGAGACCAGGAGAGGCACCTGGCTCCTGGCTTCGGATCGGCGCGGCCATTTGGGGGGTGAACCAACGGAAGGAAGACCTTTCTCTCTGTCTCTCTCTCTGTCTATAACTCTATCTGTCAAATAAATAAATAAATAAAATTTTTAAAAAAAGAAAAATCAGCCCCATTCATAACACCATCAAAAAGAATAAATAGGAACAGATGTGACACAGTGGGTTAAGCCACTGCTTTGACACCCACATCCCATAGGAGATGTGCTGGTTTGAATCCTGAACTCTCTGATTCTGATCCAGCTTCTAGCTAAAGCACCTGGGAAGAGAGTGAATGACAGCCCAAGTACTTGCATTTCTGCTACCCACATGGGAGACCCAGATTTAGTTCCTGGCTCCTGGCTATTGAGGCATTTGAGTGGTAAAACAGTAGATGGGCGATCTCTGTGTCTTGCTTTCTGTCTCTCTGCCTTCCAAATAAATAAATAAAATATTTTTAAAATGGGCAAAATATTTGAATGAACATTTAGGAAATGTCACTAAGCACATTAAGAAGAAAATGCTCACTGTTTTTAGTCACTGGGGAAATTAAAACCCCATGAAAGTACCATTTTATTTTTTATTTTTTGACAGGCAGAGTGGACAGTGAGAGAGAGAGACAGAGAGAAAGGTCTTCCTTTTCTGTTGGTTCACCCCCACAATGGCCGCTGTGGCCGGTGTGCTGCTGCCAGCGCACTGCTGCTGGCGCACCTTGCTGATCTGAAGCCAGGAGCCAGGTGCTTCTCCTGGTCTCCCATGCGGGTGCAGGGCCCAAGCCCTTGGGTCATCCTCCACTGCACTCCCGGTCCACAGCAGAGAGCTGGCCTGGAAGAGGAGCAACCGGGACAGAATCCGGCGTCCCGACCAGGACTAGAACCCGGTATGCCGGTGCTGCAGGTGGAGGATTAGCCTATTGAGCCGCGGCACCGGCCGAAAGTACTGTTTTATAACCACTAAGTTGACAAAAATTTAAAAAGGCAGACAGTAACATTTGTTGGCAAAACATGGAGAAATTAAAGCATTCATACATTGTTGGAGGGATTATATAATGGTACAGCCACTGTGGAATAATTTCACTATTCTTCTAAAGGTTAAACATTGAATTACCACATGACTCAGCAGTTCCACTCCCAGATACATGCCCACACAATATGAAACCATATGTCAGTCTAAAACCTTGCACATTAAATGTTCATAGCAGCATTATTTATAATAGCAGAAATGTACAGTCAACCCAAATGCCCATCAACTGATGAATGCTAAACAGAATGTGGTATACCCTTACAGTGGAATATTATTCAGCCAAAAACAGTAATGAAGTACTGATATGTGCTACAAGTTGGGTTTACCTGGAAAACTGTAAGTGAAAAAAGTCACGAAGGCCTCATATTATATGGTTCCATTTATACAAAATGTCCAGAATAGACAAATTCATAGAAATAGCAAACAGATTTGTGGTTGTTAGGATCTGAGAGGGAGGAAAAAGGGAGCTTCTGCTGATGAGGCTGGGGTTTCTTACTGGGGCGATGACATGTTCTAAAACTAGGAAGTGACGTTGCTTTTACAACTCCATTGATATGCAGGAAGCCACTGAACTGTATGCTATAAAAGGAGGGATTTTATGGTGTGTGGATTATATGCCAATAAAGCTGTTATAAAAAAGAGAACATATACAGCATTAAGTTGTCTCCCTATGCATTTCTTCCTCTTAGTAGAATCAGACTAAGAGCTCTCTTCAGCCTTACATATTGTATGTACTCAATGAACACAATAAATCCTTGATGAGCCAGTGATTAATTCATTGATCTAATCTTTGTAAGACTTTGTTTAGGACGTTGACAGACAGTTGGAAGGATTATTCCATGCAAAGACAGTGGCTGAGCAAAGGCAAGATGGAAAAGTACAGGGCTGAAGCAGCCAGTAATTCCCCTTTGGCCAGGAGAAACAGGAAAGAAAGCAGTCCAGGAGCTGGTGCTGTGGCACAATAGGTTAGGCTGCCATCTGCAGCCCCAGCATTCTGTATGGACCTGGGTTGAAGTTCCAGCTGCTTTACTTCTGATCCAGCTCTCTGCAATTGGCCTGGGAAAATCCGGGAAAGATGGACCGAGTACAGCCATCTAGGGAGTGAACCAGTAGGTGGAAGATCTCTCTGTAACTCTGTCTTTCAAATAAATAAATAAAATCTACCTACTAAATTTGTTCAACATTTGATTATTGCTAAATATTGTTTGCTAATTGATGGTTTTGCTAACTAAAATTATTTCAAACAAAATGCTGATTGAGTCTCCCCTACACCTTTTCCTTCTTCCTTAATTCAGTCAAAAGAGCAGAGCGGTTGCTCCAATTAGAACAAAACAGAAATATAAAACTGTTTCATCTTTGACCTGGCCAGCTCTGCCCTCTCTGAACCTCTGCTGGAAAAGCCAGAGGTGACCTTCACTCTGCATACACACAGCCATCTGCAACTTTCACACAAGCACACAAAGTTGAAAGTCAAAAACTTGCTGTTTGCATCTACCTACCCAGATTCCTTCCTTAATCCCTTTCTTCCTTCCTCCCTCTCCCCCTCCCTCCCCTTCCTTCCTTCCACAAGTATTTATCAAGCACTTGGAGGAATTGTGCCAGGTACTGGACATGGCAGCAAACAAGTAAACTACACTATTAATGTATGCCATAGTTGCCAATGTTGAGTTGAAGCATTTCTATTGGACTACCAGCAACAATGTTTTAGAAGCAGCTTCAAAAATCTATATAATATACAGTTTGGCACATGCTCACTCGGACTTACCCCTAATGGTAGAGCTAGAAACATGCAAGGGAATTGCAAGTCAATCCCGTCAAGGTGGCATGTACCAATGCCATCTTACTAGTCAAAATGATCAGTTTAAGTTCATAATTGATCATAATGACAGGATTAAGTGTCAAAGGGATCACATAAGCAAGACTAGTGTCTGCTAATAATAACTTTTTAATAGAATTAAAAAGGAGAGAATGATCCAACATGGGAAGCGGGATACACAGCAGACTCATAGAATGGCAGATGTCCTAAACAGCACTCTGGCCTCAGAATCAGCCCTTAAGGCATTCAGATCTGGCTAAAAAGCCCATGAGAGTTTCTCAAGGCATGGAAAGCCAAGACACTGTAGCAAAAAATAATAATAATAACCTAAATGAAATATCTCTGCGAGTGAGATCCCAGCGGAAAGAACAGGTCATCAGAGAAGGAGGTACCTTTCTCTGAAGGGAGGAGAGAACTTCCACTTTGATTATGGCCTTGTCTAAATAAGGTCGGAGTTTGTGAACTCTAGAGGCTTCCATAGCCTTGGCAGCTCATGACAAGAGTCTTGGGTGATTACTGATGTCATAAATAAGAGTGTCAATTGTTAAATCAATAACGGGAGTCACTGTGCACTTATTCTCCGTGTGGGATCTCTGTCCTTAATATGTTGTACTATGTGAATTAACGGTAAAACTAGTACTCAAACAGTACTTTATACTTTGTGTATCCGTGTAGGTGCAAACTGTTGAAATCTTTACTTAGTATATACTAAGTTGATCTTCTGTATATAAAGATAATTGAAAATGAAATGGGTTGGGAGAGGGAGTAGGAGATGGGATGGTTGCAAGTGGGAGGGAGGTTATGGGAGGAAGAACTGCTATAATCCAAAAGCTGTACTTTTGAAATTTATATTTATTAATAAAAGTTTGGAAAAAAAAAACTATCTAGGGGGCTGGTTCTGTAGCTTAGCAGGTAAAGCTGCCGCCTTGCAGTGGTAGCATCCCGTGGGGGCCTGGTTGGAATTCCAGCTGCTCCACTTCTAGTCCAGCTCTCTGCTATGGCCTGGGAAAATGGTGGGTGACCCAAGTCCTTGGGCCCCTGCGCCCGCCAGGGAGACATGGAAGAGGCTCTGGCTTCTGGCTTTGAAGACATGCAGCTCCTGCCGTTTGTGGCCATCTAGTGAGTGAACCAGTGAATGGAAGACCTACCTCCCTCTCTCTCTCTCTCTCACTGCCTCTGCCTCTCTGTAACTCTGCCTTTCAAACAAATAAATAAAGCTTTTAAAAAAAAAAAAAAACTCTAGTAAATTTCCTTTTAGTCTTCCTTGCATTTGTGGAATTAGAATTGTTCAAGGATTTTATATTTAGTATTCCATCTGTTACTCAAATCTATTAAAAGAAGGTGAGGCCATCTGGGGAGTGAACTAGCGGATGGAAGACCTCCCCCTCTCTCTGCCTCTGCCTCTCTATAACTCTTTCAAATAAATAAATAAAATCTTAAATAAAAAAAAGGAAGGCGAGGGCAGGTATTTTCATCATTTACAGATGAGATCAATGGGGTTTGGAGAGGTTAAATGATTCCTGCAAGTTCCCACAGCTGGGAAGAAGCAAAGCCTGCTTGGGAGCATAGCTGTGACTCCTAATTTGTTACTTTTTCATTACCCCTTGCAGAGAGAGGAAGGTCTGGCTGCTTAGGGGCAGCTGCCTCTGTCAGTGAATACACAATATGGCAGCAGAAAACACTTAGGTTTGCTTTTTCTAAATTTTTAATGAACCAGCAATGTGTTTATTGTAAATTTCATAAATAGGCAGCCATCCAGAAGCAAAGCAATGAACATAGCAGATGGGGATGCTGTGAAAATGTATTTCTGTGAGACTTAGAAGTGAACATGTAGTGACAGCAGAAATCAAGTTTGTTTTTTTTAAAGATTTTTTTCTTTATTTGAAAGGTAGTTAAGAGAGAGATCTTCCATTCACATCCACTGGTTCACTCCCCAATGGCCACGGCTGGGCCAGGGCCAAGCCCAAGCCGGGAGCCAGGAACTCTATCCAGGTCTCCTACATGGGTGGCAGGAACCCAAGTACTAGGGCCATCTTGCACTGCTTTCCCAGGTGCCTTAGCAGGGAGCTGGATCAGAAGTGGAGCAGCCAAGACCCATATGGCAAACTGGCACTTCCACCTGGAGTTGCTTAACTCACCACAGGTGGAAGCCTAACTCATCATCACACTACAACCTCGGCCCCAGAAATAGTATTTAGGCTCTGGTCTGTCGCAGTGAATGCTTTGTGAATCTTGATGGAGTTGTCTCCTGGAGATCCCTCTCACTTACCTTAGCTATTTCTGGCCAATGACTTCCAGAGCGTAAATTTGATGACCTGCAAAGTGCCTGGTGCGCTGAGAATATAAACAAGAATGAGGCCCCATCCCAGCTGTCAGAGCTCAGTCTATACCAGGTAAACAATGAAAATACAGTGGTGAACACATCATACAAAGGGCAAGTACTATAAAGACACAGAAGTTTTCCTAAGAAGGTTAGGACAGAATTATGTGTAGTAAACACTCCTTAAGAATAGTTCTACATCTAAAATCTGAAGTCTTTTTGTAGTTTTAAAAATGTTTATTCATTTTATTTTTTGAAAGGCAGAGAGAGAGATTCATCTTCCTCCAAAGCATGCGCAATGGCCAGAGCTATACCAGGCCAAATCAGGAGCCAGGAATTCCATAATGGTCTCGTGTGTGGGTGGCAGGGACCCAAATTGAGCCATTTATTGCTGCCTCCCAAGTGCATTAGCAGGAAGCTGGATCCGAAGCAGAGGCAAGAATTAATCCCAGGTACTTGGATACTAGCATTCTCAAGTGGCAACTTAACCCACTGCATCACAAAACACCAGCTCTTTTTTTTTCTTTTTTTAAAGTTTTCTTTATTTATTTGGAAGGTAGAGAGGGAAAGACATTCTCTTCCATCCTCTAGTTTGCTCTCCAAATGCCCTCAACAGCTGGATCTGGCCAAAGCGGAAGCCAAAAGTCAGGTGCATCAGCCAGAAGATGCATTGGAATCCTTCTCAAGTCAGGCACTCCAAAATGGGATTCAGGCATTCCAAGCAGCAGCTTAATCTGCTGCACTACAACACTGGCTTCTAAAAGCTTAAGTCTTTTAGATAACTTGCAAGATTTACAGCTTCATTAGTGAAAATAATATTTTTATTGAATACAAATGCTGCACAAGACAGCATTATAGATCTTTCATCCACTTGTTCACTCCCCAAATATCTACCATAGCCAGGGCTGGCCAGATCAAAGGCAGAAGTCAGGAACTCCATCCTGGTCTCCCACATGAATGGCAGGGGCCCAAGGTGTGAACCATCATCTACTGCCTTCCCAGGTGCATTAGAAAGAATTGCAATAGTCGGGACTGGACTTGGCACTCCGATACGAGATTACAGCACCACAAGCGGCAGCTTAATCCACCGTGTCACAATGCCAGCCCTATTTTTAAATTTCATTTTATATACCAAATCAGCAATTGGGGCCAGCGTTGTGGCACAGCTGGTTAAGTCACTGCTTGCAAAGCTGTCATCCCATAGGCAGGTGCTAGTTCAAATCCCGGCTGCTTGACTTCTGATCCAGCTCCCTGCTAATATGCCTGAGAAGGCAGCCTATGATGACCCAAGCGTTTGAGCCCCTGCCACCCATGTGGGAGACCCAGATGGAGTTCCAAGTTCCTGGCTTCAGCCTGGACCTGCTTTGACTCTTGTGGCCATCTGGGGAGTGAACCAGCAGATGGAAGATCTCTTTCTCTCTCTCTCTTTCTGTCGCTCTGCCTTTCAAATATATAAAAATCAATAGTTTGGCTTGGGGAAAAATTGTGAAACAATTGGCTTTAGTTAATAAAAAGAGAAATTCAAAGTAACAAAATTATGAACAGAGAAAACCCAACATAACTCAAACATGTATTTTTTTTTTTTTAAGATGTCTTTCATTTATTTGAAAGGTGTAGTTAGAGAGACAGTCTCTGGCCTTCAATGAAGAGCTCTCATCCAGCTTATGTCCTATGGCTCCGAGGCATACCTTCTGTCCTTATCCAATCACCAAATAGATAGGTGGCTGTGGACAATTTATTTAGGTTATATGTTCTTTGTCTCATCTGAAGGTAAGTGTACGTCTCCAAAAAAAGTTGAGGGTCTGACCTTTGGTGCAGTGGTTAAAATACTGAAGGTAGGTAGTGCTGGTGCTGTGGCTTACTGGGTAAAGCCACCACCTGCAGCACCGGCATCCCATATGGGCACTGAAGTCCTGGATGCTTCACTTCCAATCCAACTCTCTGCTATGGCCTAGGAAAGCAGTAGAAGTTGGCCCAAGTCTTTGGGCCCCTGCACTCATGGGGGAGACCCAGAAGAAGCTTCTGGCTTCAGGTCAGCTCAGCTCCTGCCATTGTGGCCATTTGGGCAGTGAACCAATAAACAAATAAATCTTAAAAAAAAAAAAAAAACAAAAAAACAGAAAACCACAGCCACATATTTAAAATAAATACTGATTGGGAAGTTCATATCTTACATTAGAGTGCTTGGGTTCAAATCCCAGCTCCCTTCCTGCTAATGTACACACCGTTGCTGAACAACACAACAAACTGGCTGGAGGCATTGCTGTAGAACCCCCAAACTGAGTCTGCTCACCCCATGCGCAGAAGGCCAATCGCTGACATCTGAGTGGTGGAATAAAGTAGGTGTTTATTGCAGAGCAAGGAGCCTGGCAGCTATTGCTTAATTCCCAGGCTCCCAGAGGAGTTAGGGAGTAAAGGTTTCTCATAGATGGAAGTTGGGGCTGAGAGGTGCATGATCAGCTCCTGTCAAACTTCCTGGTTGGTCAGTGGAGCTCATACCTTCCTTTGATGGGTCTGTGACAGTGTGCTCTTTAGGGAGTTTATGATGGCCAGGTGGGCTCCAGCTGGTCTGGGGGTTCTGTGAAGGTGGCAGCTACATTCTGCACAGACCTTGAGTTGCCCTACACTAATCACAATGGGACAACACTGGCCATCAACG
This sequence comes from Lepus europaeus, assembly GCF_033115175.1. Classification (NCBI taxonomy): domain Eukaryota; kingdom Metazoa; phylum Chordata; class Mammalia; order Lagomorpha; family Leporidae; genus Lepus; species Lepus europaeus. The sequence goes on from NC_084830.1 coordinate 48,407,055, forward strand.
TTCTTATCTATTGGAGAAGCAAATGGCTCCTTGAGTCTGGTGATTGGAACCCTGTAAGGCCAGCTGGATCAGTCCCTTGAATCAGTGGCTTCTTTTTGATAAAGGACAGGTAAAGACATCTTGGGTTAAGGCTGGGTCCTGCTTTCACATTATAAGGGTCTAGTCTCAACCATAGGATGCAGCAGGTGATGGCTGAAGTATTTGGGTCCCTGCCATCCATGTGAGACACCCAAATTGTGTTTCTGGCTCCTGGTTTTGGCTTGGCCCAACCACAGCTGTTGCGATCATTTGGGAAGTAAACAGTAGATGGAAGATCTCTCTCTTTCAAATAAAGTATAAATAAATAAATACAAACTCATAAAATTTTTACAAAAGATTTGAGAACTAAGGTGTATAGAACATTATCACAATTCCTGTCATATTCAGCCCATAAGTGTTAGCTACTTAACCCCTCTACTCTGCAGTTCCAGTGTGTGTGTGTGGGGAGGGGGTGGGTGGGTGGAAGGGGTTTGTATGTGTCAACCTAAGCTCATTATTTTCTCCACCTGAAAACCCCACCCATTTTCATAAACTCCCTCTGAGCCCCATGGGGCAGAGTGCTGCATGAGCCCAGTCCTTTTCCCTTGCCCATTGCTTTCACTGTATTACAAAGTCCTGCAGCTTCTTGGTCCTGGAGATGCTTCATCTCTTCCTGCACCGCCTCTGGCCTGGTGCAGGCCCATCACAGGGCTCATTTCAACTATTCCAAGAGTCTCTGCCTTCACTGCGTCTTCCACTCTCCTCCAGTGACCTGGCTAAAACACTGCTGTGACTGGGTCAGCCACGCCTCTAAACCTTACCGTGTCCGAGTTAACAAGGAAACCAGAGAAGGATCCTGTCTGGTGGCACAACTTGGTGGCTTCTTGCTCTGCCCTCTTTCTCTATCTTTGGAATATTGTGAAATATGTTTGGTCTTTGTCCTAATTTCATGATGAATGGCTTTTAAAATCCTGGGAATCTCCAAAGTAAAAAATGTCTTTTTGTATGTTAATGAAGTGACTGCTGACTGCAGCCTGTAGGTGGCTTCAGGATGGGGGCTGCTCAAAGAAATACCAAGGCGGGATTAGAGGGTTGCTGAGCTTGAGGTGATCACTGATGGCCAATGATTAAAAAAATTAATTTGGGCCAGCGTCGCAGCTCACTAGGCTAATCCTCTGCCTTGTGGCGCCGGCACACCGGGTTCTAGTCCCAGTCGGGGCACCGGATTCTGTCCCGGTTGCCCCCCTTCCAGGCCAGCTCTCTGCTGTGGCCAGGGAGTGCAGTGGAGGATGGCCCAAGTCTTGGGCCCTGCACCCGCATGGGAGACCAGGAGAAGCACCTGGCTCCTGGCTTCGGATCAGCACGATGCGCCGGCCGCAGCGGCCATTGGAGGGTGAACCAACGGCAAAGGAAGACCTTTCTCTCTGTCTCTCTCTCTCTCTGTCCACTCTGCCTGTCAAAAAAATAAATAAAATAAAATAAAAAAATAAAAAAATTAATTTGATTTGATTTATTTAAAAGGCACAGAAAGAGAAAAAAGAGGAGATCTCTCATTTGCTGGTTCACTTTCCAAATTCCTGCAGCAGCCAGTGCTGGGTCAGCCAGAAGCCAAGAGCCTGAAACTCTAGCCTGAAACGTAGGTCTCCTATGTGGGTGGCAGGGACTTGGGTATTTGAGCCATCACCTGCTTGCTGCCTCCCGGGATGAGCACGGGCAGGAAACTGGAATGAAGGGCAGAGTCTGGACTTGAACCCAGGCAGTCCCATATGGGATGCGAGTGTCTTAACAACGCTGTAGCAAATGCCCACCCCACCCCAGAACTTGATGCAATGTGATGAAGCCTCCATAAAAACCCAAAGGACACAGTTCAGAGAGCTTAGCTGAACACCTAAAGTTTCTTGGAGAGTGGTGTGCCTTGCACCCCTTCCCACCTGCCTTGCCTTATGCATCCCTTCATCCATGTCCTTTGTAACACCCTTTACAATAAATAGTAAATGTAAGTAAAATATCTCCTATGGTCTCTGAGCTATTCTAGAAAAAAGCATAGGTAAATTACCAGAGGCTTGAAACTGGCATTGAAAGTGAAGAGCGGTCTTGCTGGGAGGTGGGTGTAGAGGGCCCAGGTTCCTGTTTCTGATGCATGAAAGAATTCAAGGATGAGGCCGGTGCCTTGGCTAAACAGGCTAATCCTCCGCCTTGAGGCGCTGGCACACCGGGATCTAGTCCCGGTTGGGGCGCCGGATTCTATCCCGGTTGCCCCTCTTCCAGGCCAGCTCTCTGCTATGGCCTGGGAGTGCAGTGGAGGATGGCCCAAGTCCTTGGGCCCTGCACCCGCATGGGAGACCAGGAGAAGCGCCTGGCTCCTGGCTTCGGGTCAGCACGATGCACCAGCCGCGGCGGCCATTGGAGAGTGAACCAACAGCAAAAAGGAAGACCTTTCTCTCTGTCTCTCTCTCACTATCCACTCTGCCTGTCAAAAATAAAAAATTTTAAAAAATAAAAAAAAAAAAAAAAGAATTCAAGGATGAGACATAGAGGAAAGTTGGCAGAAGCATAAGATTTATTGGGAAGCACAAGTACACACTCAGAGAGAGTGCAGACCTGCTCTACAGTGAGCTGCAACCCATGAAGTTCAGGGTCATCCCGTTTATGTAATCTGGAAGCATAGGGTTGGTGCTTTGGGTGGAGTTCTGCAGGAATTTGGTGACTTCCCATTTTCTGGCCTATTTAGGAAGTCTCAAAAGTGTGCTAGTGTCAGGTGCATCATGGGAGCGGGAGTGTCAGTCATGACTAATTTTTTTATAATGATAGTAGACTGGGTCATTGCAGGGACTCGGCAGCCATGTTGGATATTGTTAGCTGGGGTGGGGAGGGCCCTGAGAAACAGCTTTGGTAGAATGAGGAGGGCTGTCTGCCTTGAGAGGAGTTTTAAAGGCAGCCCTGGGGGGAGAGTGTGTTGAGATATTTCCCCTGACAAAGAGGATGTCAGAATTGATTTGCAGGACTCCCAAGTGGTGTCTGCTGTGGAATTAATTTGTTGATTGGTAGCTCATAAGGAGAAATCCCCACACATTTTGTGCGGACCAAAAGTCACAAAGTCTTCTGTATCTGAATGTTGAATGAGAATAGAAAAATGCACTGCTTTCCCCAAATCCCCAGAACCTTGAAGGCATTTTTAGTTGTTCGACATAGTCTACCTAATAGCAATTTAATTCCTTGCAATTAAATTCACATTTCTTATCAATCTCCTTCAATTTAAAATACAGTTGTCCCTTGATAGAGTAGATTGGTACAAGGATCTCCCTTAGATACCAAAATTTGAGTGTGCTCAAATCCCTTATATAAAATGGCATAGTATTTGCATATAACCTATGACATGGTCTCCCATATACTTTAAATCATCTCTAGATTACTTACAATATCTAATACAATGTAAATGCTTTGCAAATAGTTGTTATACTGCACTGTTTAGGGGGAAATGACAGAGAAAATGTACATAAACAAGATGCTTTTATTTAGGGGCCGGTACTGTGGCATAGTGGGTAAAGCATCCCATATGGGCGCTGGTTGAAGACCTGGCTTCTCCATTTCTGATCCAGCTCTCTGCTGTGGCCTGGGAAAGCAGTGCAAGATGGCCCAAGTTCTTGGGCCCCTGCATCCATGTGGGAGACCCAGAAGAAGGCCCTGACTCCTGGCTTCAGATCAGCTCAGCTCTGGCGTTGCAGCCATTTGGGGAGTGAACCAGTGGATAGAAAATCTTTCTCTCTCTGTGCCTCTGCTTCTCTGTAACTTTACCTTTCAAATAAATAAATAAATCTTAAAAAAAAAAAAAAAAGATGCAAGTCTGGGTCCAGTGCTGTGATGTAGTGAGTAGAGCCCCCGCCTGCTGTGCCAGCATCCCATTGGGCGCTGGTTTGATTCCTGGCTGCTCCACTTCTGATCCAGCTCTTCGCTATGGCCTGGGAACGTAGTGTAAGATGACCCAACTGCTTGGGCCCCTGCACCCACATGGAAGACCCAGAGGAAGCTCCTGGCTCCTGACTTCGGATTGACTTAGGTCCTGCTGTTGTGGCCATTTGGAGAGTGAACCATGGAATGGAAGACCTCTCTCTCTCTCTGCCTTTGCCCCTTTGTAACTCTCTCAAATGGATAAAGAAATCCTTAAAAAAAAAAAAAAAATGAGTCCAACAAGATGCACTCATCGAGTGCTGAAGAGGGTGGTGGGAAGCTGCAGCCCCGCGAGCCTCCACATCACTCCATTCATGTGGATTCAGCGTAGTTTTTGCGTGCAGCAAATTCAAGTTTTACTTTCCAGAAACTTCTGGAAATTTATTCCTGAATATTTTTGCTGTGTGGTTAGTTGAATCTGCAGATATGGAATCCACAGAGGGTCAACAGTACTCTGAGGAGGCACAATAGAGTAAACCCTGAATGAAGAAAAGCCATCGAGGGGGCGAATGTAACAGCACAGCTGGTTAAGACACTGTTGTGAAGCTGGCATCACAACGAAATTGCAGGTTTGAGTTCCAGCCACTCTGCTTCTAATCCAGCTTCCTGCTACTGCACCTGGGAAGGCAGAGGGTGATTGCCGAAGTACTTGGGTTCCTGCCACCCATGTGGGAGATCTAAATGGAGTTCCTGGTTTCTGGCTTCAGCTTGGCTCACACCTGGCTGTAATGAATATTTAGGGATGAACCACTTGATGGAAAATCTCTCTCTTTGTTTCCCTGCCTTTCAAATAAATGAACAAATAATTAAAAAAAAAATGCCATTGTAGAGAACTCCCAGAATGGGAACACCAAGGAATTGCTTTGATTGGGGCAAGGGTATTTGCCTAGCAGTATGTGAAGAATCTGAAAGATTGCTTTATTTCTTGATTGGACTACTGTTCTAAACAAAATAGATCTTAAGGCAAAGGTGGCCCTTCTGCCACGAACCAGGCATTGGCTGCCTACCCAATGCCACTTATCCTAAACACTTCATCCATGTCTCTAATTCTTCCATCATCTCTGACCACAGGAATCACTAATTGCTTAGAAGCAAATCGTTTCTGAGTAACTCAAGACCTAACCGTGATTCCTGAGTGTGGGATTTATTTTATTTATTTATTTTTAAAGATTTATTTATTGGGGACAGCACAATGGCACAGTGGGTTAAGCTGCCATCTGAGTGCTGGCATCCCATGTGGGTGCTGGTTGGAGTCCTGATTGTTCCACTTCTGATCCAACTCCTTGCTAATGCGCCTGGGAAAACAGTGAAAGATGGCTCAAGTCCTTGGGCCCCTGCACCCATGTGGGAGTCTCAGATGAAGCTCCTGGCTCCTGACTTTGGCCTTTCTCAGCCCTGGCTGTTGGAGCCATTTGGGGAGTGAGCCATAAGAAGAAGACCTCTCTTCTCTCTCCCTCTCTCCTCTCTGTGTAACTCTGCCTTTCAAATAACTAAGTAAATTTAGAAACAAAAAACAAAGGCACATTAGCAGGGAGCTGGATCAGAAGTGGAATAGCTGGGACCAGAACCAGCACCCATATAATGACGCCAAACGCTATGGCTTTAAACCACTCTGCCACAGCACCAGCCCTGAGTGTGGGGAATTTCTTTTTCTTTTTTTTTAAAAAAGATTTAATTACTTACTTAATTAATTAATTTGAAATTCAGAGTTACACAGAGAGAGGAGAGGCAGAGAGAGAGAGAGAGAGGTCTTCCATCCGCTGGTTCACTCCCCAATTGGCCGCAACGGCCACGGCGCCGATCAGAAGCCAGGAGCTTTTCCGGGTCTCCCGCGTGGGTGCAAGGGCCCAAGGCCTTGGGCCATCTTCTACTGCTTTCCCAGGCCACAGCAGAGAGCTGGATCGGAAGCAGCTGAGTCTCAAACCGGCACCCATATGGGATGCCAACGCTTCAGGCCAGGGTGTTAACCCACTGCACCACAGCGTTGGCTCCTTCTTTTTCTTTTTAAAAAAGACTTTATTTATTTGAGAGGTAGAGTTTCAGACAGAGAGAGGGAAAGACAGAGAGAGAGGTCTCCCACACAGGTGCAGGGGTCCAAGCACTTGGGCCACCTTCCACTGCTTTCCAGGCCGTTAGCAGAGAGCTGGATAAGAAGAGGAGCAGCAGGGACATGAACTGGTACCAAAATGGGATGGGGGTGCTGCAGGCAGAGGCTTAGCCCACTACACCGCAGTGCCAGCCCGAGCGTGAAGATTTTAAAACAAGTGCTCTTTTTATCTTTCAATCCCCTGGTCAGTTCCTCTAAGCTAGTGGTTCTCAAGGTGTGCTCCTCAGATCAACATCATCAGCATCACCATGGGAATTTGTTAGAAATGCAAATTCTCAGGCCCTATGCTTGGCTTGGTTGTAGGACAGAGTGGCAAGGAGGGAAAGGTGATGGCTGAGAGAACTGAAGGGCTCAGCAAGAGCGAGGAACAATTGCAATTAGGAGGGAACAAGACTGTGCAGAGTGATAATGATACGGCTGCTCTGGGGAGCCCCAGTGGCTGTGTCCACCAACCAGCTGTGGGGCTGCAACAAGGCACAGGGCCTCCCTGCACTTCAGATTTCTCAGCTACAAAGTGGAAATGATGCTAGGATTGTTGTGAGAAGTAAACAGCACAGAGTGTCTGTGAAGCAGTTAGCATAACGTCCAGCACTTATATAAGAGGTATTGAACAAAGATATTAGGTTCATGAAGGAAGCTAGAAAGCTTGGAGGTTGAAAGATTTCAGATTTCAGATGTACAGTCTGGATTTGGGGCCTAACAAACTGTTTTTTCAGAAGGCCTCCCGTTGGTTCTGAAGCAGGTGCAGAGTCTTTTTAATGATTTATTTATTTATTTGAAAGTTGAAGTAGCAGAGTAGGACAGACAGACAGAGAAAGAGAGAGAGAGAGAGATCTGCCATCCATTGGTTCACATCCCAGATGGCTGCAACAGCCAGGGTTGGGCCAGGAACCGGGAGTCAGGAGCTTCATCCAGGTCTCCCATGTGGGTGCAGGGGTCCACACACATGGGCCATCTTCTGCTGCTTTTCCCAGGCCATAAGCAGGGAGCTGGGTTGGAAGCAGAACAGCCAGGACTTGAACCGGTGTCCATATGGGATGCCGGCTTCTCAGGCAGCATCTTTACCTGCTAGCCACAATACCAGCCCCGAGAGTCTTGAGTCACATTAGAATTACATGGAGAGTTTAAAAAAAAAAAAACAAAAACAAAAAAAACACAACCTTTTCCCTGGGCTGCACTGCAGACCCATCAGACCAGAAATGCTGGGGTGGAGTCCAGGCCTCCACGATTTTAAAGCTCCCCAGAATTGCTAGTGTGCAGCCAAGCCCGAGAATCAATCACTGTTCAGCCTCACGCTAATATAATTTAATAGCTATCACTTATTAAGCACTTATAATGAGCCAAACTCCCAGCTTCCCTGTGAACTTTAGAATTCCCACAACTGCAGGGTGTTGGTATTAGTCCCACTTTACAGAAGCTAATATTGAGGCTTACCAAGGTTTTGCTTCTTGCCCACAGACTCCAAGTTAGTAGAAAAAGGATGCAAATTCAGGATTTTATGACTCAAAATCTGGGCCACAGCCCACTGCCTGATTAATAGAGCTTTCTTACGGCCATCATTAGGGGATGAGCTAGAACTGGGGTAATGTGAGGCCCCAGGGTGGATGCCAGCTCAAGCAGTTGCTGAAAAGCATTCAGCACTCCTGGTGGAGGAGCCCTGGCGTGCAGTGCGACACAGCTGGCTTTCCTGCCACCTCTGCCCAACGCCCAGCTTGACTTAGGCTCCCAGTTCACTCGGGTATAACATGCAGGCGGCAATGCCTACTTAATAGAACTGCTGTGCAGATCAAAATGAGACAATACCCACGAAAGCTGGTGACACACACTCAGAACATGGTATATGTCTGTATACCTCCCTCACAACAGATTCCTCGCCCACTTAAGCCCCAACGGGTTAGGGCCTAGGAGGTGGTGTTGCTGTTGCTGTGAGAATCAGCTTTGGGGGCAGGCATTTCTCAGTTCTTCAGTGTTTTCCACTAGTTAATTTTATTAACCAGTCCCTAAGGTGAGCCAGTTCTTCCTCCTGCCTGCCACTGTTTGGATCACCTCCACCCAGATCTCTGCCTAGATGCATGAATCACCTCCCTTCTCCAGGTTGACAGTCTTCCTGCCAAGCCCCTCCTCTTCTCCCGTCAGCTCAGATCCCTCCTCCTCGCCTGATCAGCCGCCTCCTCCCTGGTGCATCACTTGTAGGTCTCGCCCACCACTGGCCCAAGTGTAAGAAAGTGTAGGCCCGTGTGGCCTTGTGCGGATGACACATATTTTGATACGAACCTCCTGGACTATTTTCACATGGCATCTCCTCCTTACGGAGGACACCCAGCCTCCAGGAAAGGCTCCAAAGGCAGTGACTCAAACTTCTCCTTGTCCACCTAGATTTGCCACACTCTTTTCAGCATCCCACCTCTGCTGGTTAGACAGGTGTATTTTCCTAGACCTAGACAAATTGCAAAGGGGCTTTAGGTAGGGAATGGAACCCATCTATTTTCTTTTTCTTAAAGATTTATTTATTATTTATTTGAAAGGCAGAGTCACAAAGAGGAGGGAGAGAGGGAGAGAGAGAGAGGTAGAGGTGTCTTCCAACCACTGGTTCACTCCCCAAATGGCCGCAACGGCTGGAGGAACATTAGGCATTCTCGGTCCACCCAGGCATACTTTCTCCCCAGACTGGTCTGAAGATCAGATGAGATCATCAACATAATGTGTTGTGAGTTGGAATGAGATGCACGCATGTAGAATGTTATTATCGACGGCTTCTTGGAGGGAAGCTCCTATTTACAATTCTGTTTTTCCTCCTTCTTGCAGACACAACCAGTTGCTCCCGTCTGGGGACTCTGGTCCAGCCAGCTGAACTCAAGGGGGACGGGAATCTGACTCTCAGGCTTCCCCTGAGGAAATGGCTTACCTGATGAGAGAGTACCTGCACATCCATGCAATTTGCAGAGCGCCATCAAAACTGCTCAAAACAACCCCACTATTAAGCTCAAAGGCCAATTTCCGTGGCAGAAAAAATACAGCTCATTCCATAGGAAGTAAACCATCACTGTCACTAGCACTGGTAGCCACGTCTAATAGAGCAAGGGCCCCTGTCTGTGTCCCGTGAGGGCTCCCTGGAAGACGAGCTAGCGTGAACTCTAAAGACCGGAGCAAAAAATTAAGACAGATAAACTTAAAAATCTGAGAATTCTATCTATTACCCCTTTTTTCTCTCTCAAACCAGGAGAAGGTATTGATTCTGTTTCGGTGGAAATATTCCTGTCTACCTCCCTTTCCACTCTCAGCCAAATCACAATGACCTGAAGCTTCCTGTGGAGAGCCCAGTTCCTTTAGCTATGAATTCAGTAGGTCTGGGATGGGACCAGGAAGCTTGACCACACACACACACACACAGCCAAGTTGGGACCCTCTCCTATTTGGGGTTTGTGGGTGTTCCTCTCTGCTGTAACATCTGTTCTCAAAGACGTTTTCCTTTCTCTCAAAACCTGATTTTCCAACTGCAGAGGGTTTTCAATGTGCTTACACTCCTGGAAGCAGCCTTGTCCCGGTCATCAGCTTCTCTCCTCATCTTACCCAGCAGCTCCGCTGTATTTGAGGTGAAGCACCACACCCTGTTGGCTTGCAACACTTTCAACTTTTTTTTTTTCCCATGTTAGACTCTCCTATCTCCTAATTTTTTTCTCAGCTTTTTTGCTGACTCCACCCTTGCCTCCCTCCTCCAGGTCCTGTGCCCAGGAGCTCTGGCTGGGCTCTCTTTTCTGTCTTCTGTGTTGTGTCTCTAGGTGATCCCATTTAGGTTCTAGGCTTTAAGCACTACCCAGATACTAATAGCCTTTTACAGCCTGCCTCTATTTTTTTTAAAGATTTATTTATTTATTTGAAAGGCAGAGAGAGAGAGAATGAGAATGAGATCTTTCATCGCCTGGTTCACTTCCCAGATATGTGCAACAGCCAGAGCTAGGTCAGGCCAAAGCCAAGAGCCTGGAGCTCCACCTCCCATGTGGGTGACAGGTACTCAAATACTTGGGTCAACTTCCGCTGCCTTCCCAGGTGCATTAGCAGGGAGCTGAATTAGAAGCAGAGCATCTGGGACTCAATCCAGCACTCCCATATGGGATGTTGGTATTGCAATTGGCAGCTTAACCCCCTGCACCACAATGCTGGCCCCTCTACTTCTACCTTCTTGTGCCTACTTGTGCCTACAAGCTGCCTACTTGTGTCTCTCTCGGATAATTCCTGGGCATCTCAAACTCAACATGTCCACAATAGAGCTCTCCCACGCAAATACCACTAGCCTGGCCCTGCGTTCCTCCCCACTCTACTAACAGCACCACCACCGTGCCATTATCCAAGGGAAACATCCAGCAGTTGTCTGTGCTTGCTCTTACCTCCCTCGTCCACTGCCTAACAGAGCCCAAATCCTCACACTCCTCACTCCCTCTCTGCTACTCCTCTTGTCCATGCCACCATTTTTCACTGACAATTGGTCCTTAATTGGTCTCTGCCTCCGTTCTTGCCTCCTACAAGTCGATGCTCCATTGAGCACTATTAAAAATGTGGCTTTGGATCCCTGTCCTGTTGCAAACCCTCTCATGACTTCCATTTCGTATAGAAAGTCCAACCCCTGAGGCCAATGTTGTGGCATATCAGGTAAAGCTGCCAACTGCAATGCTGGCATCACATACGGGCACCAGTTCGAGTCCTGGCTGCTTCACTTCCAATCCTGCTCCCTGCTTGGGAAAACCAGTGGAGAATGGCCCGGGTGTTTGGGCTTCTGTACCCACATGGGCGACCTGGATGAAGCTCTTGGCTCCTGGCTTCAGCCTGGTCTAGCCCTGGGCATTGCTACCATCTGGGGAATGAACCAGCAGGTGGAAAATCTCTTTCTCTCTCTCCCTCTTCTCTTTATCTGTCTCCCTCTCTTCCTTTAACTCTGAGTTTCAAACAAATAAATGAATCTTTAAAAAAATTAGGAAAACTCCTTATTTTGGAGCGAATGAAGTCTAAAGAATACAGCCCTGGCCCCTCTCAATGCTGTCCCCTCTGCCAGTGAGGCTGTGCCCACAGATCTATGCATTACAGACGTCTCAGCATTTAGGTCTCAGCTCAAACATCATCCCTAAGAGAGACTGTTCCTAACTCCCCCAACCTGCCCAGCCTTCCTCATTGCCTGGCTTATTTTCTCCATTGCCCTTGCACGATCTGAAATTTTAATCCATCTCTTTGCTTACTGGCTTAGTGCTGGTCCAACCTCACTAGAAGGCAGGCTCTGTCTCCATGAAGCACTTGCTAGGTAAACATTTATTGAAGCAATCGCTCATTCATACCAGTGTACCGATGACTGACAGGTACTCCAAGCATTCCTCTTTTTGGGGGCATCACCCTTCAAGTGGGAAGCAAAGCTTTAAGATCTGGGAAAAGCGGGCTGGTAAGACTTCAGTCATCAGTTTACTGAGGAGCAATTCTTCACCACTCCCAGGAGAAGTCATCGCTGTCTCTGCAGAGGCCACCCCGCTTTTCTGCCTGTACTTGCTTCTGGAGCCCCTCCAACTTTCCTGGGAGGTTCCCTCACAAACCTGTCCTTCCCAAACTGCACGCACTCGCTTCTCGCTGACAGCCAGGGAAGCGTCCAGGCTGGGAGAGTCTTGTTTGCCGTAGCCACACCTTGTGAGCCTCCTCACAGGCAATGCCGGGGTCTGCTGAGCCCTTGGACCCCCGGCGTCCCAGCACTTCTCAGCAGCAGGCTGCCTCTTCAGCCTGGTCTGTCCACACTCTTACTCCGCCTACCTGAGCAGCCCAGCCCTGGTTGCCTGTACCTTCTCCAACCTGTGCCTTGTCTAGCTTCCTTAACTGGCTAGAAGCCTAAGCCAGCCTCCAGCGGCTCCGTTTCTGGAAACATCTCACCATTTATGCTGCCGCAACTCTGCCCTCTAGTGGCTGAAGCTGGAAACACACACCTCTGATGGCAGACAGCCCTGCGTTGTTCGTGGAAGGACTTTGGGTGGCAGAGAATCCCTCAGCTTAAGGGAGTTCAGAAGAACTGCTAGTTCTGTGGCATGGTGACGGCCACAGAATTTCCATATTCAGGTCACACTCTCCCCTTTCTTTTCTCCAAGGCCCGTGTTGGTGACAGGGATGGCAGTTACTCCCATGAGTGGATTGAGAGTTTGGACTCTCCTGATTGACACATATTCTGTCAATGTTTGGTCTCCATTTATTTGATGAGAGTGGAGAGAAACTAGCTTTCTATTAATAAAATTTTCTCAAACCGAGGAATTGTTTTTAAAGATTTATGTATTTGAAAGACAGAGTTACAGAGAGGCAGGGGCAGAAAGAGAAAGAGAGAGAGAGAGAGGGAGAGAGAGAGAGAGAAAGGTCTTCCAGCCACTGGTTCACTCCCCAGATGTCTGCAATGGCCAGAGCTGCACTGATCCTGTGTCAGGAGCCAGGAGCTTCTTCTGGGTCTCCCACATGGGTGCAGGAACCCAAGGACTTGGGCCATCTTCTACTGCTTTCCCAGGCCATAGTAAAGAGCTGGACTGGAAGTGGAGCAGCCAGGTCTCAAACTGATGCCTACATGGAATGTTGGCACTGTAGGAGGTGGCTTTACCCATTATGCTGGCCCCAAACTAAGGAACATAGGATTTTCCCAGCTAGGAAACTTCCTGGGAAGCTTAATATTTTTTTTTCCTTTTAAAGTTAACCAGTATCTGACAGCCATTAGCATAGATTAGATTTGCCTATTGTTGAACTTCATAGAAATGGAATTGGGCAGTATGTATTTTTGCGTGGGTGTGTCTGACTTACTTTGATCAGTGTATTTTTGAGATTTATTCATGTGGTTCATGTAACAGTTCTTTTCACTGCTGAATATTCCACTGTGTGGAGATACAACAGTGTATTTGTCCAATTTCTTTTTGATGGACATTTAACTATTTCAGGTTTTTTTCAGGCTATTATGAATAAAGCTGTTATGATGTCTTCTGTACAACTCTTCATGAAGGTATATTTCAGTTTGTCTTGGGAAATTATTTAGGAGCAGAATTGCTGGGTCATGGGGCATATAATCAAGTTTATTAGAAACTACCAGGTTTCCAAAGAGGTGGTGTCATTTCACATTTTGGGAGACCTATGAAACTGTCCATAGCACAAGTAACAAAACCACTCACACTCAGTGACCAGCCTGACGCTATGCCCGATTCACCATGGGAACTTCATTGCTTGTGATCACCAGATGCCAGAAAACTGCCAGCTGTGGGCCGGCGCCGTGGCTCACTTGGCTAATCCTTTGCCTGTGGTGCCGGCATCCCACATGGGCGCCGGTTCTAGTCCCAGCCGCTCCTCTTCCAGTCTAGTTCTCTACTGTGGCCCGGGAAGGCAGTGCTTTCCCAGGCCATAGCAGAGAGCTAGATAGGAAATGGAGCAGCTGAGACTCAAACTAGCACCCATATGGGACGTATTGCAGGAAGAGGCTTTACCCGCTATGAGACAATGCTGGCCCTCCCTGGCTCCCAGTCCTGGTCTTACCAGCATCTTAATTGCTGGCCCCTAATACTAGCCCCCACATCTTTTAAACTATATATTCTCACTGCTTAAGATGGAGACTGGCAATATCAGTTAGAGCCTGTTGCTAATAATAGAAGCCTGATTCTGAGTAATCTAAACAAAACAGAATTAACGGAGGGGCTGAGATCATAGCATCAATGGGAAGGGTAGAGAGAGAGGTTTGGGAGTAAGAAAGGACCAGGGCTGCTCTTCTTCTTTGTTAAGATATTTTATTTATTTATTTTGATTTGAAAGAGAGAGAGAGAGATCTTCCATTTGCTGGTTCACCCTTGTAATGGCCAGTGCTGGGTCAGATTGAAGCCAGGAGCCAGACGCTTCATCTGAGTCTTCTATCATGGGTGGCAGGGGCCCAAGTACCTGGGCCGTCTTCCACTGCTCTCCCAGGTGCATTAAGTAGAGCAGCTGGGACTCACACGGGCACCCATATGGGGTGCTGGCATTGGAGGCCGTGGCTTCACCTGCTGTGCCACACCACTGGCCCTAGGGATGTCCTTGAAAGACAGGAAGTAGAAGTGAGAAAAACCATTTTGCAACTGGAGCAAACTGGTCGAACTTCTACCATTTTTCATTTCCTTGGCTGGCAACGTTCAGGAGAGGAATACCTAACTGCTGTCCAACCCCACCCTTAGCCACGAGAGCATAACTTGCCAAGGAGGTGATAGGTTTCTTGAAGGGAAAATTAAGCATTGTTGGGAAGGGAAAGTCAAAACCTACTAGCAAGGAAGACAATAAACACCCACTCTATCAGCACACAACAAACACTCAACTATTCGGTATGTGAACAGAATGAGTACTTGGAAATTTTGTTTCCTGCCCTACTAACCTTTAGCATTCACTAGCTGCCTCCAATAGCCTTTTGCTGTGGTCTGAATGCTTGTGTCCCCCTGGATTTGTAGGCTGAAACCCAACCCCTAATGTCGTAGTGTTAACAGGTGGATGAGCAGATGCCGAAGGCGCCACCCTTCTGAATGGGATTGGTGCCCTCATAGAAGAGGACTCGGGGAGCTTGTTGACCCCTTCTGCCATGCGTGGACGTGCCAAGGAGGCACCGTCTAGGAGGAACAGGCCCTCACCACCTCCGCTGGAGACTTGCTCTTGAACTCAGCCTGCAGAGCTGTGAGCTCTAACTTCTGTTGTTGATCCCTCGGGCAGTCTAAGAAACTGTGACAGCAGGCCAGAGGGGCTGAGATACCTCTCATTTACCAGCCTTCCATTTGGTGGGCAGCCACTTCCATTGGGTGGTCCTCTGTCTTTTCTGCCAGGAAATGTGCTTGTCCTCTGAGATTCACCCAAAATGATCGACCTCTTTGAAAGCATCCGTGTCCGTGTTCCACCCTGTGCTCTTGTAGTACACTCTGTGCAGTTTAATACGGCAGGGAATGCAGTACACTGATAACTTCCCTTTAGACAGCAGGCTCCCCCGGATTGATTCTTTTGATTTGTAGCGAAAGTAGCCTTACTGGGTGGCCGTTGTGGCTCAGTGGATGAAGCTGCCACGTGGGATGTCTGTGTCTCATATTGGAGTGCTTGGGCTGAGTCCCAGTTACTCTGAATTTCCAATTTGGCTTCCTGTGAAGGCACCTGGGAATCAGCACATGGCAGTCCAAGTACTTGGGTTCTTACCACCCACGTGGGAGACCAAGATAAAGTTCATGGCTTCTGGCTTCTGGCTTCAACCTGCCCAGCCCCAGGATTTAACCAACAGATGGGAGATTCCCCACCGCCTTCTCTCTGTCACTCTGCCTTCCAAATAAGGTAATTATTATCTTTTAAAGTCACTCCTACTGATCTCGCAAGATAGACCTGCCTCCTGCTCTCTTTGACCTCACATTCTAGAAGGGAGACAAAGATTCAAATTCCACGTCAGCATCTGCACCTGAGAAAGAGGCCTTGCTGATTTCCATGCAGCTGTGTTGAGATGATGACGTTGTTCGATAGAAACCTGCCCCCGGAGGCCAAGAGCCAGAGATCTGCTCACTCTTAGAGCAGTAGGGGAAGGTGCTAGAATGTGACATCATTAAGAACTATGATTTTGGGGCTGGTATTGTTGCGCAGTGGGTTAAGCCACTATCTGTGACACCGGCATCCCATTCGAGGGCCGGTTCAAGTCCTGACGTCTCTGCTTCTGATCCAGCTTCCTGCTAATGTGCCATGGAAAATATCAGAAGACAGTCATTCTGCCTGGGCCCCTGCCACCCATGTGGGAGACCCACATAGAATTCCCTTCCCCTGGCTTCTACCTGGACCAGTTCTGATTGATGTGGCCATTTGGAGGGTGAACTGATGGATGCAAGATCTCTCTCCTCTCTCTCTCTCTCTTCAAAAAAATAAATCTTTTTTTTTTTTAAAAAAAGAACTATGGTTTGTGCATGGAGAAGGCAGAGCTGCAGCCGAGGGTGCCTGATGCAGCCTGCACCACGACAAGCTTCAGGAGGTGAGTATCAGCTGGGAAGCCAGCAGGAATAAGAGCAAAAGTCTGTGAGGTGGCGTATGGGAAACAACAGTCCCATGTGCACCAACAAGGAGCTTGGGGCCAAGTTTACAGAGTGCAGTGGAAGCCCTCAGGGATATGATAACGCAGTTTCCAGGTGAACACACTTTCTACATAGACGGCTGATGTGCAGGAAGTAGTTGGATGTGTAAAGGGAGGGCCTTGATGGAGAGATACAGCTGGCTGTTGATTGACTGGCAGTGGGGAATTCCATGCGGGTGATGGACTTCTTACGATGGAGATGTGTGAGACATAAAGACTTTCCTTTAGGCAAATCAAGTTTCCTGGAGAAAAACCATTGGACTTCCAATTGGAGCCCTAAGGCGCTTTTTCCTCTGAAGGCTTTTCCAATTGTCACATCTTTTTCCCTCCTGGCAGTAGAATGCGTCACTCTGAATTTAGCGCCTCTGCACAGCACCAGGTGTTTGCATTATTTCACATGGGAAGGGCCGGCAAAGTGGTTTGAGCAACACTTTAGACACAGAAGCCCCGTTAGG
Source organism: Lepus europaeus (assembly GCF_033115175.1). Lineage (NCBI taxonomy): Eukaryota > Metazoa > Chordata > Mammalia > Lagomorpha > Leporidae > Lepus > Lepus europaeus. Next base: position 48,423,679 of record NC_084830.1, read on the forward strand.
AATCACCTACCCTACTCCAACTAATAACTTCTCTGTAAAGATAACTATTTTAAAAAAAGAAAAGATCCAACTTCCAGTGTTGTGAGTTTGGCAGCTTAACCCCTTTTTTTAAAAATCAGTGTGGATTGGGGCTGGCGCTGTGGCACAGCGGGTTAAGCTGCCATCCATAGTGACAGCATCCCTTATAGGCACCAGTTCGAGTCCTGGCTGCTGCATTTCTGATCCAGCTCTCTCTCATGTGTCTGGTCAAACAGCAGAAGGTGGCCCAAGTGTTTGGGTCCCTGTATCCATGTGGGAGACCCAGAAGAAGCTCCTGGCTCCTAGCTTCAGCCCGGCCCAGGCCTGGCTGTTGTGGTCATATGGAAAGTGAACTTGGCCGGCACCGCGGCTCAATAGGCTAATCCTCTGCCTTGTGGCGCCGGCACACCAGGTTCTAGTCCCGGTCGGGGCTCTGGATCTGTCCCGGTTGCCCCTCTTCCAGGCCAGCTCTCTGCTGTGGCCCAGGAGTGCAGTGGAGGATGGCCCAAGTGCTTGGGCCCTGCACCCCATGGGAGACCAGAAGAAGCACCTGGCTCCTGGCTTCGGATCAGCGCGCCAGCCACAGCACACCAGCCGTGGCGGCCATTGGAGGGTGAACCAACGGCAAAGGAAGACCTTTCTCTCTGTCTCTCTCTCTCTCTCACTGTCCACTCTGCCTGTCAAAAAATAAAAAATAAAAAATAAAAAATAAAAGCAAGTGAACCAGCAGATGAGAGACTTCTCTCTCTGTTTCTCTCTCTCTCTAACTCTGACTTTAAAATAAATAAATAAATCTTTAAAAAAAAAAAAAAAGAGAGAGAGCCTGCGCCGCGGCTCAATAGGCTAATCCTCCGCCTTGCGGCGCCGGCACACCGGGTTCTAGTCCCGGTCGGGGCACCGATCCTGTCCCGGTTGCCCCTCTTCCAGGCCAGCTCTCTGCTGTGGCCAGGGAAGGCAGTGGAGGATGGCCCAAGTGCTTGGGCCCTGCACCTGCATGGGAGACCAGGATAAGCACCTGGCTCCTGCCATCGGATCAGCGCGGTGCGCCGGCCGCAGCGCGCCAACCGCGGCGGCCATTGGAGGGTGAACCAACGACAAAAAAGGAAGACCTTTCTATCTCTCTCTCTCTCTGTCCACTCTGCCTGTCAAAAAAAAAAAAAGAGTACATGTGTACTTCAAAATGTTTATGGAAAATGGGATTAAAGATAAGCTTATTTTGGTGCAAAAAAATTTGAAATCTGTATAGTTTTTTCATGATATGCATTTTCCATGAGCTTTTAAAAGACCTCTTGTTTACTATGAACTCTCAAAAAAAAAAAAAAATCATTCAGGGCCGGTGTTGTGGGGCAGCAGGTTCATCTATGCATTGCTACACCAGTATTCCATATCAGAGGCCCAGCTGCTCTGCTTCTGATCCAGTTTCCTGCTAAGACACTTGGGGAGGCAGCAGAAGATGGTCCAAGTGGGCCCCTTCCTCTCGTGTGGGAGACCTGATGGAGTTCTTGGCTCTTGGTTTTGGCCTGGCTGTTTAAGCCATTTGTGGAGTGAACCAGTGCATGGCAGATCTCTCCTCACCCCCCCCCCCCTTCTGCCTTTCAAATAAATCAATCTTTTTTAAAAGTCACTTTTCTGGGGGCCAGCGCTGTGGTGCAGCAGGTTAATTCCCTGGCCTGAAGCACCGACATCCCATATGGGCGCCGGTTCTAGACCCGGCTGCTCTTCTCGATCCAGCTCTCTGCTGTGGCCTGGGAAAGCAGTGGAAGATGGCCCAATACCATGGACCCCTGCACCCACGTGGTAGACCCGGAGGAGGCTCCTGGCTTCAGAACGGTGCAGCTCTGGCCATTGTGGCCATGTGGGGAGTGAACCAGCAAATGGAAGACCTCTCTCTCTCTCTCTTTCTCTCTCTCTCTGTCTCTCTCTCTGTCTCTACCTCTCTCTGTAACTCTGACTTTCAAATAAATAAGATAAACATTTTTAAAAAATAAATAAAATAAATAAAAACTCACTTTTCTAAAAGACCAAAGCAATTACACCTTGCCTCATTTCCATCCCTCCCGAGACTTCCCAATGTGGCGCTCACCAAAGAGGCTTGATCAATCGTGTTGGCTTGCCTCTTGTCTATACCCAATGTGGTTGGCAGGTATAAACACGGAGCATCAGCAGAGATTCAGAGAGAGAAGATAGGTTGTAAATAAACGATGTTCTTGAAGTGTGTGCAGTCATCGCTGAGAAAATGCCAGGCTGGCACCTTAAACCTTCAGCCTGAAATCCCTGCTCATGCTCTGTGTATCATCTTCAGTATAAACAGCATTGCCACTGTGCTGACTCAGAAGGACATTTTGTCTTCTTAAATCCCCTGCATCATGTCTCAGAGCCCACAGTTTTCCCTGAAGGTCTCTTAGACACCTGGTTAGTCATGCCTAGAAATGAAATTACCTGAAGAGGGTAGTGTTATTCAGGGCTCCATTTGGAATATGTTTTTTTTTCCAGGGCTCCATTTGGAATATGTTTTTTTTTCCAGGGCTCCATTTGGAATATGTTTTTTTTTTTTTTTCCAGGGCCAGTGCTGTGGCATAGCGGGTGCCAGTTCACGTCCCTGCTGCTCCACTTCTGGTCCAGCTCCCTACTAATGACCTGGGAAAAGCAGCAGAAGATGGCCCAAGTGCTTGAGCCCCTGCTACCCACATGGGTCACCCAGAAGAAGGTCCTGGCTTTGGCCTTGCCCAGTGCTAAATCTGGGGAGTGAGCCAGCATTGGAAGATCTCTCTTTCTGTAACTCTGATGTACAAGATAAATAAATAATCTTAAATAAAAAAGAAAATTTTTCTTCAAGAACTATTTTTCAGGAAGGATATTTTTCACAAGTGTTGTGTTTGATTTTAAGCTTTTTTTGAAAAAAAATTATTTTCTTTTTTAGACCATCCAGCTCAGGTGTGAAATGGAGGAAATATATCATTAGAATAGAGTTAATCATACTTACCTGGCAGGGGAGACACCATGATCAGAAATAGAGTTAATTGTAACAGCAAAACAATAGAACAGGTATAAGTTTTAATTTGGAGCTGAGAATTCTTTCAAGCTAAAATAGAAGGTTTCTACAAAGTTCTGATAATTCTAGCAAAAAAAAAAAATCAGAAATGGCCGTTGTTGCTTTTTCTTTTAAAATGTAAAGAATGCTGTTGGTCATGAAGTGCCTCGTGAGGTGGAAACATGCAAGGCTGGTAATTACCTGTGTGCACACACCCAGACAGCTCTTTTCGAAAGCTAGAGAAAGGAGTTGCGTTGCAGATGCCTGAATGATTTTGTGATTATGTAATGCCCAGGCTAACTCCAGAAATCACTTAGAGCAGGGTGGGGATTAGCAAAGGAACCCAACAAGGTCCAAATGTAAAAGGGTCCTGTCCAGATACGTTTTTAATGCTCAAATCCGAAGCTTTGACTTCTCCCTTCTCCACCTCCCAAGCTGCCAAACTGGCTTTTCTGGAGGCAGGCTTTGTTCGCATGAGTGGCAGGTGGTGATACGTCCCTCTGGGTAAAATCTCCTTTGAATCTTTGGTCTTTTTTGCGCCCACCCCTTAACTCTTTCACCTTCTTTGCCCTCTCCTTTTCTCTCTGTCCTGGTCCTTTTTGGGCTCTGCTTGGATTCCTCTGGGCTCTGTGCTCCTCACTCCCAGACTCTCCCTCGCTTGTGGTCCATCACAGGCCCAGCTGGTTCTAAGCCTGTTTTCCTATGCAAAGTGTTTAGGAGATGTCCTGGGGTGGGACAGTAAACAGAGCAAACTTTGCATTTTAACTGCCCTGGGTTAAATATTAATTCATGTGACACATCTTAACCAACAAGTGTAATTGTGTGTTGGTGGCGTTAGGATACATAAGATGTGCGTGATTCTCTCGCCCATTAGGATGACTGTGATTTAAAACAACAGCAATAGATCTTGGCCTTTTGGCTAAAATCAAGTGTATTTAAAACAACAGCAAACCAGAAAGTAACTAGTGTTGGCAGGGATGTGGAGCCTGGGAATGCGTGGGAATGCACTTACATTGCTGGTGGCAAAGTAAAATGGTGCAGCCACTATGAAAAACAGTTTGGTGGTTTCTCGGAAAGTGAAACCCCTATATAAAATTACCCTATATATAGAAATACATATGTATAGAAATACATACATATAGAATTACCCCATGACCCAGTTCCACTCCTAGCTATGTACTCTCAAGAATTAAAAGCCAGGACAAGAATGGATACTTCAACATGTTCACGAGACCGTTATTCACAATACCCAAATGATGGAAGCAACTTGTGTCCACTTATTTATTTATTTATTTTTTTTGACAGGCAGAGTGGATAGTGAGAGAGAGACACAGAGAGAAAGGTCTTCCTTTTTGCCGTTGGTTCACCCTCCAATGGCCGCTGCGGCCGGCGCATCGTGTTGATCCGAAGCCAGGAGCCAGGTGCTTCTCCTGGTCTGCCATGCAGGTGCAGGGCCCAAGCACTTGGGCCATCCTCCACTGCCTTCCCGGGCCACAGCAGAGAGCTGGCCTGGAAGAGGGACAACTGGGATAGAATCCGGCGCCCCAACCGGGACTAGAACCCGGTGTGCTGGCGCTGCAAGGTGGAGGATTAGCCTGTTAAGCCACGGCGCCGGCCTATCTTGTGTCCACTTATGGCTGAATGCATGAACAAAACGTGACGTATACATGACATGGGATATTATTCAACCAGAAAAGCGGATGGGATCCTGACTCCCTGACTTCCCGTCCCCCTTTCTGGTTGAATAATATCCCATGTCATGTATACGTCACGTTTTGTCCATGCATTCAGCCATAAGTTGCTTCCACCATGGTGCTCCATGTCCCACCTCTCCTGCTGATCCAGCTCCCTGCTAATGCGCCTGGGAGACAGCAGATGAGGACCTGGATAGAATTCCTGGCTCCTGACTTTTGCCTGGCCTAGCCCTGAATGTTGCAAGCATTTGGGGGAGTGAACCAGAGAATGGAAGACCTTTTTCTCTCTGTCACTATGCCTTTCAAATAAATACATAGAAGTTTAAAAAAAAAAAAAATTCTGGTCCTGCTACTTTCTAGCTGTGTGACTTTGGGCACATTTATAAAAAGAATAAATGAAATAAATACAAAAGTGACATTGGTATATTTCCAATCTGCAAATTTTATTAGTTTTTTTTTAACAACCCCCCACTTTTTTTTTTGTTTCAGGGTCCAATCTAGGATACCACATTTTACTTTAAGGTAAATCATTTTTAAAAATTATTTATTTATTTATTTTCCTCTACCTGAGAGACAGAGCTACAGAGTAAGACAGATAGGGACAGAGAGAGTTTTTTTTAAAAAATTTATTTTATTTACTTGAAAGTCAGAGTTACACAGAAAGAGAAGGAGATAAGAGAGAGAGAGAGAGAGAGAGAGAGAGAGAGAGGTCTTCCATCCGCTGGTTCACTTCCCAGATGGCCGCATCAGCCAGAGCTGCACCAATCCAAAGCCAGGAGCTTCTTCCAGGTCTCCTACATGGGTGCAGAGGCCCAAGGACTTGAGCCATCTTCTACTGCTTTCCCAGGCCATAGCAGAGAGCTGGATCAGAAGTGGAGCAGCTGGGTCTTGAACCGGCAGCCATGTGGGATGCCTGAACTGCAGGCGGCGGCTTTACCTGTCACGCCACAGCGCTGGCCCCAGAGAGAGAGAGAGAGATCTTCCATCTGCTAGTTCACTCCCCCAAAAGCTTGCAAGTCAGTTATGGGCCAGGCTGAAACCAGGCGCCTGGAACTCCATCTCAGTCTCCCACAAGGGTGGCAGGGGCCCAAGTGCTTGATCCATTATCTTCTGCCTTCTAGGGTGTGCTAGCAGGGAGCTAGAGCAGAGCACCTGGCACTCTGACAAGCACAAGATATGGGATGTGAGTGTCCCAAGGTGCGGCTTAATCTGCTGTACCACGACATCCACCCTAGGAGACAAGCATTGTTTTTGAGCACCTAATACTTCACAAGAGGATGCAAGAATAAGTAAGTGGAAGCATTACCCACAGAGTTCTCAGTCTACTGAGAGAGAGAGACAATTGGTCTATGAGCTCCAATAGTGCAGGCCCATTACTCAGAGAAGAGCCAAAGGCTGTAGATAGAAGAGGCTGGGCATGCTTAGAGGTGGGTTGGACTTGGTCACATGGAGCCAGGAAGGCTGAGGGCTTCCAGGGTTTCCAGGTAGGCAGTGTGCCTCCTACACAGGTCTGCCTGTGAACCAAACTCATCTCCATGGCATTTTTTTTTTTTTTTTGGACAGGCAGAGTTAGACAGTGAGAGAGAGAGAGACAGAGAGAAAGGTCTTCCTTCCATTGGTTCACCCCCCCAAATGGCTACTACTGCCGGTGCACTGCACTGATCCGAAGCCAGGAGCCAGGTGCTTCCTCCTGCTCTCCCATGCAGGTGCAGGGCCCAAGGACCTGGGCCATCCTCCACTACCCTCCTGGGCCACAGCAGAGAGCTGGACTGGAAGAGGAGCAACTGGGACAGAATCTGGCACCCCAACCTGGACTAGAACTCGGGGTACCAGCGCTGCAGGCGGAGGATTAAGCCTAGTGAGCCGTGGCACCAGCCATCTCCATGGCTTTTACAAATCCCTTATGCCTGAGCCCTAATCCCCTGCCTATTGAATCTGAATTTCAGAAGACAGGACTGAACCACTGTTTTATTCAGGAGTCCGCTGTGCAGCCAAGAGTGAGAACCACAAGGATGCTGGGAGAAGCATTCATAGAAATATACATGGACACATTTTATACTGGATTTTAAATTTTGAGAATGTTTCTGTTGATATTCTTGCAGGTTTACCCACAAAAAGAGCCTCATTTATATTCATCTTTTTTTAAGATAAAATATTTGTTTATTTTATTTATTTATTTATTTATTTTTTTGACAGGCAGAGTGGACAGTGAGAGAGAGAGAGAGACAGAGAGAAAGGTCTTCCTTTTTTTGTTGGTTCACCCTCCAATGGCCGCCGCGGTTGGCGCGCTGCAGCCGGCGCACCGCGCTGATCCGATGGCAGGAGCCAGGTGCTTCTCCTGGTTTCCCATGGGGTGCAGGGCCCAAGCACTTAGGCCATCCTCCACTGCACTCCCTGGCCACAGCAGAGAGCTGGCCTGGAAGAGGGGCAACTGGGACAGAATCCGGCACCCCTACCGGGACTAGAACCTGGTGTGCCGGCGCTGCAAGGCGGAGGATTAGCCTAGTGAGCCGCGGCGCCGGCCCTTATTTTATTATTTTTTTGAAGATTAATCTATTTATTTGAAAGAGTTACACAGAGAGAGGAGAGGCAGAGAAAGAGAGAGAGAGAGAGGTCTTCCATCCGATGGTTCACTCCCCAGTTAGCCGCAACAGCCAGAGCTGAGTCAATCCGAAGCCAGGAGCCAGGAGCCAGGAGCTTCCTCTGGGCCTTCCCACTTAGGTGCAGGGGCCCAAGGACTTGGGCCATCTTCTACTGCTTACCCAGGCCATAGCAGCAAGCTGGGTCAAAAAATGGAGCAGCCGGGACTAGAACTGGAGCCCATATGGGATGTTGGCACTGCAGGCAGCAGCTTTACCCTCTACATCACAGCGCCAGCCTCTTATTTATTTTAAGAACAGATTTACAGAGAGAGAGAGAGAGAGAGAGAGAGAGAGAGAGAGAGAGAAATCTTCCTTCCGCTGATTCACTCCCCAGATGGCTGCAATGGCCAGAGTTGGACCAGGTGGAAGGCAGGAGCCAGGTACTTCTTTCGGGTCTCCCAGGTGGGTGACAGGGGCCCAACCACGTGCATCATCTTTCCCTGCTTTCCTAGACCATTAGGGAGCTGGATGGGAAGTGGAGCAGCCAGGGCATAAAGCAGCACCCATATGGGATGCTGGCCTCACAGGCAGCGGCTTAACCGCTGCACCACAGTGCTGGCCCCTGTTGTATGTTTGTCTTTTTTTTTTTGAATATAAGTTTCCTTTTATTTTGAAATTGAAACAGCGAAGCCGGCGCCATGGCTCAACAGGCTAATCCTCCACCTTGCAGTGCCGGCACACCAGGTTCTAGTCCCGGTTGGGGTGCCGGATTCTATCCCGGTTGCCCCTCTTCCAGGCCAGCTCTCTGCTATGGCCCGGGAAGGCAGTGGAGGATGGCCCAAGTCCTTGGGCCCTGCACCCGCATGGGAGACCAGAAGAAGCACCTGGCTCCTGGCTTCGGATCAGCGCGATGTGCCGGCCGCAGCGGCCATTGGAGGGTGAACCAAAAGCAAAAAGGAAGACCTTCCTCTCTGTCTTTCTCTCTCACTATCCACTCTGCCTGTCAAAAAAATAAATAAATAAAATTAAATTAAAAATTAAAAAAAAAAAGAAATTGAAACAGAGGAATGCAGTGGTTTGTCAGGGGGAAGAGAAGCGGAGGGTGTGCCCTGCGAAGGCCAGAGCCAGCTGCCCCAACCCCCAGACAAGCACAGAACAGACTCAAGGCTGGGAAGAGAGGTACAAATCAGAATTGGGGTGGCGATGGCTGGCAGATTTCCAGCCATGTACAGTTTTCAAAGTTATCGCGATTACAGAGTAAGGTAGCGCTTGTTCTGAGAATCACAAGTCACAGAGGGAGTGCTCAGCCCTCCCCTCCCCCCACATTCATAAAAATACACCTGCCGCTCTCCCGCGATGCACATCAACCCCCCTGACATCAGGAAAGGGGCTCTTGTGACACATTCTGGCTTCGGATTCTGGAAAAAGAGCAAGAACTCACACAGAAACAGAGGTGGTTCATTCATCACGCCAACTCCTGAGCTGCTGAAATTCATTCCGAACACCCTCCCGGAGCAGTGGCTTCCAGGAAATCCACACAGAAATGTTACAAGGGGTCCCCCAGCCCCTCCGGAGGCAGTGCACGGTCCAGACGTCAGTGCCCACGACACACACACACACGCCTTCGTCCCTGGAGAGGCCCCGGGAAGTCACTTTTGTGTGAAATAATGGCAGACATGTTGCCAGCTATCAGGAATGTTTCCTGCGTGAATAAGTGAATGAATGAAGTTCGGACCAGTGTTTGAAGAAAATCAGGCCACATTGGGTACATGCTGTAAACACGCAGAGGGAGCGGAGCAGGAATGAAATGGTGAAAACCACGGTTTCATCCTGGTGGGGACTGGAGGGAGGAATGGGAGGGCCTTTGGACAGTCTTGCTCAGGAAACAACTACGCTTTAGCTGACTCCATAAAATTACATGAAGTAGCTTCAAAAAAGTTAACGGAAAATGCATATTATAAAAAAATCTATGCATGGCTTTCAAAAATATACTCATATTGACTTGCTATGACATATCTGCATAGGATCTAGTTTGAGGCACTAGGAAGGATAGGACTTTTTTAAAAAAAAAGATTTTTATTTATTTATTTATTTGAGAGGTAGAGTTATAGACAGTGAAAGGGCGAGACAGAGAGAAAGGTCTTCCTTTCGTTGGTTCACTCCCCAGATGGCCACAACGGCCGGAACTGTGCTGATCCAAAGCCAGGAGCCAGGAGCCTCTTCCTGGTCTCCCATGCGGGTGCAGGGGCTCAAGGACTTGGAACATCTTCTACTGCTTTCCCAGGCCATAGCAGAGAGCTGGATTGGAAGAGGAGTAGCAGGGACTAGAACCGGTGCCCATAGGGGATGCTGGCGCCGCAGGTGGAGGATTAACCCACTGTGCCACAGCCCTGGCCCCAAGACATTGGTTTTAAAAGAGCCCCTATTGGGGTCGGTGCTGTGGCATAGTGGGTAAAGCCACCGCCTACAGTGCCTGCATCCCATATGGGTGCTGGTTTGAGTCCCGGCTGCTCCACTTCTGGTTCAGCTTTCTGATGTAGCCTGGAAAAGCAGTTGAAGAAGGCTCAAGTCTTTGAGCCCCTGCACCTGCGTGGGAGACTGGAGGAAGCTCCTGGCTCCTGGCTTCAGATTGGAGCAGCTCCGGCCTTTTTGGCCATCTGGGGAGTGAACCAGCAGATGGAAGACTCTCTCACTCTTTCTCTCTCTTTCTTTCTCTCTCTCTTTCTCTCTCTGCCTCTGCCTCTCTGTAACTCTGCCTTTCAAGTAAATAAATAAATCTTTAAAAAAAAAAAAAGGTCCCTATCAGAGCAACATGAACTCTGTTAAAATTGAAGAAAGAACAAACATATTGTTGACAAAGCTTGGGTGGAAAAATGGTGAAATTATTGATGTCCAATGAAAAGTTGTTGGGGGCAGTGCCATGGTGAAAGCAGCAGTTTACTAATGGATAACTCATTTTAAGAAAGGACAAGATGATGTTAAAGACGAAGACAACAGAAGATAGCAGTGTGGCTTTCAATGGAAATTTTAAGCAAGTGGAATCAAGAATATGAAGCATTTTTTTCATGAATCAAGAAACATGCGGCCGGCGCCGCGGCTCAATAGGCTAATCCTCCGCCTTGCGGCGCCGGCACACCGGGTTCTAGTCGCGGTCAGGGCATCGGATTCTGTCCCGGTTGCCCCTCTTCAAGGCCAGCTCTCTGCTGTGGCCCGGGAGTGCAGTGGAGGATGGCCCAGGTGCTTGGGCCCTGCACCCCATGGGAGAACAGGAGCACCTGGCTCCTGCCTTCGGATCAGCGCAGTGCGCTGGCCGCAGCATTGGAGAATGAACCAACGGCAAAGGAAGACCTTTCTCTCTGTCTCTCTCTCTCTTACTGTCCACTCTGCCTGTCAAAAAAAAAAAAAAAAAAAAGAAAAAAAGAAACATGGCTTCACTAGCACAATCCTGAAATCAAAGTACAGTCAGCGCCGGTGCCGCAGCTCAATAGGCTAATCCTCCGCCTAGCGGCGCCGGCACACCAGGTTCTAGTCCCGGTCGGGGCACCAGATTCTGTCCCGGTTGCCCCTCTTCCAGGCCAGCTCTCTGCTGTGGCCCAGGAGTGCAGTGGAGGATGGCCCAAGTCCTTGGGCCCTGCCCCTCATGGGAGACCAGGATAAGCACCTGGCTCCTGCCATCGGATCAGCGCCGTGTGCCGGCCGCAGCGCGCTACTGCGGCGGCCATTGGAGGGTGAACCAACGGCAAGGGAAGACCTTTCTCTCTGTCTCTCTCTCACTGTCCACTCTGCCTGTCAAAAATAAAAAAAATAAAAAAACAAAGTACAGTCAAAGCACTGGCTACCCAGAGTCAAAGTCAAAATAGACCAGTCAAGAGCAGAGGTCACGTCAATAGGCTTTTGGGATGCTCAAGGCCTTTTGCTTGTTGACCTTCTGGAAGACTAAAGGACAATCACATCTACTTAATATGAAAGTGTTTTCAGAAAATTAGCCAAAGCTTTAGCTGGAAAGCGCCACCAAATAGTCGTTTACCGTGGCAATGCTCCTGCTCATTCCTCTCTGCACACAAGGGAAAGAAAGAGAAAGAAAGAAAAAGAAAGAAAGAAAGGAAGGAAGGAAGGAAAGAAGGAAGGAAGGAAGGAAGGAAGGGGCTGGCTCTGTGGTGTAGTGGGTAAAGCCTGCAGTGCCGGCATCCCAGCATCCCATATGAATACCAGTTCGAGTCCCTGCTGCTCCACTTCTGACCCAGCTCTCTGCTATGGCCTGGGAAAGCAGTAGAAGATGGCCCAAGTCCTTGGGTCCCTGCACCTACATGGGAGACCTGGAAGAAGCACCTGGCTCCTGGCTTCAGATTGACCCAGCTCTGGCCATTGTGGCCATTTGGGGAGTGAACCAGTGGTTAGAGGTCCTTTCTCTCTCTCTCTCTGTCTCTACCTCTCTGTAACTCTGCCTTTCAAATAAATAAATAAGTATTCATTTATTTATTTGAAAGGTGCACGCACAGACACATACACAATCTTCCATCTGTGGGTTCACACCTCAAATACCCACAACAGCTGGAGTTGGGCCAGCTTGAAGCCAGGATCCAGGAACTCCATCCAAATCTCCAACAGAGGTAGTGGTGACACTAGTACTTGGGCTATCAATTGCTGCCTCCCAGGTACACAGGCAGGAAACTGGATAGGAAGCGGAGGATCCAGGACTTGAACCAGCACTCTGATGTGGGATGTAGGCATCCCAAGCAGCAACTTAGCCCTCTGTGCTGTGAGGTCAGGCCCAGACAAAGGCAATGTTGCAAGAGTTTTGAGGAGAAATCACTGTGTATCCACATACAGTCCTGATTTGGTTCCTTCTGACTTCATCTTGCTTCCTGATCCTAAAAATATGTAAGGGACGCTGATTTCTTCAGTTCCTGTTGACACGATTAAGTTCTTCAGTTCTTCAAGGGATGGACTAAATTGGTGGCATCACTGCTTGCAAAAACGTCTTATATTTGATGGAGCTTTGAGAAGTGGAGTTTCTATTTCACATTTTTACTTTATTAGATAAGTATTTTTAAATTGTTATGTATTTCGAAGGCAGACAGAGAATGATAGAGATCTTCCAGCTCCTGATTCACTTCCCAAATCCCTGTAGCAGCCAGGGCTGGGCCAGGCTGAAACCAGAAGGCGAGAACTCCATTGGCGTCTCCCACGTGGGTGGCAGAGACCCAAATATTTTTGCCATCACCTGTTACCTCCAAGGGTGCATGTTAGCAGGAAGTTGGAGTCAGAAGCACAGCTGGGACTCAAGCCCAGGCACTCAACAAGGGGTACAGGTTTTCCAAGTGACATCCTAGCCCACTCTGTCAAATACCTGCCCCTGAGTGTTGCTTGTTTCTCAGCTGAGGCACTGTCATGTTTTGGATATTCTGGGTCCCTAAATTCTTTTTTCAGCCACCTTTGCATATGACCTATTTGAATGGCAACACAAGCACCCATCTGTGTAAAAATCCTGAGTGGACTTCGTGTCTGCACTGCACACCCCACTGGGGCTCCTACCCACACAGTGCTCATAACTGGGCTCACTGGGATCCCACTGCTGCTTTTGCTGCGTTGTCACACTGGCCTCTTAACCACTTTGGTGAATCAGCAAGCAAATAGAAGAGGCCCCAGGCATTGCACTGCATGAGAAAACAGGGCTTGGCTGCTTTATGCAATTCGATCCCCTCATTTAGATATATATTTGAGTTGGGAGCTGGTCAAAGGTAAACAGGACACCTAAGAAAATTGCCGAAGCAGCTCTGCAGAGAGCCCCACAGTTTAGACTCCCCCTGGTGGCCACGTGGAGTCAGTATGCAGATCACAACTGCTTTATATTAAAACTGCTGCCTTTTAAAGTCCCCAATAAACTAATCATCCTATTGAGAAGTTCCTCATACCATTAGAGAGCAGAGCTTTTCTCTCTCTCTTTTTTTAATTTTTAATTTAATTTAATTTTTTTAATTTTATTTTTGACAGGCAGAGTGGATAGTGAGAGAGAGACAGAGAGAAAGGTCTTCCTTTTTGCCGTTGGTTCACCCTCCAATGGCCACCATGGCCGGCGCATCTCGCCGATCCGAAGCCAGGAGCCAGGTGCTTCTCCTGGTCTCCCATGCGGGTGCAGGGCCCAAGGACTTGGGCCATCCTCCACTGCCTTCCCGGGCCATAGCAGAGAGCTGGCCTGGAAGAGGGGCAACCGGGATAGAATCCAGTGCCCCAACCGGGACTAGAACCCGGTGTGCCGGTGCCGCAAGGTGGAGGATTAGCCTGTTAAGCCATGGCGCCGGCTTCTCTCTCTCTTTTTTTAAAGATTTATTTATTTATTTGAAAGGCAGAGTTACACAGAGAGAGAAGGAGATGCAGAGAGACAGAGAGAGAGGTCGTCCATCCTCTGATTCACTCCCCAATTGGTAAGAGCTGCACTGATCTGAAGCCAGGAGTCAGGAGCTTCTCCCAGGTCTCCCACACAAGTGCAGGGGCCCAAGGATTTGGGGCATCTTCTACTGCTCTCCCAGGCCATAGCAGAGCTGGATTGGAGGTAGAGTAGCTGAGACTCGAACCAGTGCCCATATGGGATGCCGGCATTGCAGGCAGTGGCTTTACCTACTACGCCACAGCGCCGGTCCAGAGAATAGGGCTTCAAGACTTTTGTTTTTGGTTTAAGAAACCTGTCCTAGGCAGGCGCCGTGGCTTAACAGGCTAATCCTCCACCTTGTGGCGCCGGCACACTGGGTTCTAGTCCCGGTTCAGGTGCCAGATTCTGTCCCGGTTGCCCCTCTTCCAGGCCAGCTCTCTGCTATGGCCCAGGAAGGCAGTGGAGGATGGCCCAAGTCCTTGGGCCCTACACCCGCATGGGAGACCAGGAGAAGCACCTGGCTCCTGGCTTCGGATCAGCAAGATGCGCTGGCCGCAGCGGCCATTAGAGGGTGAACCAACGGCAAAAAGGAAGACCTTTCTCTCTGTCTCTCTCTCTCTCTCACTATCCACTCTGCCTGTAAAAAAAGAAAAAGAAAAAAAGAAAGAAAGAAAGAAAGAAACTTGTCCTAAAAATGAGAGTAATTAATTTATTTGGAAGTCAGAGTTAAGGAGAGAGAGAAAGAGAGAGAAGAGAGATCTCCCATCTGCTGGTTCACTCCCCAGATGGCTGCAATGGCCAGAGCTGAGCCAATCCAAAGCCAGGAGCCAGGAGCTTCTTCCAGGTCTCCCACTTGGGTGGCAGGGGCCCAAGCACTTGGGTCATCTTCTACTGCTTTCCCAGGCCATTAGCAGGAAACTGGATCGGAAGTGGGGACATAAACTGGTGCTGATATGGTATGCTGGCATCACAAGCTGTGGCTTTACCCGCTACACCATGATGCTGACCCTTAGATACCAGTTTCTTTTTAAAAATGAAACGAATTCCTAATTATCTATGTGTTATATCCCTCTGAACTAATAAAAGCGGATGCTGGGAGGCCCTAAGCTCTGCCTACAGAGGACAGAATCAGAGCCAGGGTAGTTTTCCCAACAGTGTTCTCTGCTGGAAAGATCTCATCAGAGGAGGAGGCTTGGGCAGTGGCCAGCTGGGACAAGGAGGAGGCGGCCAGAGGGGAGCACAGGCTCACCCGTGGCAAGTCCTGTGTGTGGAAACCAGTTCTGTTTTCTTTAGAGACGTAGGACGCAGCCTCTGCCCCAAAGCCTCTGCCTTCAGGGTAGCCCCCACGCTTTCCCACGTGGGCCCCCTCTGCCCAGCCTTCCTGACAGCGGCTTCTTAGCTCCATGTCTCAGTCTAAGCATTTCCACCTTCCTCTGGGCTTCCCTGACCAGTTGGTCTTTTCTGCATCTGGGTTCATTTCCTTCCTTGTACCGGTCTTCATTGTTTACCGTATTATTGTTTGTGTCTTAGTCTATTTGGGCTGGAATGCAAAATACTATAAACGGCATAGCTTTTCAGTAACAGGAGTTTATTTCTCCCCATTCTGGGGACTGGCAGTCCAAGTTCAAGGTGCTGGTTCACTCAGTGTCTGATGAGGGCTTTGCTTGCTTTATTTATTTATTTATTTTCTTTTTTAAGAAAACTTTTATTTAATAAATATAAATTTTGAAAGTACAACTTTTGGGTTATAGTGGTTCTTCCCCCCATAACCACCCTCCCACCCGCAAACTATCCCGCCTCCTACTCCCTCTCCCATCCCATTTTTCATTAAGATTCATTTTTAATTATCTATATACAGAAGATCAGCTCTATACTAAGTAAAGATTTCAACAGTTTGCACCCACACAGACACACAAAGTATAAAGTACTGTTTGAAGACTAGTTTTACCATTAATTCACATAGTACAACACATTAAGGACAGAGGTCCTACATGAGGAGTAAGTGCACAGTGATTTAACAATTGACACTCTTATTTATGGTGTCAGTAATTCCCCGAGGCTCTTGTCATGAGCCGCCAAGGCTATGGAAGCCTCCTGAGTTCACAAACTCTGACCTTATTTAGACAAGACTGTAATCAAAGTGGAAGTTCTTTCCTCCCTTCAGAGCAAGGTACCTCCTTCTTTGGTGGGAGGGCCTGCTTTCTGGCTCCCACAATGGCGACTTCTTGCTGTGTCCTCACGTGGCGGAAGGGGCTGCCTAGTCCTGCTAAGCCACACTGTCGGGGATGAGCAGGGCGGCGGTGCCTTTTCCCTCCACAAAGACACCGGGGACCGGCTTCTGTGAACAAGGTCTCTGAGGCCTCTTTCACAAGGGCAATACATACGAATCTGGGGGGGACATAAACATTCAGCCCATCGCCTTGGTTAACCTGGTCGGGTCTCTCCTCTTCCACCAGATTCTGAACTCTGTAGGGCACTGTGTGCATTTCTGTCAACATCTGTCCAGCACAACACACAGCTCATCAGAAATGCCTTATAAATTTGTGTTGAATGAATACATTTAGCACTGGTTAGTTTAGAGGGAGGAATATAGGGGCCGGTGTCATGGCACAGCAGGTTAAGCTGACATTTGGCACACCTGCATCTCAAATCTGAGTGCAGGTTTGAGTCTCACCTACTCTGATACAGGTGTGGACATCCCAAGTACTGTCTTTTTTTTTTCCCCCCAAGATTTATTTATTTGGAAGACAGAGTTAAAGAGAATGTGACAGAAGGGGAGAGACAGATCTTCCATCCTCTGATTCACTTCCCAAATGGCTGCAATGGTTGGGGCTGGGCCAAGCCAGAGCCAGGAGCTTCATCCATGTCTCCCACATGGCTGGCAGGGGCCCAAGCACCCTGGCCACCCTTGTCTGTTTTCCCAGGTGCATTAGCAGGGAGCTGGATTGGAAGTGGAACAGCCAGGGCATGAACCAATACTCTAACCCCCAAGAACTGTCTTAACCAGTGCCACAAATGCTTCCCCCTAGAAAATTTTTTTTTTTCAAGATTTATTTATTTACTTGAAAGGCAGAGTTAGAGAGAGGCAGAGACAGAGGCAGAGGCAGAGAGAGAGAGAGAGAGAGATCTTCCATCTGCCGATTCACTCCTCAAATGGCTAAAACTGCTAGAGCTGAGCCAATCCAAAGCCAGGAGCCAGGAGCTTCTTCTGGGTCTCCCACCTTCTGGGTCTCCCACGTGGGTGCAGAGTCTCAAGGACTTGGGCCATCTTCTACTGCTTTCCCAGGCCATAACAGCGAGCTGGGTCAAAAATGGAGCAGAACTCAAACCGGCTCCCATATAGGATGCTGGCACTGCAGGTGACAGCTTTTACCCACTACGCCGCAGCACCGGCCCCAAAACTTATTTTTAATAGCAAATACATTAAACACTAAAAAAGCACCTAAGGGAATACATTGGTCATTCTATCACAACTCTTCCCCATCCAGTTTCTCTCCTCAGAAGATGCCAGTGTTTGCAATTTGTTGGATAGTCTTCCCTAGAACATCTCTATTTTTTCTTTCCCAAACTTAAAATTCAACTTTGTTGAGGCATAATGTAACACAGTAAAATTCACTCATTGTAACAGTTCAGTTCAATGGACTTTGGCAAATGTATACACTCATGTAAGCACCACCCCAATCCAGATAGAGACCATTCCCTCATGCCAGTTTCCTCATGTCCCTAGGCAATCCCTCTGCCCCCAATCTTTTTTTTTAACTATAGTAGTATGACATTCCTACCCATTGTCTTGCCTTGACAAAACTATATTTGCAGTAATATGGGTACACACAGACATTTCTTTCCTTATTTTTTTTCCCACTTCTAGTTTAAGCTTCCACATATAAGGGAGCACATGTGGTGTTTGTCTTTCTGTGTCTGGCTTATTTCTCTCAACATGATGTCCTCCAGTTGCATCCATTTTGCTGCAGAAGGTAGACTGTCATTCTTTTTCTAGCTGAATAATATTCCATCGTGTATATCTGCCACATTTTTCATCCATTCATCTGATGATGGACACCTTGGCTAACTCCATATTTTGGCTATTGTGAACAGTGCTGCTATAAAAATGGTGGTGCAGGTATCTCTTTGATTTATTGGGTTCAAGGCTTTTGGATATATAAGTACTGAGATTTCTGGATCATATAGCAAGTCTATTTCTAGTTTTTAAAAGAAATTTCCATACTGTTTTCCCCAGTGAATGCACTAACTTACATTCCCACCAACAGTGTGAAGTGTTCCCTTTGTCCACATTGTCAACACGTGTTACTCTCTGTGTTCAGATTTTAGCCATTCTGACGGGGGAGGTAATATCTCAGTGTGGTTTTGATTTGTATTTCCATGATGGCTAGTGATTTTGAACATTTTTTTACATATTTGTTGGCCATTTATATTTCCTCCTTGAAGAACTGTCTGTTTAGATCCTGTGCCATTTCTTAACTGGATTGGTTGCTTTTGTTGTTGTTGTTGCTGTTGTTGTTGAGTTTTTAAAGTTGCTGATATATTGTGGATATTAGTCCTTTGTTTAATAGGTAGTTCCCAATATTCCTGTTCTGTTGGATGTCTCTTCACTCTCTTGGTCATTTCTTCTGCTGTGCAAAAGCTTCTGAGTTTGACATAATCCCATGTGTTTAGTTTTGCTTTTGTTGCCGGAGCTTTGGGTGCTTATCCATGAAATCATCCGCTATGCCAATGTCTTGTAGTGTTTCACCTACATTTTCTTCCAGGAATTTCATAGTTTCAGGTCTTAAATTTAGGTCTTTGATCCATTTTGAGTTGGTTTTTTCTATGTAGTGAGATGTATGGATCTGATTTCATTCTTCTACATATATACATCCAGTTTCCCTAGCACCATTTGTTGAAGAGACTATCCTTACTTCACTGTATGGTCTGAGCACTTTTGTCAAAAATCAGTTGACTGTATATACATGGATTAGTTTCTAAGCTCTCTATTCTGTTGCATGATCTAAATGTTGGTTTTTATGCCTGTACCACATTGTTTTAATTACTATAGCTTTGTAGTATGCTTTAAAGTCAAGTATTATGATGCCTCCTGTTTGATCTCTCTTCCTCAGGATCACTTTGGTTATTCTGGGTCTTTTGTGATTCTGTATGAATGTTAGGATTTAAAAAAAATATAAATAATGTCATTGGTATTTTGATAGGGATTGCATTGAATGTGTAGATTGCTTTAGGTAGTATTAATATTTTAATGATATTGATTTTTCCAGTCCATGAGCAAGGACTATCTTTCCATTTTTTGTCTTTGCTGATTTAATTCATCATTGTTTTATAATTTTCATTATAAAGATCTTTCACTTCTTTAGTTACATTTTTGACTTTTTTGTGGCTAATGTGAATGGGATTTCTTAATATTTCTTTTGGGGCCGGCACCAAGGCACAGTAAGTTAATCCTCCACCTGTGGTGCTGGCATCCCATATGGGTGCTGGTTCTAGTCCCAGCTGCTCCTCTTAAGGTCCAGCTCTCTGCTGTGGCCTGGGAAAGCAGTGGAGGAAGGCCCAGGTGCTTGGGCCCCTGCACCCGCATGGGGGACCAGGAGAAGCACCTGGCTCCTGGCTTTGGATTGGCACAGCTCCAGCTGTTGTGGCCATCTGGGGAGTGAATCAATGGAAGGAAGACCTTTCTCTTTGTCTCTCCCTCTCACTGTCTATAATGCTACCTCTCAAATAAATAAATAAAATCTTTAAAAAAATAAGCATTTTTAAAAAATTAATTAATTAATTAATTAATTTTATTTTTTGGTTGATGCATTCTGAGAGGAGGAGTGTGGTGGGGGCAAGAGGCGCGGAGTCATCACACAGACCCCGGGAGTCGGGTGAAAGCAGGCCAGAGGCGAGCAGCCCGCAGACTTGTTTATTTCAGTTGGTACAACAGCTTATATAGTCAAGACTAGCCAATCCGGTCAAGGAGTGGTTTGTACCCTAACCAATCACAGCCTGTTGCCAGGCAGGCTCTGTTGCCAGGCAGTTTCAAAGCCATTCCTGAGTAACTGCCGCTCACTTGCCAGTGGCCATCTTGGCATGGACTTCTCATTCCACTGCTAGCTCCGTAGGGCAGGACTCAAGTCTCAGCATTGCCTCTCCCCCAAGGAGTTCCTCTCGTCTAGGCCACAGGTCATCTCCAATCCCAGAAGCCCTTGCTTCACTTGCCAGGGCCTGGATAGTTCCCCTGGCTTCTAGTCACCTTTTCTATTAGGGGTAAATGTGGAATTCACCTAAGGGGCAGAGTGTGAGCTGGACAATGTGTGCTGTGAGCCTCAGAGTCTATAGACCACATTCTCCAGCCGTGGACGCTCCATCTCCTAACCGTTGCTCTTCAGTCTTTGGTAAAGATGTAGTGAGGGGGCCGGTGCTGCGGTGTAGTGGGCTAAGCCTTCATCTGCGGCACTGGAATTCCATAGGAGCACCAGTTCGTGTCCCACCAGCTCCTCTTCCAATCCAGCTCCCTGCTTATGGCCTGGGAGGGTGGTAGGGGATGGCCCAGGTGCTTGGGCCCCTGTGCCCATGTGGGAGGTCTACAGGGGGCTCCTGGCTCCTGGGTTCAGATTGGCCCAGCTCAGTGGATGGAGGATCTCTCTCTCTCTCTCTCTCTCTCTCCCTCTCTCCCTCTCTGTGACTCTGCCTCTCACATAAATAAATAAAATCTTAAAAAAGAGAGAGAGAGAAAACTGTAGTGAGCAGTAGGCTTAACAGTAGGCTACACAGCAAATAAGTTAATATCTTATCATTAATATTTCTGTTTGCAGCTCTGGCTTCGGCAGCACAGATACTAAAATTGGAACGAAACAGAAGATGAGCATGGCCTCTGCAAGGGTGACATGCAAATTTGTGAAGTATTCAAAAAATTTCCTGCTTGCAATGAAACTGAATAAGTCAATTTGGTTTGATTTATCATTATGTGCCAGAAATTCTAACCATTGTAAACAATAACCTTATTCTCATCTTTAAAAAGAACATCTTTTGCTGGTCTAAATTGAAGAGAATTTCTAAGTGTGTTGTTATATATCCTTGCATCTGAACAGATGCAAATAATGACAGTATAGCAGTGGTATAGGCAGAGAGAAAGAATTCGAAGTTCTTCATTTCTGCCATTTTTTTTTTTTTTGACAGGCAGAGTGGACAGTGAGAGAGAGAGAGACAGAGAGAAAGGTCTTCCTTTGCCGTTGGTTCACCCTCCAACGGCCGCTGCGGCCGGCGCATTTCGCTGATCCGATGGCAGGAGCCAGGTGCTTCTCCTGGTCTCCCATGCGGGTGCAGGGCCCAAGGACTTGGGCCATCCTCCACTGCCTTCCCGGGCCATAGCAGAGAGCTGGCCTGGAAGAGGGGCAACCGGGACAGGATCCAGCGCCCTGACAGGGACTAGAACCTGGTATGCCGGTGCCGCAAGGCAGAGGATTAGCCTAGTGAGCCGCGGCGCTGACCTCATTTCTGCCATTCTACATGATCACCAGAACCCTCTCTATTGGTGTTTAGAATAGTGAAATACAACATAAACTGCAAGTTGTGATATTTTGGTTTGGTGAATAAAGTTTTAGTTCTTATATTTAATATTTGAGCAACTGAATAAATAATGTTATAATTGAAATATACCATTCTGCTAAAATTGTGTATTTTAAATCTAGGAAAAGAATAAATAAAATACAAAATCACGATGGTTCAATTTAGTAGTTACCTATATTAACTGCTGAAAGTGCTTTGATTTTATTAGGATTCAGTTATTAGTTACTAGGCAATTATTTGCACAAAATATTATTGTATCAGCCTGTAACCAAATGGTCAAAGTTCAAACTAGAAGGTAAATACAAGGCCCTTGAATAAGCTGTTGTGTTTCCTCCTTTTTGTATTATAATATTTATTTTTTAAACTGGCATGCACGTATATAATATATATATTATGTATAATATATATATTTCAGTAAAGGAAATTGTCCATCGTCTATTTCTTTTCTGCTCATATTATGATTCTTTTCATTTCTTGATAATAAAAAATAATCCTCTCAAAGAGAAAAAAATCTCTCACGATCTCACCTTCATCAGAGTCATTTGCTCCTAGTTCACCACATTCTCGTTATTTCTTTCATTAAATTATTTTATTTACTCAAGAGCCTATGAGGCTGGCATCCCCTGTGGGCGCTGGTTCCAGGCCGCTGCTAAGGGCCTGGGAAAGCAGCAGAGGATGGCCCAGGTACCTGAGCCCCCGCACCCACGTGGGAGACTAGATGGAGTTCCCAGCTCCAGGCTTCAGCCTGGCCTAGCCCAGGCCGTTGCAGCCATTTTGGGAGTGAACCAGCAGATGGAAGCTTTCTTTCTGCTTCTCCCTAGCTTCCCCGGACTGACCTGCGGGTGTAGTCTCTCCCTAAACGCTGGCGGGCGGGACTAACACCTGCGAGGCGCTCCAGAGGTGTCCAGGCTGGAGTCTCCACGAGGGGGAGCTCTCGAGGCTCACCTAAAAGTCGTATATTGCCTAATAGAAGCGCAATTCTGAGACCTCCCAGAGGAGGGCCCGGTCGTGACACAAAACGCAAAATGGACAGTATGATTTTCTGTTAGGCTTTTATTCACGCCGAGATATCACACACTACATCACACAGTCTAATAATATTTTCAAGCAGTTATTTAGAGGGAGGGAGGGAGAGGGGGAGAGAGAGAGAGAGAGAGATGCGCAAAGCCTTAGCAAGGCTAAAACCTGGCTGATTTCGCAGGTGTGTGCCGGTGCAGCCCCTGCGGGCTGGCTTGTGGAAGGTCTCTGCCTGCAGCGCGGTGTTACCGCTGGAGACTCGCACGGAGAGGCTCCGCGGAACCAGCCTGCTTGCCGATGCTTAAAACTCCTGCTCCTTTTAGACTCTCATCAAAACAGGCTTTTGGTTCAAAACAACCTGTGTTTTTCTTCCTTGTCAATCCCACCGTCTGGCTGTGACACACGGTGGTTACAAGTTAATGCCTTTCCAAGCACTTACTGCACCTCATGTAACACTTTACTGAAATTACATGGCTTATTCAAAATGGCTTCACTCATGTCAAACTAATTATATATTCTAAATAGCTTAATACCTATTTTTAAAATAGTTTGTATTTGCACTATAGGCTCAACCTGTCCCTGTCACTCTGCCTTTCAAATAATTAAAATCCTCTTTTAAAAAAGATCTTTGTTTTATTCATTTGAAAGGCAGAATTACAGAGAGGGAGAGGCAGAGCGCGAGAGAGAAACCAAGGTGGGGCCAGGCCAAAGCAAGGAGCCTCTTCTGGGTCTCCCACATGGGTACAGGGCCTAAAGACTTGGGTCATCCTCCCCTGCTTTCCCAGGTGCATTAGCAGGAAGCTGGATCTGAAGTGGAGCAGCTGGGACTTGAACCAGAGCCCATATGGGATGCCGGTGTCCCAGGCAGCAGCTTTACCTGCTATGCCACGATGCTGGCTCCTCAAATAATAAAAATCTTTTTTTAAAAAATCTCATGTCTCATGTTGGAGTACCTTGGTTTAATGCCCCGATCCAGCTCCTAAAATAGAATGAGAGAAAGAAAGAGAGAGAGAAAAAGAAAGAGAGAGAGAATCCCCTCTGCTGATTCACTCCCTGAATGCCCCCAGCAGCCCAGAGGAACTAAATCCCTGTCTCCCACATTGTGGCAGGAACCCAAGTACATGAGTCATCCACCTACCATCTCCCAGGGTGTGCCTTAGCAGGAAACTGGAATCCTAGTGAACTCAAGCACTCCAATAGGTACGTGGGTGTCCCAGGCTGAATATTAACTCCTGGGTCAAACACCAGGCTGCTCCCTGCCATTTCTTAAGGGTTGCAACTTAGCTGCCACTGTGGACAGAAGCAAGCTGTCTGTACAGGGTATAAGTGTTAGGTAGGAAGTCAGAAATGAGCCTGTGTGTGTGTGACAAAGGCCTAAGGCATTGACATCCAGGTCCAGCATCCGCATATCAAAGTCATCCTGAGAACCTTCCAGGTGCAGCCCAGCATCTGCACTTCAAACATCTTGCCCCTAACCATCCTTCCTCTAACCGGGGATACCCAGCCAGGCTTCCCCCTGTCTGATAACTTCAAGGGGGGAAACTCAGAAAGGAATTTTTCATATTTACATCCAAAAAGTCCTTTCTTCCACGAGGAGAAGGAGAAGAGGTGGGAAGGCAAGATTCATCCCCTTAAAAACCCCAGCCTAAATGTAAACTGCGCACTCTCTCTCAGGTTCTGTCTGGAGAGGTGTCGATCCGTTCTTACGGATGTCCCTCCCTAATAAACCTTGCTATTTTGCTTTCCACTGCTCTCTGTCTCACGCCTGAATTCTTTCTTGTTTGAAGACAAGAACCCTTGCTTCTCCAGGAACACAGGGAGGTAGGGTGTGTGTCTGTGTGGGGGTCAGACTGTTTAATGAGCTAGCCCAGAGGCCAGCACCAGAGATGGCCAAGGGGCAAGTGACTTGGATGAGTGAGGGGAGGGGCCGTGAAAACCAGCTGCTCTTCCCCTGTTTGGAGGCTTCATCCTTTGTCAAATCTAAGCTTGATCTTCTTAGGAGAGATGGGAGCTTCCTTAGGATCCAGTAGCTCACTTGTACCTGAAGGGCTGGGATGTGCCTTTTACTTTCTCCAGCTCCTCTCTCCCACATTTTTAGCTTAAGCAAATGTCAAGCTGCTGAGGCTTCCTGTGCACTAGTGTTGCTCAATGCTTAAGTATCCGGTGTTCTTTCACAGGGAGATCAGGCGGCTCTGCAGATCCACAAAAGGCGCTATTGTTCTAGGTGTGAAAAGAATAAATGTGGCCCAGTGGGTAAAGCCTCTGCCTGCAGCGCCGGCATTCCATATGGGCTGCTGCACTTCTGATCCAGCTCCCGGCTAATGTGCCAGGGAAGGCGGCAGAAGGTGGTCCAAGTCCCTGGGCCCCTGAACCCACATGAGAGACCTGGAAGAAGTCCTGGCTCCTGGGTTCGAATCAGTCCAGCTCTGGCCATTGTGGCCATTTAGGGAGTGAACCAGTGGATGGAAGATCTCTCTCTCTCTCTCTGTAACTCTTTCAAATAAATTAGTGAATCTTGAAAAATAAAGTTCTAGTTTTCTGTGATTTATATAATTAATTATATTGCACTCTATATTTTTATTTTGAAGCATTAATGTGTTAAATATAAGGCTTTAAAATTTACCACAATTCAGTTTTATGCTAATTTTTAGTACATATTTATTTTTCATTGATAAAGAGTTTTCTGCTTCTCAAACAAAAAAGTATACTTAAACTTTACATTTGGATAATAAAAGAAAGTATCTTGTGATTTGTTCTCTAACTTTTTTTGGTTTTTAAAAGGACTTATTTATGTATTTGAAAGTCAGAGCAACAGAGAGAGATCTTCCCTCTGCTGGTTCATTCCCCAGATGGCTGTTATGGCAATGGCCGGCCACTGACTCCATTTTCAATTCCAGCTTCCTGTTAATGCACACACCAGGAAGCAGCAGTGATTGCAAAACTGTGTGGTTCCCTGTCCCACATGTGAGAGACCTGGATTGAGTTCCGGCCTTGACGTTGGCCTGGCCCAGCCCTGGCTGTTGTGGACAACTGGGGAGTAAGTGGAGTAGCAAATGGATGATTGCTCTCTGTCTCTGTCTCTTTGCCTTTCAAATAAATGTTAAAAAATAACTTTTTAACAAAGAGGGACCATCAAAAGCGGGGGAGGGGGAGAGGAGCAAGATTGGGGAGAGGGAGTCTAGTTAAGTGGCTATGTTAGGTAGGAAGTCAGATACGAGCTTATGTGTGTGTGACAGGCCTAAAGAAAAGACATCTATGTCCAGCATATGCATCTGCATCTCAAAGTCATCCCGATAACGTTTCAGGGACAGCCCAGTATTCGCATCCTGCCCTGTCCCCTTCTACCCAATAACCTGCCAGGTGGGGGTCCCCACCCCTTCTGCCTGACAGTCTTCCACAATCTCCCAGCTGCAGCCCAGTATCTGCATTTCAAATACCCTTCTCTGGATCCTAACGCTCCAGGGGGTCTTGCTCACCTTTCCTCTGAACTCAGGACGGCTCCAGCTAGGCTTCCTCCTTTCTGATACCTTCAGGGGAAAACTCAGATGGGAGCTTCTTAATATTTACGTCCGTAAAATCCTTTGTTTCAGGAGGAGATGTGTAAAGACAAAGACCCATCTCCTCAAAAACCCCGGCCTCAACCAGACTGCGCGCTCAGCCCTCTGCCTCTATGCTGAGTCGCCTGCCTGCCTGCCCAGGTGTAATCTCTCCACTCAACCTTGTAACCTCGCTCCTCCCCCAAGTCTGAGTGACTGGGCACTCTCTCTCAGGTTCTGTTTGGAGAGGTGTCCATCCGTTCTTAGGATGTCCCTTCCCTAATAAACTTTGTTACTTTACTTTCCACTACTCTGTCTCACGCCTGAATTCTTTCTTGAGCAAAGACAAGAACCCTGCCATTCTCCGGTAACAGCTAGTGCAACTAGCTATTGAACTTGATGAAACTAAGGGATAATTCCTATTGATTGTTGCGTTCTAGTGCCTGATATAATCTCTAGTACAGGGAATGAACTCAAATCATGTTTGCCAACTGAGCTCAGCTGTTTTCCTCATCCATACTCTAGTTAAATCTCCATCTTTTGGCTTTAGAACTACATTGTGGGGCCGGCGCTGTGGTGCAGTGGGTTAACGTCCTGGCCTAAAGCACCAGCATCCCATATGGGCACTGGTTTGAGACCCGGCTGCTCCACTTCCAATCCAGCTCTCTGCTGTAGCCTGGGAAAGCAGTAGAAGATGGCCCAAGTCCTCGGACCCCTGCACCCACAAGAGACCCGGAAGAAACGCCTGGCTCCTGGCTTCAGATTGGCACAGCTCCGGCCCTTGTGGCCAGTTGGGGAGTGAATCATCAGATGGAAGACCTTTCTCTTTCTCTCTGTGTAACTCTGACTTTAAAATAAATAAATAAATCTTTTTTTTTTTTTTCTGACAGGCAGAGTGGACAGTGAGAGAGAGACAGAGAGAAAGGTCTTCCTTTGCCGTTGGTTCACCCTCCAATGGCTGCCGCGGCTGGCGCTCTGCGGCCGGCGCACCACGCTGATCCGAAGGCAGGAGCCAGGTGCTTCTCCTGGTCTCCCATGCGGGTGCAGGGCCCAAGCACTTGGGCCATCCTTCACTGCACTCCCGGGCCACAGCAGAGAGCTGGCCTGGAAGAGGGGCAACCAGGACAGAATCCGGCGCCCCAACTGGGACTAGAACCCGGTGTGCCGGCGCCACAAGGCGGAGGATTAGCCTGTTGAGCCACGGCACTGGCTAATAAATAAATCTAAAAAAAAAAAAAAAAAAAAAAAAGGGCCGGCGCCGTGGCTTAACAGGCTAATCCTCCGCCTTGCGGCGCTGGCACACCGGGTTCTAGTCCCGGTTGGGGTGCCGGATTCTATCCTGGTTGCCCCTCTTCCAGGCCAGCTCTCTGCTATGGCCCGGGAAGGCAGTGGAGGATGGCCCAAGTCCTTGGGCCCTGCACCCACATTGGAGACCAGGAGAAGCACCTGGCTCCTGGCTTCGGATCAGTGCGATGCGCTGGCCGCGGTGGCCATTGGAGGGTGAACCAACGGCAAAGGAAGACCTTTCTCTCTGTCTCTCTCTCTCACTATCCACTCTGCCTGTCAAAAAAAAAAAAAAAAAAAAAAAAAAAAAAAGAACTATATTGTTAGTGACCATTGTAACACATACTGGAATTCTAGACAGCATTTCCAAGAATACCTCATACACAATGCAGTGACAGCGTATGTGCCACTAAATAACCAAACCAGAAAAAAAGGGAAAAAGTACTCAAAAAGCATTAAAAAAAAAAAAAAAACAAAAAACAAAAAACAAAAACCTGGGAAGTCTGCCAAACATGATCACAATTATTCCAAAAACCTTTATTGATCCTGTCCACACAGTGGCTTCCTCTGGACCACAGAGCTATGGGTCAGAATACGGATTTTAAGGGGTTGTTTCAAGCATCCTTGTGATAAAGATGCTAAAGCCAGAAGGCCTATCAGCTCCCCAATGCCCAGCACAGGAAATGAGCACTAAAGCCGCCACTGCCTGCGAAACACTGCCTGCCTCACTCGGCACACGGTGGCCCACAACAAATATTTATCGGTTAACCCGTTGTCCTGTGTTCTGAAAGGTCTCTGAAGTCAGAGTAGACTGTGAAATTGCAGCATTTTTTTTTTTTAAGAATATAAGAGCTAAGACTGGGCCGGCACCGAGGCTCAATAATCCTCCGCCTTGCGGCGCCGGCACACGGGGTTCTAGTCCCCGTTGGGGCACCGGATTCTGTCCCGGTTGCCCCTTTTCCAGGCCAGCTCTCTGCTATGGACTGGGAGTGCAGTGGAGGATGGCCCAAGTGCTTGGGCCCTGCACCCCATGGGAGACCAGGAGAAGCACCTGGCTCCTGCCTTCGGATCAGCACGGTGTGCCGGCTGCAGCATACCAGCCGCGGTGGCCATTGGAGGGTGAACCAACGGCAAAGGAAGACCTTTCTCTCTGTCTCTCTCTCTCACTGTCCACTCTGTCAAAAAAAAAAAAAAAAAAAAAAAAAAAAAGAAAAGAAAAGAAAACTGGGGGGGCCGGCACCGTGGCTCACTTGGTTAATCCTCTGCCTGTGGCGCCGGCATCCCATATGGGCACTGGGTTCTAGTCCCGGTTGCTCCTCTTCCAGTCCAGCTCTCTGCTGTGGCCCGGGAAGGCAGTGGAGGATGGCCCAAGTGCTTGGGCCCTGCACCCGCATGGGAGACCAGGAGGAAGCACCTGGCTCCTGGCTTCAGATCAGCGCAGCGTGCCGGCCATAGCGGCCATTTGGGGAGTGAACTGACAGAGGGAAGACCTTTCTCTCTGTCTCTCTGTCTCTCTCTCTCTCTCACTGTCTATAACTCTACCTGTCAAATAATAATTTTTTTTTTTTAAAAAAAGAGAGAAAACCGGAGGTGAAAGCAGGAAGATGATAAAGAAAAAAGATGAGGGCCAATGACTGGGTGGATTATTAGCCATACCTTGCTGGGATTCTGACATCATTCAAGCCCTTCACCACAGATTCAAAGGGTCTTCCATCTGTGCCTACATTTCCCTGCTTTTGGATGGAGAATCACAGGTTTCACACCTGTGATTCGCTTGGACTAGTTTTTTTCCTCCAGTGCTCTCTAAATCAATTAGATATTTTTGGAGCAAGTTTACAAATGGCAACGGCCCATTAAGCAGTGTAAGAAGGGTAATTTATATGGGGTGTTTGCAAAAACAAACATGAGACCTCCTCATGGTTTTTGTTTTTTTGTTTTGTTTTGTTTTTTGTTTTTTGTTTTTAATAGTGATGGAGGTGGAGCAAGGACAATATTTAAGAGAGAACATTTTCTGGGAATGTCAGAAAGGGATTTCCTTCTCCTGTAAGATTCTTGTGATTGTAGAGCCTAAAATGTGCACTGTGACAGCACTCTTCATAGCTTGCCTTTCCCACACGTAACTATTTGGTGCTGATTCAGTTTTTCCCTAGTCCCAATATCATTAAGGAGCTACAAGATTTGGTGTAGCAATCTTTGGCAGACAAAATGCTAGTGAAATTATGAAATCATCATCTCATATTTCTAAAAAGTCGTAAAATGTCATTCAATCTTATGATTGCTAAATCACTCCCAGCTCTGTGGTTGTTGACTTGGCAAGTAACTACAAACTAGTTTCAGGCACCAAAGACAGAGTTTGAAGACCTAAAAAATTTGAGAGAGAGAGAGAGAGAGAGATGCTTTCTATTCGCTCCCCAAATGCCAGCAACAATCAGGGCTGGGCCAGGCTGGAGCTAGGAGCTTAGAACTCAGTTTGGGTCTCCCACATGGGTGGCAGGGACCCCACTACTTGAGCCATCACCTGCTGTCTCCCTGGGTGCTCATTAGCAGGAAGCCGGAGTCAGAAACTAGGTCTGCGAATTGAATCCAGATACTCTGATATGGAACACAGACAATTTATCTAGTGTCTTAACTGCTAGGCTAAATGCCTACCCCTCTCTTTATTTTTAAACCTGTATTAAAATACGTGCAACTGGAAATTTGCCATCTTAATCCTGTTTAACATGTAGTTTAGTGACTTCAAGTGCATCCATATTTTGTGCAACTATCACCATTCATCCCTGGATGCTTCTCACCTTGCAAAACTGAAACTGTACCCATTAAATAATAACTCCCTGGACTCTGGTCCCCGACAAACACCATTCTACCTTGGCTCTGAGAATCTGACTATTCTAAGTACCTCAAATGTGGGGTAAGTGAAATCATAAAGCAGTTGTCGTTTGTGATTGGTTATTTCACTTGGCATAATGTCCTCAAGGTTCAGTCATTCCTTAGCCTGTGTCAGAATTTCTCTTCTTTTAAAAAGGTGTATAATAGGCCACTGCCAGGCTGGCGCTGTGACTCACTAGGCTAATCCTCCGCCTGCGGTGCCGGCACTCCGGGTTCTGGTCCCGGTTGAGGCGCCGGATTCTGTCCCGGTTCCTCCTCTTCCAGTCCAGCTCTCTGCTGTGGCCTGGGAAGGCAGTGGAGGATGGTCCAAGTGCTTGGGCCCTGCACCCGCATGGGAAACCAGGAGGAAGCACCTGGCTCCTGGCTTCAGACTGGTGCAGTGTGCCAGCTGTAGCGGCCATTTAGGGGGTGAACCAATAGAAGGAAGACCTTTCTCTCTGTCTCTCACTGTCTAAAAAAAAAAAATAATAATCCACTGCCACATGTTCTTTACCCCATCTTCTGTCACTGGACACAGGTTGCTTCCACCTTCGGGCTACTGTAAATAATGTTGCTATGACCATAGGGGCACAAGTATCTGCGTTCAATTATTTTGGGCTTATGCTCCAAAGTCAAATTGCTGGATGATACGGTTGTTCTGTTTCCAGTTTTTGAGGATCCACTGAACTGTTTTTCCATAACAGCCAGGCCAGCTCAGATTTCTACCAATAGTGCACAAGGGTTCTAATTTCCACATCCTGACCAACATTTACTATCTCTTTTCTTTCCTTTGCTAGTACTCACCCTAATGGGCATGAAGTGAGTCCCTCATTGCACTCAAACCTGTCATCCCCTAGGGTGTGAAACTGCTGAGTTAACATGCGTATGCTGGCCTAATTAAAAATGGATTTCAAAATCTGGTTCATGAGCAGTCATTGGTGAGTGTGACTTAAATGGCTTGATTTCCCAGGAATGATAATGCCTGAGAAAATCAGTTCTCTGCAGCTTCTGATTCTGAAGCCCAGTTCCTAGTTTTAGACCCAGGATCTGTTCCATGACTGCGATGTTGCATGTAACCTCCCACCAGGAGCCCTGCCTGAAACAGCCAGCCAGCCACCCATCCCCATCGACTCTCCTATGTACTTACCCTGACAGAGATAGCAAAATACATGGTCTTGGGACCATCACATAAGCAAACGATGAAGCTATTCTATAAATCAGTAAGAAAAAATAGAGCGACACACAAAATCCCCCTCTGCCCTCAGAATTGGTTAGATAGAAGGAATAAAAACATTGACATTATAACATTTGTTAGGCACCATACTGACTTTTAGTAATTCACCATAGAGAACAAGTGGACTAGAACATAAAATAAATAAAACAATATCCACTCTGATAAGTGATAAAGCACCCTGAGAATTGATGTATTTCTTTCTAGGATTTTTATATATTCATGGGTTGTGAAAATTCTTTAGTTTTATAGCTTCGCAATCATGCCATATATATATTTTTCTGGACACAAAATGTACTTTCCAATGTAATTCTAAATTATTCACAAATATCATGTTGATGTTTGCAAAGTACTTCTTTTAAATACAGCATTGTTTAATAATTACTATTTTATCAGTTTGCTATATTATTTATAATCTCCTGTTATTGCTAATGATGTGGTAAATGTTTAATAAATAAATATGTTTGGCTATTTTCTGATTTCTTCCTTAGGATAAATTTCCAAAGTGGAAAGTTTTAAGTCAAAAGGTAGGACATTTTAAGGTTAATATTAAGGTCCAGTATTAACAATATAAACACTATCAATACTCACTTAGAATCACCCGAATTTCAAACATATTATAACCTAGCAGCCAAGCCAAAATTTAAGAGATCATTTTGTAGAACAAACCAGATGCCTGGTACAAACAAAAATAGACTCACTGCTCAACATTTTTTCTCTATTCTTTCCTATGATATGCATACAAAAGCTGTTTCAATCTTAGAAGTGAGAAAACTGTTAGCACAAGGAAATCCTAAAACCACTCATTAAGTGGTAGAATGAAGGTGGGACAAGAATGATAAGTAGCAAGTCCATAGGGCCCCTTTGGTCTAGTAATGCTATTGCAATTAGAGTATAAAGTGAGTAAGAAAAACTCAGATCACTGTGCAATGCTTGACAGCCAGATGACTGTACAACATTGTAACTAAGTGTGTGGTAATTCAGACTATACTTGTGCACTTCTCCAGTCCTCCAATGGACTGCCCAGCAGGTGGCAGTAGATATTACAAATGGGCCTGGGAGATTTTATTTCTCATCTGGTAGAACATTTGACTGAAATCAAAATTCTCAGCATGGTTTTTGATAACTTAATTTATTCAGAGGAAGAAGAAAAGAAGAAACATTATTTAAAACAACTGATTTATTACCTCATTATATTGTGTCCCTTTTATTTTTTGTCATTTGTATGGACCAGAATTTTAGTATCTTCTTCTGTTTTTTTTTTTTTTTTTTAACAGGCAGAGTGGACAGTGAGAGAGAGAGAGAGAAAGGTCTTCCTTTTGCCGTTGGTTCACCTTCCAATGGCCGCCGTGGCTGGTGCGCTGCGGCCAGCATACTGCGCTGTTCCGAAGGCAGGAGCCAGTTGTTTCTCCTGGTCTCCCATGGGGTGCAGGGCCCAAGGACTTGGGCCATCCTCCACTGCACTCCTGGGCCACAGCAGAGAGCTGTCCTGGAAAAGGGGCAACCGGGACAGAATCCAGTGCCCCAACCGGGACTAGAACCTGATGTTCCGGCGCCGCAAGGCGGAGGATTAGCCTGTTGAGCCACGGCGCCGGCCGAATTTTAGTATCAAATATCAGTAAACACCTTGCTAGTTAGTTGTTTTATTTTTTTATTTCTCTTTTAAAAGATTTATTTATTTATTTGAAGGCAGAGTTACAGAGAGGCAGAGGCAGAGAGAGAGAGAGAGAGAGAGAGAGAAAGAGAGAGAGACAGAGGCCTTTCATCTACTGATACACTCCCCAGATGGCCACAACGGCTGGAGCTGCACTGATCTGAAGCCAGGAGCCAGGAGCCAGGAGCCTCTTCCAGGTCCCACATGTAGGTGCAGGGGCCCAAGGACCTGGGCCATCCTCTACTGCTTTCCCAGGCCATAGCAGAGAGCTGGATTGAAAGTAGAGCAGCCAGGACTCGAACAAGCACCCATACAGGATGCCGGCACTGTAGGCAGCAGCTTTGCCCAATATGCCACAGCACCAGTCACCTTTTTCATTTTTTTAATATTTATTTTATTTATTTGAAAGACAGAATTAGAGAGAGAGAGAGAGAGAGAGAGAGAGAGAGAGGTCTTCCATCTGCTGGTTCCCTCCCCAAATGGCCACAAAGCCTGGAGCTGAACCAATCTGAAGTCAGGAGCCAGGAGCTTCTTCCCGGTCTCCCATGTGGGTACAGGGGCTCAAGGACTTGAGCCATCCTCTGCTGCTTTCTCAGGCCATTAGCAGGAAGCTGGATTGGAAGTAGAGCAGCAGGGACTTGAACTGGTGCCCATATGGGATGCCAGTGCTGCAGGCCAGGGCTTTAACTTGCTGCACCACAGCGCCAGCTCTGTTTTATTTATTTATTTTTATTTATTTATTTATTTATTTATTTATTTATTTATTTATTTTTGACAGGCAGAGTGGACAGTGAGAGAGAGAGACAGACAGAAAGGTCTTCCTTTGCCGTTGGTTCACCCTCCAATGGCCGCTGCGGCTGGCGTGCTGTGGCCGGCGCACCACACTGATCCGAAGGCAGGAGCCAGGTGCTTCTCCTGGTCTCCCATGGAGTGCAGAGCCCAAGCACTTGGGCCATCCTCCACTGCACTCCTGGGCCATAGCAGAGAGCTGGCCTTGGAAGAGGGGCAACCGGGACAGAATCCAGCGCCCCGACTAGGACTAGAACCCCGTGTGCCGGCGCCACAAGGCGGAGGATTAGCCTGTTGAGCCATGGTGCCGGCCCTCTGTTTTATTTTTAAATTTTATTTATTTGTTTATCTTCATTTTATTTGAAATGCAGAGAGAGAGGAAGAGAGAGAGACAGAAGAGAGAGATCTATCCACTGGTTCACTCCCCTAAATGCCTGCAACAGTTGAGGTAGGGCAGGTCAAAACTGGGAGTCCAGAATTCTATCTGGGTCTCCCATGTGGGTGGCAGGGACTTTTGTACCTGCTGCCTCCCATGTTGTACATTAGCAGGAAGCTGGATAGGAAGAAGAGGCAGGACTCAATCCCAGGCACTCCAATATGGGCTGTAGGGATTCCAGGCAGCAACTTAACTGTTGTGCTAAACATCTGCCCCCTAAGTAGTTGTTTTAATTTGTAGTTGCTTGAATACAAGAAACAGAGACTATTGAAATTATTTAAGTACAGGGAGATTACAGCAAGACACATTAATCTCAAAAATGCCCAGTGACATGACTGACCTCAGTGAACATGCTTCTTTTTTTTTTTTAAGATTTTTTTTTTTATTAATTTGAAAAGCAGAGTTAGAGAGAGAGAGAGAGAGAGAGAGAGAGAGAGATCTTTCACCTGCTGGTTCACTCCCCAAGTGCTTGCAACAGCCAGGGCTGAGCCAGACCAAAGCCAGGAGACAGACTTTTCCTCTGGGTCTCCTACATGGGTGCAGGGGCCCAAGGACCTGGGCCACCTTCCACTGCCTTCCCAGGCAGGGAAGTTGGATCCAAAGTGGAGAAGCCGGGACCCACGTGGGATACTGGTGTCGCAGTGGAGGCTTCACTCACAGTGCCACAACGCCGGCCTTTGAACATGTTTCTTGACTCTGGCAGTTCTGAGGTATACACAAATAATCACAGACACTTATTCTAGTTCAGTCCTTTGTCATTAGTTTGACTTTCTTCAGTCCACACATCTTATCCCTCTGTCCTACAACCAGTTGGTAATTTCACTTGGGTCTCTCGTTTTTTTCAACAGGCCACACAAGTCAGAAATCGTAGGCCGAGTGAACACTGGAGTACAGCTTCTGCTTGGGTCCCCTGCACTCCATATCAGAGTGCTTGGGATCAAGTCTTGCCTCCGCTTCTGATTCCAGCTCCTGTTAATGTGCCAGAGAGGCAGCAGATAATGGCTCAAGTACTTGGCAGCCTGCCACCTACATGAGGCACTTGGATGGAGTTCCTGAATACTAGGGTCAGCCTGGTTCAGACCTGGCTGTTGGGAATTCTAGATTAAGCCACAATTGCAAGTGATTAAGATCTAAAAAGGTAGAGAAGTGTTTATTTATTTTTTTTTAATGTGTACTGCTCCAAGCTAACATGAATGGTGACTCTAAGAGGGAGTCTGGGTTTATAGAGTTTCCCTACTACTGACTGTTGATCACAGAAAATTTTTCCTTGGGGCCTGTTGAAAGAGCATGCTCTGAGAGAGTCTAGGTCTGCTACACACAGTAGGACAATTACAAGAAAGGAAAAGGTCACACGGAAGGCTATGGTCTACCTAGTATAGGTCTGACATCTGAAGTGGAACTGAGTTCTGGCTGCTTGCCTGTCTTTTAAACACACAAGAGGACAGGCATTTGGTGCAGCTGTTAAGTTGCTGCTTGGGACACCCACATCCCATATGGGAGTGTCTGGTTCCTTTTCTGGCTCCTCTGCTTTCTGTTAATACACACCCTTGGAAGCAGCAGATGACGGGGGAGTGAACCAGTGGGACGTCCCTCTCTGTCTCCTTTCTTTTCCTTCTCTTTCTCTGTCTCTTCTCTTTCTCTGCCATATATATATATATATATATATATATATATATGTGTGTGTGTGTGTGTGTGTGTGTGTGTGTGTGTATATATATATATATATATATATATATATATATAAACTCCACGCCCTTAAAATATATGATCTCAGAGAGGTATTTTATGTCTTTCTGAGGCTGAAAAAGCAATTGGAAAATAGCTGGGGCCATTAACTTTCAGAACTGGCATTAATGGATACGTTTATTTCAAGATAGTTTATATATATAATACTGTACAGTCTATGTGTGTGCAGTCTTTAGCTAATTTCCAGTCTGCACGCTGAAGAATGATGTGGAAGTTTCACAGCAAACCCTTGGCGGTGGGGAATAATAAGCAAGTGTCACAGAGAAAGATGACAGCTGTTCCTTTCAATCAGTGTGCCCAAGGAGGGAGGAAAATGAAGGTCCTTTGTGTTCCTCTGGTAGATGGATGCCTTGCACTTGGCAGTTTGCCAGACTCCTAAATCAATTGTTCTCCTCTAGGAGAGCTGCGGATGTACGCAGTCTCAGGAGAGGTTGAAATGCTTGGCAGTTCTCTCAGGCCCTCCTCCTGTTCTGTGTCCCTGTGTCAGTGCTGGTCACCTTGCATGGGACTCATGTGTCCGCAAATTAACACAACACTGAGTTGTTGTGGCATAGTTAGACCTCTCACTATCTTTGCATTTTTTGACAGGCTGCATTTAGTAAATATTCAGATTTGCCCAAGTTGCTTTTTACATTTGAGATAATTTTTGTTTTTCTTCCTATGGCTCTTTTCACAAAGTGGTGGGAATCAAACAAGGAAAAGCAGTAGTAACTACTACGTGCTGGTTACAGAACATGGTTCTGGCAGAATTTATAATCTGATAAGCAAGACAGATAAAAATGAAAGAACAAAAAAGGTATAATTAAACATTCGACATTTGACATATAAAATATAGGGGCTGGTGCTGTGGCGTAGCAGGTAAAGCCCAGGGCTACAGTGCCGGTGTCCCATATATGTGCTGCTTTGAGTCCCAGTTGCTCCACTTCCGATCCAGCTCTCTGCTATGGCCTGGGAAAGCAGTGGAAGATGGCCCAAGCCCTTGAGCCCCTGCATCCAAATGGGAGACCAGGAAAAAGCTCCTGGCTCCTGGATTTCTATTGGTGCAGCTCTGCCATTAACAGCCATCTAGGGAGTTAACCAGCAGATGGAAGACTTCTCTCTCTCTCTGCATCTGCCTCTCTCTAACTTTGCCTTTCAAATAAATAAGTAAATATTTAAAAAAGAAAAAAGATATATAACATATAAATAATATTTAATTCTAATTGGAATTAAAAATAGCATAAAATCAATTTGTTAATGAACATTTTTGAGGGTTTCACATGTGCCAGGTGTTGGGCATGTATTAGCAATTAAGATGTAATCACTATGGTGGGTGAAGCTCACAGTCTAGACAATGACATGTAAAGAACTAAGTGCAACAAACTAGTTGGACACTAATATTTAATCTGTGAAATGTATAATGAAGTGTAAATGAGACTGCCAAATCTACTGAGGAACAGAAGGAGCCATTGGAGGGAAACAAGTACGTATGTACCAAATTTGTTTTAGCCATTTATCTGTTGATGGATATTTGTGTTCTTGCTTTTTGGTCATTATGAACAGTGTTGCTATGAACATACATGTACAAGTATTTGACTATGTATTTTCAACTCTTTTAATATCAGTAGAATTACTGATCACAATATGATAATATTATAATTCTATATATAACTATTGAGGAATCACTAAACTGCTTTCTACAGTGGTTGCACCATTTTAGATTCCCACCTGCAATATACCACAGCTCCAATTTCTCTATATCTTTGTTGTTGTTGTTGTACTAAAAAAAAAGTATAGAGGCCGGCACTGTGGCATAGTGGGTAAAACTGCTGCCTGCAATGCCTGCATCCCATAAGGATGCTGGTTCAAGTCCCAGCTGCTCCACTTCTGATTCAGCTCTCTGCCATGGCCTGGGAAAGCAGTAGAAGATGACCCAAATCCTTGGGTTCCTGCACCCACATGGAATACTCAGAAGAAGCTCCTGGCTCTTGGCTTCAGATTGGAGCAGCTCTGGCTGTTGCGGCCATCTGGGGAGTAAACCATCAGATGGAAGACCTCTCTTGGTCTCAGTCTCTCTCTCTCTGCCTCTCTGTAACTCTGCCTTTCAAATAAAATAAATAAATCTCTAAGAAAAATTAAAAAATTATAGCACACTATTGAGTATGAAGTGGTATCTGCCTGCAGTTTGATTTGCCTTTCACTTGTATCTAGAGAAATTGAATGTCCTTTCTTGCCCTTATGCATCATCTATGCTTCTTTGCAGAACACCCATTCAAGTTCTTTGCTCGTTTTTATATTGGGCAGTTTATCTTTTTGTTTTGACTTGTAGACCCTAATTAGATATGTAATTCATGAACACCTTCCCCCATTCCATACCATAGGTTGTTGCCTTACACCTTTTGTACTGCTGTAACAGAATATCTGAGACTGGGTAATTATTGGATCAGAGTTCTAGAGGATGAAAAGTCCAAGATCAAGGTGTCAGCATCTACTAAGAACCTTCTTGCTGTGTCATATCATAGCAGAAGGCAGAATGGCAAAAAGGCAAAAGGAGGCTGAACTTGTTTATTTATTTATTTATTTATTTATTTATTTATTTATTTTGCCAGGCAGAGTTAGACAGTGAGAGCAGTGAGAGAGAGAGAGAGAGAGAGAGAGAGAGAGAGAGTTATAGACAGTGAGAGAGACAGAGAGAAAGCAAAGGTCTTCCTTCTGTTGGTTCACTCCCCAAATGGCCGCTACGCCGGCGCTGTGCCGATCGAAGCCAGGAGCCAGGTGCTCCCTCCCGGTCTCCCATGAGGGTGCAGGGGCCCAAGCACTTGGGCCATCCTCCACTGCCCTTCCGGGCCACAGCAGAGAGCTGGACTGGAAGAGGAGCAACCGGGGCTAGTACCCGGTGCCCCAACTGGGACTGGAACCCGGGATGCCGGCGCCACAAGCCCAGGATTAGCCAAGTGAGCCACGGCGCTGGCTCTGAACTTGTCCTTCTACAATGTCATTAATCCCACCCATGACAGCGAACTCTCTTTTTTTTTTTTTTTCCTTTGACAGGCAGAGTGGACAGTGAGAGAGAGAGACAGAGAGAAAGGTCTTCCTTTGCTGTTGGTTCACCCTCCAATGGCCGCAGCAGCTGGTGTGCTGTGGCCGGCGCACCGCACTGATCCCAAAGCAGGAGCCAGGTGCTTCTCCTGGTCTCCCATGGGGCGCAGGGCCCAAGGACTTGGGCCATCCTCCACTGCACTCCCGGGCCACAGTAGAGAGCTGGCCTGGAAGAGGGGCAACCGGGACAGAATCTGGCACCCCGACCGGGACTAGAACCTGGTGTACCGGCGCCGCAAGGCAGAGGATTAACCTATTGAGCCGCGGCGCCAGCCAGCGAACTCTCTTGATCCTTTCACTATGAGTCTTATCTTCTAACATTGCCCCAGTAGCAACCAAATTTCAACATGAGTTTTGGAGGAGACAAATATCCAAATCTTATCAGTTGTCTTTTTCTCTCTTGGCACTGCTACTCAATGCATAGAAGGTTTTAAATTTTTTTAAGATTTATTTATTTTATTTGAAGAGCAGAGTTACAGAGAGGGAAGGAGGGAAGGAGGGAGAGAGGGAGGGAGAGAGAGAGGAGAGAGAGAGCGAGAGAGCGAGCGATCCACTGATTTATTCACTCCCCAAATGGCTGCAATGGCCAGAGCTGAGCCAGGAGCCAGGAGCTTCTTCTGGATGTCCCACATGGGTGAAGGGTCCAGCCATTTGGACCATCCTCTGCTGCTTTCCTAGGCACATCAGCAGGGAGCTGGATCAGAAGTGGAGCAGCAGCACTTGAATCAGGCCATAGTTTTTTTTTTTTTTTTTTTTTCTTTTTAACAGGCAGAGTGGACAGTGAGAGAGAGAGACAGAGAGAAAGGTCTTCCTTTGCCGTTGGTTCACCTTCCAATGGCTGCTGCGGCCGGTGCACCTCGCTGATCCGAAGGCAGGAGCCAGGTGCTTCTCCAGGTCTCCCATGCGGGTGCAGGGCCCAAGGACTTGGGCCATCCTCCACTGCCTTTCCGGGCCATAGCAGAGAGCTGGACTGGCAGAGGAGCAACCGGGACAGAATCTGGTGCCCCGACCGGGACTAGAACCC
This sequence comes from Lepus europaeus, assembly GCF_033115175.1. Taxonomy (NCBI): domain Eukaryota; kingdom Metazoa; phylum Chordata; class Mammalia; order Lagomorpha; family Leporidae; genus Lepus; species Lepus europaeus. The sequence goes on from NC_084830.1 coordinate 48,463,594, forward strand.
GGTGTGCTGGCGCCGCAGGCGGAGGATTAGCCTAGTGAGCTAAGGCGGCGCCAGCCCAGGCCGTAGTTTTAATCTGTTGCACCACAGCACCCGCCCCTGCATAGAAGTTTTTCATGTTGATGAATTCCAGTTTATTTTTTCTTTTGCTGCTAATGCTTTTAGTGTTATCTCTAAGAATACACTGCCAAATTCCAAGACATGAAGACTTAACTCTACATTTTCTTCTCAGAGTTTTATGGTTTTATCTTTTTATTTACATCCTTGATACAAGTTAACTTTTGTCTGGCATGAGATCGCATGTTTGCCTGTGATTATCCAATTCTCATTCTTTTGCATGCAGTTATACAGTTATTCCAGCACCATTTATTCCATTTATTGAAGAGATTATTCTTTCCCTATTGAGTGCTCCTGGCATCTTTGTTGAAGATCAATTTGTCAGAGGTATGAAGGTTTCGTTCCAGACTCTTAATTCTTTCTATTGGTCTATAGTAGTCTGTCTTAATCCATGTTTTAACTTTCTGTGCTTTTCCCCAATAGTTAACCATTGTCTAAAAAATTAAATGGAAAATTCCATAAATAAACAATCTATAAGTTTTAACTTCTGAACCATTCTGAATAGCGTGATGAAATGTTGCTCTATCCTGCTCCATCTGCCCATGGACTTGAAGTATCCTTTTGTCCAGTGTATCAACACTGTATATACTACCTACCCATTAACATCCATCTTGGTTATCAGATCATCTGTTGTGATATTAATATTGCAGTGCTTGTGTTCAAATAACACTTATTTCACTTAACGGTGGTCCCAAAGTGTAAGAGTAGTGATGTTGATAATTCAGATCTGCCAAAGAGAAGACATACAGGAGCAGGTGTTGTGCTGCGGCTGCTGAAGCTGTGACTTGGGACACCTGCATACCATATTATAGTGCTTGGGTACAGCCCTGGCTTCTCTGCTTCCTGCTAATGCATTCTGGGAGGCAGCAGGTGATGGCTCAAATGGTTGAGTCCCTGCTACCCATCAGGGACACCCAGATAGCGTTCCTGGCTCCTGGCTTTGGCCTGGTTCAGCCCTGGCTGTTGCAGGCATTAGGAGACTAATCAGTGGATGGACAAACTATCTGTCACTCTGCCTTTCAAATTAGTGAAAGTAAATAAACTTAAAAAAAAAAAAACGCATACAATGCTTCTTTTAAGTGAAAAGGAAATTATTGACTTAATAAGGGAACAAAAAATTGTATGCTGAGGTTACTACCACCTGTGGTAAGAACAAATCTTTCCACAAAATTGTGAAGAAGGAAAAAGGTTTGTGCTGGCTTTGCTGTCACAGTTCAAACTGCAGACGTTCCAGCCACAATGCCTAAGTGCTTAGTCAAGATGGGAAAGGCACAAATGTATGTATGTTTATTTAGAAAACAATCCATAGTACATATAGGATTTGTCAGTGTCTGTGTTTCAGGTTTTCACTGGAGGTCTTCAGTTAAGGGTAAATAATGTATGTCTACCTTTATGCCATTAACACACTGTTTTGAATACTGTAGTTTTGTAATAAGTTTTGAAATCAGGAAGTATAAATTCTCCAAATTACTCTGTTTTCAAGATTTTTTTTTAAAAATCAGGGACCTCTTGAAATTCCATATTAATTTGGCCGGCACCGTGGCTCAATAGGCTAATCCTCCGCCTTGCGGCGCTGGCACTCTGGGTTCTAGTCCTGTCGGGGCGCTGGATTCTGTCCTGGTTGCCCCTCTTCCAGGCCAGCTCTCTGCTGTGGCCCGGGAGTGCAGTGGAGGATGGCCCAAGTGCTTGGGCCCTGCACCCCATGGGAGACCAGGAGAAGCACCTGGCTCCTGCTTTTGGATCAGCGCGGTGCGCTGGCCGTAGCGTGCCTGCCGCAGCGGCCATTGGAGGGTGAACCAACGGCAAAGGAAGACCTTTCTCTCTGTCTCTCTCTCTCACTGTCCACTCTGCCTGTCAAAAAAAAAAAAAAAAAGAAATTCCATATTAATTTGAGGATTAGCTTTTCCATCTCTTAAAAAATTGTCAATGCAATTTTGGTAGGAATTGCAAGGAGTCTGTAAATCACTTTGAGTAGTATTGGCATCTTAATATTATGTCCTCATGAACATGTAATGTCTTTCCATTTATTTAGGTTTTCTTTTTCAGAAATATTTTATGGTTTAGTCTTTCACCTCCTTAGTTAAATTTTGTTTAATTGAAAGGCAGAGAGAGACGGGAGAGAGAGAGAGAGAGATTCTATTCCCTGGTTCATTCCCCAAATACCCTCAACAGCTGGGACTGGGCTTGGTTGAAACCAGGAGCCTAGAACTCAATCTAGGTCGTCCATATGGGTGTTTGTGAGCCAAGAACTTGAGCCATCATTTGATGCCTCCAAGGGAGTGCATTATTGGATAGCTGACCTTAGAAGTAGAGATGGGAGTTGAATTAGGCATTCTCATATGGGATCCCATTCTCATATGGGATCCTAAGCATCATCATAACTTCTGTGTCAAATTCCCACTCCTTGATTAAGCTTATTTAACTCTATATAAATTTTTGAAAGCCATTTCGAGGGCGTCATAGTCAAGGCAGAGGATACCATTTAATTCAGAGCACAGAGATGGTAAAGACCCATGTACTAGCTGGGAGATGGCTCAATCATCAAGGAAGGTAAAGAAAGAGGAGGGAGCAAGGAGAAGTGAATTTGGGGCTCTATACACTATAGGAGATGGTGGATAGCCTACCAGGGGTTCTGGGCTCTCCTAGGAGTCTAGTTAGTTTTCTATACCATTGAATGTAATAGCAAGCACTCAACTATATCATTGAATATCTGAGGCCTACATACTCCAATCAGGGCACAGATTGACAGGTTTGATTAAAAAAAAAAAAAGTAAGGCCATCATCAAAGATGAAGAAAATGGCAAATAAATACATGAAAATTGTTTAGCATCATGTCATTATGGAATTACAAATTTAGGCAATAATGAGATACCACTTCACACCTATTAGAAGCGCAACATCTGAGGATGACACTGTTGCGCAGTAGGCTAAGCATCTATCTGTGGCAACAGCATCCTATGTGGGCGCCAGTTCAAGTCCCAGCTGCTCATCTTTCGATCCAATTATCTGCCATGGTCTGGGAAAGCAGTGGAAGATGGCCCAAGTGCTTGGACCTCTGCACCCGCATTGGAGACCTGGAGGAAGGTCCTGGCTCCTGCCTTTGGATTGGTGCAGCTCTGGCAATTGTGGTCATTTGGGGAGTGAACCAGTGGATGAGGGACCTTTCTCTCTGTCTCTTTCTCTCTGTCTGTAACTCTACTTCTCAAATAAATAAATAAAACTTTTTTATTTTAAAAAAAGAATGGTCAGCTGGCGCTGCGGCTCACTAGGCTAATCCTCCACCTTGCGGCGCCGGCACACCGGGTTCTAGTCCCGGTCGGGGCACCGAGCCTGTCCCGGTTGCCCCTCTTCCAGGCCAGCTCTCTGCTGTGGCCCAGGAGTGCAGTGGAGGATGGCCCAAGTCCTTGGGCCCTGCACCCCATGGGAGACCAGGATAAACACCTAGCTCCTGCCATCGGATCAGCGCGGTGCGCCGGCCGCAGCACGCTACCGCGGCGGCCATTGGAGGGTGAACCAACGGCAAAAGGAAGACCTTTCTCTCTGTCTCTCTCTCACTGTCCACTCTGCCTGTCAAAAAAAAAAAAAAAAAAAAAAAAAAAAAAAAAGAATGGTCAAAATCCAAAACATTGATACATCAAATACTGATGAAGCTGGAGAGGAACAGAATGCTCACTCACTGCTGGTAGGAATGCTACTTTGGAAGGCAATTTCCTTACCAAAGTAAACACAATCTTATCATGTGATCAAGCAATTCTCTTCCTACATATTTATCTGTGTGAGATGAAAACGTATGTCCAGAAGTGGGCACTTGGCCTAGCAGGTAAGATGTGAGTTACAATGCCTGCATCACATATCTCAGTGCTTCTCTTTGATTCTCTGCTTTAGCTCCCAGTTCCAGCTTCTCACCAGAACAGAGCCTGGGAAGTAGCAGGTGATGGTTCAAGTAGTTGATTTCCAGCAATGTATGTAGGAGATCTGGAGTGAGATCCTGGCTACTGGCTTTGGTCCCAGCCTGGTCTGGCCATTGTGGACATTTAGGGGAATGAAACAGTAGATGGGAACTCATTGGTTATCTCTCTGCCTCTCAAATTGTTTGCTTTTTTTTTTTTTAAAGCATATCTATACAAAAATCTAAACACAAAAATTTGCAGTTTTATTCATGATTGTTGAAAACCGGAAGCAAATATGATGTCTTTCAAATGATGAATGAATAAATAACATTATATCTAGACAATGAAATACTATTCAGCAGGATTGGTATTGTGGTACAGTGGGTAAAGCCATTATGATGCTGACATCCCAAATGGGCACTGGTTCAAGTCCCAACTGCTTCACTTTTTTTTTTTTTTTTAAAGATTTATTTATTTATTTGAAAGGCAGAGTTACAAAGATGCAGAGGCAAAGAGAGAGAGAAACATCTCCCATCTGCTGGTTCACTTCCCAAATGGCTGCATTGGCCAAATCTGGGCCGATCTGAAGACAGGAGCCAGGAGCCTCTTCCAGTTTCCCATGTGGGTGCAGGGGCCCAGGCACTTGGGCCTTCTACTGCTGCTTTCGCAGGTGCACCAGCAGGGAGCTGGATTGGAAGTGGAGTAGCCAGGACTCGAACAGGCTCCCTTAGTTTACCCACTAAGCCACAGTGCCAGCCCCTAGCTGCTCCACTTCTGGTCCAGCTGCCTAATGCACCTGGAAAGCAGTGGAGAATGGCTTAAGTGCTTGGGCCCCTGCACCCATGTGGGAGACCTGGAAGAAGCTCCTGGCTCCTGGCTTTGGAACAGAGCAGCTCAAACCATTGCTGCTATCTGCAGAGTGAACCAGTGGATGGAAGAGCTCTCTCTTTCTGTAAATTCTGCCTTTCAAATGCATAAATAAAACTTTAAAAAATCAGCAATAAAGACAAATAAGCTCACAAGCCATGAAAAGATTTGGGTGAATGTTAAATGTATATTGCTGGCCGGCGCCGCAGCTCACTAGGCTAATCCTCCGCCTAGTGGCGCCGGCACACCAGATTCTAGTCCTGGTTGGGGCACTGGATTCTGTCCCGGTTGCCCCTCTTCCAGGCCAGCTCTCTGCTATGGCCCGGGAGTGCAGTGGAGGATGGCCCAAGTGCTTGGGCCCTGCACCCGCATGGGAAACCAGGATAAGCACCTGGCTCCTGCCTTTGGATCAGCGCGGTGCGCTGGCCGCAGCGTGCCGGCCGCGGTGGCCATTGGAGGGTGAACCAATGGCAAAAAGGAAGACCTTTCTCTCTGTTTCTCTCTCTCACTTTCCACTCTGCCTGTCCAAAAAAAAAAAAAAATGTATATTGGTTTGTGGAAGAAGTTGGCTTGAAATGGGCATATACTCTGTGAGTCTAACTATGTTACCTTACAGAAAAGGCAAACTATATAAACAGTAAAAAAGATGAGACAGTTTTTCCAGGAGGGACAAGTACATGGAGCACAGAGCACTTTTTGGGCAAACTATTCTATATGCCACTGTGATGGCAGCCACATGACATTATACATTTGTCAAAACTGTGCAATACTAAGAGTAAGCCCTAATGTAAACTATAAACTTTAGTTAATAATAATGTATCAATACTAGCTCATCAATTACAATAGGTGTACCAAGTACATGCAAGATATATATATATATATATATATATATATATTTTTTTTTTTTTTGACAGGCAGAGTGGATAGTGAGAGAGAGAGAGACAGAAAGGTCTTCCTTTTTGCCGTTGGTTCACCCTCCAATGGCCGCTGCAGCTGGCGCATCGCGCTGATCCGAAGCTTGGAGCCAGGTGCTTCTCCTGGTCTCCCATGCGGGTGCAGGGCCCAAGGACTTGGGCCATCCTCCACTGCCTTCCCGGGCCATAGCAGAGAGCTGGCCTGGAAGAGGGGCAACCGGGATAGAATCCGGCACCCCGACCGGGACTAGAACCTGGTGTGCCGGCGCCGCAAGGCGGAGGATTAGCCTGTTAAGCCACGGCGCCGGCCCGCAAGATATTAATAATAGGGGAATCTTTGAGTGGGTGAAGTGGAGGTACATGGAAACTCTGTATACTACCTGCTCAATTTCCTATAAAACTGCTTTTAGAAAAAGTGTATTATTAATTTATGGGGCTGGCTTGTGCTGTAGTGGGTTAACCTGCTGCCTGCAATGCCAGGATCCCTTAAGGGCACCAGTTTACGTCCCAGCTGCTCCATTTCTGATGCAGCTCCCTACTTATGGCTGGGAAAGCAGCAGCAGATGTTCCAAGTCCTTGGTTCCCTGCACCCACGTGGGAGACCTGGAAGAAGCTCCTGGCTCCTGGCTTTGGATCGGCTCAGCTCTGGCCTTTGCAGCCATTTGGGGAGTGAACCAGTAGATGGAAGACTTCTCTCTCTCTGCCTCTCTGTAACTCTGCCTTTCACATACATTATAAAGTACAAATAATAATATAAGACATACTTGTGTAACCACTACCAATCTAAGAATAAAAGCATTACAAAATAAAAAGCATTTGAATTACAAAGTAAAAGCATTTTAAGTCCCTTTGCTCTTCACTGGTTCACTCCCTAAAAGCCCTAAACAGCCAGGGCTGGGCCAAAACACAGTCCAAGTCTCTCACTGTGTGTGACAGGAACCCGACCATTTGAGCCATCATAGCTGCACTCCAGATTCTGCATTAGCAGGAAGCTGGAGTCAGAACTGAGCCAGGTATAACAGCCAGCTACACAGGCTGGTGCTGCAGCTCACTTGGCTAATCCTCAACCTGTGGCGCCGGCACCCTGGGTTCTAGTCCCGGTTGGGGCACCGGATTTTGTCCCAGTTGCTCATCTTCCAGTCCAGCTCTCTGCTGTGGCCCAGGAGGGCAGTGGAGGATGGCCCAAGTCCTTGGGCACTGTATCTGCATGGGAGACCAGGAGGAAGCACCTGGCTCCTGGCTTCGGATCAGCGCAATGTGCTGGCTCTCTGTCCCTCTCCCTCTCTCTGTCTAACTCTGCCTGTCAAAAAAAAAAAAAAAAACAAAAAAAAGCCAGCTACTCTGATACAAGTTGTGGTGGTAGAGTGGTCTTTTTTTTTTTTTTTTCCAATGTCCCAAGATGTCTTTATTTTCATTTTTTTAACTTTTATTTAATAAATATAAATTTGCAAAGCACAGCTTATGGATTACAATGGCTTTCCACCCCCCATAACTTCCCTCCTACCTGCAACCTTTCCATCTCCTGCTCCCTCTCCCATCCCATTCACATCAAGATTCATTTTCAATTATCTTTATATACAGAAGATCAATTTAGAATATATTAAGTAAAGATATCAACAGTTTGCACCCACACTGAAAAACAAAGTGTAAAATACTGTTTGAGTACTAGTTATAGCGTTAATTCACATTGTACAACACATTAAGGACAGAGATCCTACATGAGAAGTGCACAGTGACTCCTGTTGTTGACTTAACAAATTGACACTCTTCTTTATGGCGTCAGTAATCACCCTAGGCTCTTGTCATGAGTTGCCAAGGCTATGGAAGCCTTTTGAGTTCGCAGACTCTGATCTTATTTAGACAAGGTCATAGCCAAAGTGGAAGTTCTCTCCTCTCTTCAGAGAAAGGTACTGCCTTCTTGTTGGCCCGCTCTTTCTACTGGGATCTCACTTACAGGGATCTTTCATTTAGGTGTTTTTTTCTTTCTTTCTTTTCTTTTTTTTTGCCACAGTGTCTTGGCTTTCCATGCCTAAAATACTCTCATGGGCTCTTCAGCCAGATCTGAATGCCTCAAAGGCTGATTCTGAGGCCAGAGTGCTATTTAGGACATCTGCTATTCTATGAGTCTGCTGTGTATCCCGCTGCCCATGTTGGATCATTCTCTCCTTCTTAATACTATCAGTTAGTATTAGCAGACACTAGTCTTGTTTATGTGATCTCTTTGACTCTTACACCTATCATTATGATCAATTGTGAACTGAAATTGATCACTTGGACTAGTGAGATGGCATTGGTACATGCCACCTTGATGGGATTGGATTGGAATCCCCTGGCATGTTTCTAACTCTAACGTTTGGGGCAAGTCAGATTGAATATGTCCCAAATTGTACATCTCCTCCCTCTCTTAGTTCCACTCTTACATTTAACAGAGATCACTTTTCAGTTAAATTTAAACACCTAAGATTAATTGTGTGTTAATTACAGAGTTCAACCAATAGTATTAAGTAGGACAAAAAAATACTAAAAGGGGTAAAGTATTAAGTTGTTCATCAACAGTCAGGACAAGGGCTTATCAAGTTAGTTTCTCATAGTGTCCCTTTCACTTCAACAGTTTCCTTTTTGGTGCTCGGTTAGTTGTCACCGATCCGGGAGAACATATATTTGTCCCTTTGGGGGTGGCTTATTTCACTCAGCATGATGTTTTCCAGATTCCTCCATTTTGTTGCAAATGACCGGATTTCATTGTTTTTGACTGCTGTATAGTATTCTATAGAGTACATGTCCCATAATTTCTTTATCCAGTCTACTGTTGATGGGCATTTAGGTTGATTCCAGGTCTTAGCTATTGTGAATTGAGCTGCAATAAACATTAAGGTGCAGACAGCTTTTTTGTTTGCCAATTTAATTTCCTTTCAGTATATTCTAAGGAGTGGGATGGCTGGGTTGTATGTTAGGGTTATATTCAGGTTTCTGAGGAATCTCCAGACTGACTTCCATAGTGGCTTTACCAGTTTGCATTCCCACCAACAGTGGGTTAGTGTCCCTGTTCCTCCACATCCTCACCAGCATCGGTTGTTGGTAGATTTCTGTAAGTGAGCCATTCTCACCGGGGTGAGATGAAATCTCATTGTGGTTTTGATTTGCATTTCCCTGATTGCTAGTGATCTTGAACATTTTTTCATGTGTCTGTTGGCCATTTGGATTTCCTCTTTTGAAAAATGTCTATTGAGGTCCTTGGCCCACCTCTTAAGTGGGTTGTTTGTTTTGTTGTTGTGGAGTTTCTTGATCTCTTTGTAGATTCTGGTTATTAATCCTTTATCTGTTGCATAGTTTGCAAATATTTTTTCCCATTTTGTCAGTTGCCTCTTCACTTTCCTGACTGTTTCTTTTGCAGTACAGAACCTTCTCAATTTGATGCAATCCCAGTTGTTCATTTTGGCTTTGAATGCCTGTCCTTCTGGGATCTTTTCCAAGAATTCTTTGCCTGTACCTATATCTTGCAGGGTTTCTACAATGTTCTGTAATAATTTGATGGTGTCAGGACATAGATTTAGATCTTTAATCCCCTTGAGTGGATTTTTGTGTAAGGTGTAAGGTAGGGGTCTTGCTTCATGTTTCTGCACATGGAAATCCAGTTTTCCCAGCACCATTTATTGAATAGACTGTCCTTACTCCAGGAATTGGTTTTAAATTCTTGATCAAATATAAGTTGTCTGTAGATGTTTGGACTTATTTCTGGTGTTTCTATTCTGTTCTGTTGGTCTATCCATCTGTTTCTGTACCAGTAGCACGCTGTTTTGATTACAACTGCCCTGTAGTATGTCCTGAAATCTGGTATTGTGATACCTCCAGCTTTGTTTTTGTTGTACAAGATTGCTTTGGCTATTCGAGGTCTCCTGTGTCTCCATATGAACTTCATTATCATTTTTTCAAGATCAGAGAAGAATGTCTTTGGTATCTTGATTGGTATCACATTGGATCTATAAATTGCTTTTGGGAAAATGGACATTTTGATGATATTGATTCTTCCAATCCATGAGCATGGAAGATTTTTCCATTTTTTGGTATCCTCTTCTATTTCTTTGTTTAAGATTTTGTAATTCTCATTGTAGAGATCTTTAATGTCCTTGGTTAAGTTTATGCCAAGGTATTTGATTGTTTTTGTGGCTATTGTGAATGGGATTGATCTTAGAAGTTCTTTATCAGCCATGGCACTGCCTGTGTATGCAAAGGCTGTTGATTTTTGTGCATTGATTTTATATCCTGCTACTTTGCCAAATTCTTCTATGACTTCCAATAGTCTCTTAGTAGAGTTCTTTGGATCCCCTAAATAAAGAATCATATCATCTGCAAAGAGAGTAGTTTGAGTTCTTCCCTCCCAATTTGTATCCCTTTAATTTCTTTTTCTTGCCTAATAGCTCTGGCTAGGACTTCCAGAACTATATTGAATAATAATGGTGAGAGTGGGCATCCTTGTCTGGTACCAGATCTCAGTGGAAAGGCTTCCAACTTTTCCCCATTCAATAGGATACTGGCCATGGGTTTTTCATAAATTGCTTTGATTGTATTGAGGAATGTTCCTTCCATACCCAGTTTGCTTAGAGTTTTCATCATGAAAGGGTGTTGTATTTTATCAAATGCTTTCTCTGCGTCTATTGAGATAATCATATGGTTTTTCTTCTGCAGTCTGTTAATGTGGTGTATCACGTTGATTGTTTTGCGAACATTGAACCATCCCTGCATACCAGGGATAAATCCCATTTGGTCTGGGTGGATGATTTTTCTGATGTGTTGTTGCATTCTATTGGCCAGAATTTTATTGAGGATTTTTGAGTCTATGTTCATCAGGGATATTGGTCTGTAATTCTCTTTCAATGCTGCATCTTTTTCCAGCTTAGGGATTAAGGTGATGCTGGCTTCATAGAATTTGAGAGGATTCCCTCTTTTTTATTTTTCTGAATAGTTTGAGAAGAATTGGAGTTAGTTCTTCTTTAAATGTCTGGTAGAATTCAGCAGTGAATCCATCTGGTCCTGGGCTTTTCTTTGTTGGAAGGGCCTTTATTACTATTTCAATTTCTCAGTTATGGGTCTCTTTAGGTTTTCTATGTCTTCATGGTTCAATTTAGGTAGGTTGCATGTGTCCAGGAATCTATCCATTTCTGATAGATCTCTCTGTTTGTTGGCATACAAGTCCTTGTAATAAATTCTGATGATTCTTTTTATTTCTGTGGTGTCTGTTGTTACATTCCCTTTTTCATCTCTGATTTTATTGATTTGGGTCTTTTCTCTTCTTTTTTTAGTTAGTTGAGCCAATGGTGTGTCAATTTTATTGTTTCAAAAAACAAGCTCTTCGTTTGGCTGATCTTTTGTAATTTTTTTTTTTTTTGGATTCAATCCTGTTGATTTCTTCTCTGATTTTAATTATGTCTCTTCTCCTAATAGATTTGGGTCTGGTTTGCTGCAGTTTTTCTAGATCCTTTAGATGCATTGAAAGCTCATTTATTTGGTGCCTTTTCAATTTCTTGATGTAGGCACCTATTGCTATAAACTTTCCTCTTAACACTGCTTTTGCTGTATCCCATAAGTTTTGATATGTTGTGTTGTTATCCTCATTTACTCCCAGAAAGTTTTTGATTTCTCTTTTCTTCTTCTATGACCCAGTGTTCATTCAGGAGCATGTTGTTCAGTCTTCATGTGTTTGCATATGCTCTAGGGATTCCTGAGTTGCTAATTTCTAACTTCATTCCACTGTGGTCTGAGAAGCTGCATGGTCTGATTCTAATTCTTTTGAATTTGCTGAGACTTGCTTTATGACCTAGTATGTGTTAAATCCTAGAGTAGTTTCCATGCACTGCTGAGAAGAATGTAAATTCTTTAAATGTAGAATTGAAAGTTCTATGGATATCTGTTAGATCCATTTGGGCTATAGTGTCGATTAAATCTGCTGTTTCCTTGTTGATCTTCTGTCCGGTTGATCTGCCTATTTCTGAGAGTGGAGTATTGAAGTCCCCCAGTACTATTGTATTGGAATGTAAGTCTCCCTTTAAGTCCCTCAACATATCTTTTAAATAAACCGGTGCCATGTAATTAGGTGCCTATACCTTTATAACAGTTACATCTTCCTATTGAATTGAACCCTTAATCATTATATAGTGCCCCTCTTTGTCTCTCTTAACAGTTTTTATGATAAAGTTTATTTTGTCTGATATTAAGATGGCTATGCCTGCTCTTTTTTGGTTTCTGTTGGCATGGAATATCTTTTTCCAACCTTTCACTTTCAGTCTGCATGCATCTTTGTTGGAAAGATGTGTTTCTTGTAAGCAGCAAATAGATGGGTTTTGTTCCTTAATCCATTCAGCCAATCTGTGTCTTTTAACTGGAGAGTTGAGGCCATTAACGTTCAATGTGACTATTGATAAGTAGTAACTTTGCCCTGCCATTTTCCCAAAGATATTTCTAATATATGTTTTGAGCTTCCTGTGATCTTTCACTTGGAGGTTTTCTTCCTTTACTTTCTTTCATATTGATGGCCATGTTTCTGTGTGTAACACATCTTTAAGCATCTTTTGCAGGGCTGGACAAGTGCTGAAATTCTTTCAATTTCTGTTTGTTATGAAAGGTCTTTATTTTGCCTTAATTCAAAAATGAGAGTTTTGCAGGATATAATATTCTGGGCTGGCAGTTTTTCTCTCTTAGTGCCTGGGCTATATCTCACCATTCCCTCTTAGCCTGTAGGGTTTCTGAAGAGAAATCTGCTGTGAGTCTAATTGGAGATCCTCTGAGAGTAATCTGATGTTTCTCTCTTGAACATTTTAGAATCTTTTCTTTCTGTTTCACTGTGGTGAGTCTGATTACAACGTGTCGTGGTGGGGATCTCTTTTGGTTATATTTATTAGGGGTTCTATGAGCTTCTTGTACTAGGGTGTCTCTGTCCTTCTCCAAACCCGGGAAGTTTTCTGCTAGTATCTTACTAAAAAGGCCTTCTAATCCTTTCTCCCTCTCCATGCCTTCAGGAACTCCTAGAGCCCGAATGTTGGTTTTTTTTAATAGTATCCTGTAGACTCCCAACAATATTTTTTAGATTTCTAATTTCCTCTTCTGGTCCCTTTTATTATATATATATATATATATATATATATATATATATTCCCCCCCCCCCCCCCAGTTAAGCTGGTGAACTTTCTCCCACGGGGCTTCAAGCCTCTTTCCCTCTAGGCTCTTCCTTCCGCTTTCCAGCCAGTGTCTTGGGCTACTGAGGTTTTGCCTTACCTTCCTTTCCAGCAGTGGTGCATAGATTCAGTGGCTGGCGTTCCGAGCCGTGGGCACCCATGCCCTGGTGGAGTGGTCTTAACCTCTGCCTTAGCCACTAGGCTAAATACTTACCTCCATACATTTTAAAAATAATTTTATAACATAGGAATGTCCCTAAAAATTTATGATTTTGCATTTTTGAGCTACATTTTATTTTATACTACATGGTTTTTAAGCCTGGGTTGAATCCCTTTTTATGGTTACCCATGGGGCTAGTGTTATGTGCAATGACTAAAGTCGCTGCCTGAGATGTCAGCATCCTACGTGGGTGCTGGTTGGAGTCCCGGCTGCTCCACCTCTGATCTAGCTCCTTGCTAATGTGCCTGGGAAAATCAGTAGAGGATGGCCCATGTGCCTGGGCCCCTGCACCCATGTGGGAGACTTGGAGGATTCTCCTGGCTCCAGCCCGGCCCAGCACTTGCCATTGCAGACATTTGGAGAGTGAACCAGTGGTTGGAAGATTCTCTCTGTGTCTCTGTAAGTCTGCCTTTCAATTAAATAAATCAATCTTAATAAAAAAAAAGGTTATCTAAAGTAGTAAATTTTGTGCTAGTTCATCTTTTCTACCGCTATGTTATTATTACATCAATACTGTACCGTTAACTTGCTACTTCCTATCCGGATCACTAAATTTCCAGTTCTTGCTGCAGCAATAAAGTGTGCAATGAACATTCTTGAATGTTTGTTTCTTTTGGCACGTGTGCAAGAACATTCCTGGAAGAGGGGTGGCACCCGTAATTCACTAGCCATTTCCTCATTGCTGCCCTGGGGGCTTGCCCAACTGAGACCACCATGGTGGCTTGCGTCATACACCTCCAGCTGCTTCAAGGACAAGGAGGCTTATTTTCCACACTACGTCCTTACTGTTCATTGCGTTTCACTTTTATAATTCCTTGGCTTTTATTTCAATTATTTCTGTTAGCCTTCTCCGCATTCTACAGATGACAGAATCTCTTCGTTTGCTGAGACAAGTTTCTTCTCTTAGTAAGACATTGTGTTTTTTAACCTCGCTGTCTGCATCTTCTTGCTCCCGGCGCAGGAATGGTTTTTTTGTTTGTTCTTGGGGGCGTGCTGGGCTAGGTATCCAGTGTTGGCAGCATTCCCTCCGCCGTCTCTGTCGGCGTCAAAGCCGCCTCGGTATTCCGCCACCCGGAGGCCGCCGTGGCTCCGTAACGCGGAGGAACGACATTTGGCCCGCTGGAGACGCCATAGTCCCCTCCTCTCCTGCTTCCGCCCCTCCCCGCGCTCGCAGGGCGCTCTCCGCCGCGCTGGAGTAGGCGGGGCGGGCGACTGCAGGCAGCCACACGCCGAGGGATAGGCCCAGGCTTGGGGCGCTAGCGCGTCGGTCACCGGAAGCGCTGCTGTTTCTCCCTCTCCCGAGCCGCCGTCGCTGAGGTTGGAGCGCTGCCCCGGAAGTTCTCCCCCCGTCCCCCTCCCGCGTCAAACATGGCGGTGGACTCAGCTATGGAGCTGCTATTTTTAGATACTTTTAAACACCCGAGCGCTGAGGTAAGGCTTGGCTACCGGATTCCGACGCTGCTCGTCGAGCTGGGCATCGTTACCCCCCAGACTAGTTTGGGGTCCTCGGCTTTTCCCCCCGCCGAGTGCCGTTTCATCCCTCGCATACGTACCCCTCCTCCCCCCAGCTTGGACAGGAGGGCGGCCGCTGAGGCAAGGCTTCATCCCCTTTTTCCTGGTTGCGCTTGGGCTCCAGTCTTCGGCTGCCCTGGGTGCTTGGCTTTTTTTTTCTGCTTGTCTTTTGCTTTGAGAGCGATCGTGGTCTCTGGTTTGCGTCGGGCGGCGTTTGGCGGGGGTGCGGTGGGGGGTCTTGGGCAGCTTGTGTTGGACGCCGTGAGGGGCCTCTGAGCAGCTGCTCACGCCTGCTTCGTGGTTCCCGGTGTGTCTAAAGCTCTTCCCATAGGTCTCTTTCCTAGCGGGAGTTGTGTGACAGCCGTATTCGGTGTAGGGCTGTGGCGTTGTCCAGTTTGTCCTGAAAGTTTCGTGCATTCCTCTTGGAAAGATGCCGCGCGTTAGGACAGGAGATGCTTCACGCGAAGCCCTGTGCATGGAGGATGCTTGCGAAGAGGGCAGAGTTGAGAGAACTGCAGTGAGGCTCTCGTCCGAAAGCGGGTCCGTTGTCGTTAGGGTGGCTACGGTCGGGGGTCGTGGAGTAACCTTTCCGTGCCAAATCACTTGAGTGCCCCCACCCATATGATCGGCTCTACGCTACGTAAATTGAATATAGCTAAGTAAAGATTCCCGAGGGCCGGTCAAAAATGAACTTCAAAGAAGTCCTCAGAGAAATCGGGGGTGGGGGCGGGGCGGACAAAGCCTCACCTGTCCCCATCTTAATGTAAATTTCAGCAACTTTCAGGACTCTTCTTTCTTCGGGTTCCTTAAGTTTTTATGAAGAGTGTGTTCTTGAATCAAGCTCCATGAGGCTAGTCTGTCTTTTGTTCCTCATCAATATCTTCAGTGCCTAGGACAGTATTTATTTATTTATTTGAAAGTCAGAGTTATACAGAGAGAAGAGGGAGAAAGAGAGAGAGGTCTTCCATCCACTGGTTCACTCTCCGATTGGCAGCAACGGCGGGAGCTGTGCCAATCCAAAGCCAGGAGCCAGGAGCTTCTTCTGGGTCTCCCGCGTGGATGCAGAGGCCCAAGGAGTTGGGCTATCCTCTACTGCTTTACCAGGCCATAGCAGAGAGCTGGATCGGAA